>NW_008824722.1:3636259-3637065 GCF_000699105.1 Pygoscelis adeliae | reverse complement strand
ACTCAGAATTCGGCAGGATTTTATCCCATTTCTGCTCAATAAACCAGAAGGATGTTTATGGAGAAGTTAGAAACATGCCAGCCTTTTTTTTTTTTCCTTTTCTTTTTTTTTTTTTTGGTGTTTTGTGTTTTTAAATAAAAAATAAAATGTGTAAGAAAATAACATTTCTAAAGGAAACCATTATCATTCTACTCTCTCTCTTTCTTTCCCCCTTCTTTTTCCCTTTTCCTTTTTTCTCTTTTTGGCCACCTTTCCATGGAACGAGATGTGCTGGCCGGGGGGGTTCCTCCGGGTAGGAGACGGTAACGACGGAGGGGAAAAGGAGGAGGAGGAGGAGGAGAGCAAGGGAGCGCGTCTCGCTCCGTGCTCAGTCCTCACACATCGCTGGATGTCCTTGGTCTGGAGGAGAACGTGGAAGGGACGCACCCGCAGCAGGCCAGCCAGAGCGACTTCTGGATGTCTGGGTTCCTGAAGGCGTAAATGATGGGGTTGATGAGGGAGTTGCAGGTGGCGGGCAGCGCCAGGGAGTAGGTGTAGACCACGGGGTAGCTGGAATCGGCCACCAGGGAGTAGATGGCGAAGGGGATCCAGCACAGGGCGAAGGTGCCGAGGATGAGCGAGAGGGTGGAGAGCCCTTTGCGGGTGGAGGTGGCCTGCGCCGTGGCGATGAACTGGTGCTGCACGGCGATCTGCTGGGCGTGCCGGAAGGCGATCTTGCAGATCTGCAGGTAGAGCTGCATCATGAGGGCGAAGAGGAGCAGGAAGGTGACGGCCAGCACCGCCGCGTTGTCCTTGGTTACCGGCCG
>NW_008824722.1:3634253-3634718 GCF_000699105.1 Pygoscelis adeliae | reverse complement strand
CCCTTCCCGCATGCAGCCCAGCCCGGGGGGGGGCAGCCGCGACCGCCGGGGGTTGTTGTTTTACCTGGCTTTAATGCTCGAGGATCAGCTTTCTTCCCCCCGTTTTTATTTTTTTCCTTCCCAGTCCTTCCAGCCCTTGGTGTTAAGCCTCATTCCTCGGTGAGCATTGCTAATAACGTTGGCAGATAGCTGGCATCGACTTGCACTTAATATTCCTGCCCCATTGGATCTGCTGATAAATCTCAACTCTGACGTCAAAGTCTTCACTTATATTCATGATCCAAGTCTGTGAATCAGAGCTGCTGTGATCAGAATAACAAGAAGGCTGGCTCCCCGCTCCACATCCACATCCACACCCGCAGGCACGAGGGGGTGCGCGCACCCGCAGGCACCCGCCCGCACCCACGCATGCACCCGCCCCGCCGTTCATTCATGAGCTCTCCCGCCGCCCCGACGCGCCTCCCC
>NW_008824722.1:3626064-3633722 GCF_000699105.1 Pygoscelis adeliae | reverse complement strand
TCTGGCCCCCCTCCCCGGCACCACAGAACCCACCCACCCCCAAGGCTTCCTTCCCGACTCTTTGGGAAAGGGTCTGCCTGGGAAGGAACAAATCCCAAAGACACGATTATTTTTCCAGCCACAAATGGCTCCATGATTCAGAGAGGGAGCAGGAGCTTCAAAGCGGGGATGCTCGGCTCCCGGATCGGCAATATTTCAGCTACGCCTTCTCCCCCCTTTCCTACTGGTTTCATAACACTCCAGCTTTACTCCTTCATCCCCCACTCTCTTCCAGGCTGTAGCTATGCAGTGCAGCAAGCTCGATGCCGGGAAGGATTTCCAGCTCCTGATGTGCAAAGATATTTAGGTGAATATCGGTGGTTTTGGCTGAACCCAATCGCCCCAGTTAGGAGCATCAGGGTTCTTAATCAGGCCAAGCCCTGTCCCAGGGGACTTGAATCGTCATCTACCTGGGCCGCCAGCCGCGTGACTGAGCGCCGTTGTGTGCCGAGTGACATGAGCAGCATGAAAAGGGGCGGAGGAAATCTGAGCGAAGAGCTGAATGAATTCGCTCCCGCTCCCAGTAATTACGCACCGCCTGGGAAAGGGGAGGCGGGTGGGGGTTTTTGATTGACTGGCAGCAGCCTCTGCCAGGAGGTGGGTGCAGAAGACGGGCTGGACTGAGCTGTTGCGGCAGAGGGGATGTGACGGCCGTGCGAGGTGCTCTGCAGGGACGCAGCTCACCCAGGGCCCCCAGGCTGAGATGAGCGCAGGCAGCTTCAGCCCAGCCAGGCTGACGGGCCACGAGCAACCACAGGTCTGAGCAGGGACGGCCCTGCTGTCACTGCCAGATCTGCCGGGGGCTGCCGAATCCCGTACCCAGCAGAGGGGAGGCTGCTGCAGCTCCGGGCCCCCAGGTCCAGCCGGCAGTGAGGCTGAGCAGGGATGGGCACACGCAGACGCGGTGTGCATCCCTCCAGTAAGTGCCCTCAGACACCCAGTTGCCCCAGTCTGGCCCTTGGATCCTCTCATCTGTAGCTGCCTCTTGCACAGACACTCACCCCCCAATGGGTCTCAGCTGATCCCAAACCCCATGGTCTTGCCGGCGGTTGGCTTGGACCTCCCGCTCCCTTCAGCATCCAACCCCTCCTGCAGCCTCACTCACAGAGACAGACTCAAACACCCAGGTCTCTCGGTTGACCCCCAGGCCCCACGGTGGCCCCAGTAGGCCCAAACCACCCTGCTGCCTTCCTTCCCCACCTTCAGTTCCTCCCCTCAACGTCCCACCGCAAGTTTGGCGCAGTCCCAGGTTGCTTTCCCCGCCTCCCGCAGCGAGTGCCGGACCCCGCAGGTATTATCCCCCTCCACTCGAGAGGTGCCCCCTTTTCGTGCACTCATCGCAATGGACTTCGCACCCAGCAGTCGGGGCTGCTTGCCCCCCTGCGACAGCCCGGGGAGGAGCGGCTCCACATCTCCAACGAGGTTTTTTGGGGTTTCACCGCCTGGCTGTGCTCCCCCCGTGTGCAAAGGGGTGCGCCGGGCTGGCGGCACGCCGGGAGGCACTGGCAGAAACCTGAAGCTTTTCCTCTTCTCCACCGTGCCGCAGCCGGGCCTCTGCCCGGATCCTGCAGGCAGCCGAACCTCAGCAGCTGAAACGCTGCTGCTGCTGCCCCACTGCCCAAACCAGCCCCGCACCCGGGTACCGTGGCCCCGGGGCTGGCCGGTGGAGACTGCGTCCCCGGGGAGGGTCTCTCCTCCGGGTGGCAACACGGGCTGAAAGAGGTCTCAGGGCTGTGCCGACACATCTCCAGCCTCCTCCGCCTTTGGTCCCATGCCGAGGAGGACATAAACCATCCGATGTGCCGGCCATACAACTGTGTACCCAATTATTTCCCTGTCAGCTGGGAGCCATTTTAGGATGCCCCTAGACCCTCTCAGCGGTGCTGGTGCCTGCGCTGGGCACTGTGGGGCAGTGGAGGGGCTGCCAGGATTCGGCAGCTGCACGGGGGCCGGCATGCCTGTCTGTCTGTCTGAAAGGGGAAATTGTCTGTGCCGGAGCAGCCGAGGCTGCTGGGGCAGCCCAGGTGTTTCGGGGTTTCCTTAAGGCACCGAGTGACAAAAATGACGTTCCCGGGCCATTTTTAAACCAAGGCACGCCGCCTCCAGAGCTGCCCCAAAGGCAAGCGGTGTTGCATCTGTGAGGATGCACCACCGCACATCAGGTTTGTAATATTAGAGCAGCTGCCTTTTATAGTTGCATTAGAATGTCCTGAGCTCCCTGGGTATCTGCAAGAACATTCTGACAACGTATTAATAATTAATTAATATATTAAGTATGCTTTATCTATATTCAAATTACAGACTCAATAGCGAGGAGTAAAAATCAAAGCTAATCAAAGTCACCAGCGAAAGCCTGGCGCTGTACTTACACAGCGAGAGGCCACCAGCCTCACCTGGGAACGCTGCTCGGCAAGGAGAAGGCTTTCCCTTGTCATTTCCCATCTTCATTCCTCATCTTCCTCCTTGGCTTTTGGCCCTTGGGAAGAAGATCAGCGCTAAACACCACGCACGGTCCTCCCCCGGCACTGCCCCGCAGGGATGCGGGGTGCTGCCGACCCACAGCAGGGCTTGACCTGGGTCTCATCCTGCCCTAGAAATTGGGCTTTTTTGGTTAAAAATCAAGTGGCTGGCAACGTGGCTGCCTGGCGGGCAGGAGGTGAACTTGGGAGCCGCTGAATCTCTGTCCCTCTCTCTGACTTGCTTCATTGCAGCTATTTCTATAGCCAGGTCCTCGTGGTGATTAGGTGGCCCTAAGAGGGAGCTAACGAACGCCTGGGTGGGTTACGGGGTGGCGACCAGTAATGACCTGGCCGTCCAAGGCAGAGCCCACTGGTAACCAAAGTTTGCACAAGGGCTGCTGTTTAACAGACGTAACGGGTGGTACAGAGCTCACCAAGAGGAATAACTACGATGCCAAGAATCTGCAAAAGCGGACGGACTGGCAGCATTTTCGCCACTGTGTGTTGGTTTTGCAAACAGCAGCCGAAATGCCCTGAAAACCACAGGCAACCGAGCCAGCGGGCAGCTGGGCTTAGTTCCCCTGGGCTATGCGGCCAGCCCCACGCCATCGCTGATGGCTGGGAATGCCGCGGGGCTTCCGCAGGCGCTGGCCCGGCTCCGCGGCCATGCGGGGAGCCCGTCTGGGCATCCTCAGCTATCCATCATGGGCTGTAATAAAACCATACCTAAGGCACATTTGATAAAATAGATGTGATTCGATTCTCCGTCATTTTTGTCTCTAAAAGCATTAAAATCAGCTTTATTTCTTTTCCTTGGGGAAACATCGTTACCTCCCTGCATCACACGAGCTTTTCCCACCCTGGCTCCGGCTCTTGCCAGAGCATCCCGCGGCCGAGCCCGCAAACCCGTGAGCGCATTGCCTTGAAACCCCCCAGGGCAGGGCTGCAAAGCCGCACCGCTGGAAGTTCATCCCCGTATTTATACCGGCATCTTCTCCGCAGCGAGCGGATGCAGCCTTATTTCAGCGCCTCTGTTGTTCCCTATTACTCCAGCGGTGCTTGAAGAGCTATAAGGAGGAAAAGCGCAGCTATAATTAGCAGTGCTGACTAATCAGGGTGGCAAACAAGTGCTCCGCGCCCACCAGCCTCCCCAAAACGGGGTCATCGGGGCCCTCGCACCGCTGGAGAGCGCGTGAAGTCCTACATTCAAAGGCTTTGCATAATCTTTGTGGGTACAGGGTGGAAATGAGGCCATTTTCTCGCTGCTGCTGCCGCCGCCGCCGGAGAGCGGGGACTTCTCCCGGCGCTGCTTAGGCTGCTGTGCTCCAGCCTCCCAGCCCTGCAGGAGGAAGGACCAGGGCTCCGTGATGGGTTTGGGGGTTGAGGTGCTGATGTCAAACCCAGGCAGTGGAGGAGGTGGAGGCAGGCAGGCAGGAGTCCGGCTTATAAAATCATCCGGCTCTGTTGAAAAACAGTGGATTTGGCTGAAAAACCTCTCTCACGGGTAGCTGGAATGGACCCGTTCGAGGGCCCAGCTTGCAGAAGTGACTTCTGCCATCCTGCCTGCAACAGCACCGTTGCAACCCTACTTCTACCTCTTGGAGAGCTACGGATGGATGGTTGGCTTTTGCCGCAGCAGGGAACACAGGTCCCAGCCTGCCCCGTGCTGCAGAGATGTCGCGAGACCTTCCCGCACCAAAATGAAGTATCTCTGGGTTGTCTGCTGTGGGGATGGTGGGGACGCAGTGTCTCACTGCACGGTTGCAATTAGACGTCCAGCTGCCGTGAATGCTCGCCCAGTTAGCGGGCAGCCTCAGAGGGGTGCGGGCACCAAGGGGACGCGGGGCGGTTCGCGGCAGGGACACTGTACCCCGGCTCGCACAAAACCTCTGCCTCAGCAGGTTGGGCCCGGGAGGCTGTTGGGGTTCCCATCGTTGGGGCCGGGCTCAGCCACGCTCTGGCAGCAGGTCCGGGCTCCCAGGGCCCCTCCCCTGCTCGAGGACTGCCTGCGTCCCTTCATCCCGCTGGCGCCTGCGCGGGGACAGGACCCCATTGCCCCGTGCGCAAGGGACAGGACCCCACCGGTGTATGCACAGGGTAAGGACTCAAACGGCACGTGCGCGGGGACAAGCCCCCCAGGGTGGATGAGCGGGGGCAATGCCAAGCTGTGCCAGGAGGGAAGGAGCAGCCCTGTGTGATTTGAAGGCTTGCTCTGACTTCTCCTCCCGATTCCCACCAAACACTCAGGCCAAACCAGGGGGAGGGTTTTTTCCTCCTTCCTTCGGCGGTATCATCCCCACCTCCATGATTTTGCTCCAAGTCCCCAGGCTCCACCGCTTTCCTGAGCCAGAGGAACACGTTTTGAAGCACCTTTGCTGGCACGCACCGTGTCACCGTATGTCAGCTTGGCTCTGGCGAGCAGGGCTTCTGGGGCAAGGTGTTTTTTCTGAAATAAAGGGCTTTTGCACCGTATTTTCCTCCTTCTCCCAGGCTGCATTTGGTGCTCTGGCTGGCTACCTCATCAGGAGTGACTGTGTTTCCCCTACGCTGCGATTCACCAAGCCGTAGGGAACACTGGGAGCGTGCAGGATGCAAGGCAAAATATTAAGGCAAATGATTGTGATAATTAATAATTAACAATAACCTAATTTACCTGACACGGCACAGAGGTAAGGAAGGTTTTTTGTGGCTTTGGAAGGGGCAAAATAAGAAAGATTCTTAAAAAAAAAAAAACCCCGGAGTCTTTCTGCAGCTGAGTGCAGGGCTGCCTTCCCTCCCTGCTGGTCTCTCGGCCACCTGCTGCCACCAGCGTCACCTTTCCAAAGCCAGGCTTGGAGCGGGCTGCTCCAGAGGAGCTCGGTTGCTGCGCCGGCGCTGGGCCCATCATAACCCCCCAACCCCGGCAGGGACGCAGGTCTGAGGACCAGGAAGGTCCCAGGTCCATGAAGAAAAGGCGTCGGCTGCCCTGCAGCCGCCGATACATCAGCGCCGAAAGAAATCTGCAGCCGCCGCGTGCTGGCGGGGATGGATTTGTTGCTCCATTGCAAGCGCTAAACCCCCGTGCTGATCCCTCCCGAAGTGCCGGCACGGGGGGGTGTTAGGCAGCCCACCCAGCGGGGAAAAGCCCCCCGCGGCAGCGCTCAAAGGACCTCCAGCCTCTCCAGTTCCTTTCCCGCTGGGCAGGAAGGACGTCGGGTTTCATAAAACCCGGGGAACAAGTTCTCAGCTTTGAAGTCGAGCAAAAGGCAGCTCTGACACCCCCTCGCCCAAGCACAGCCGGTCCTCTCTATTTATTGATTTTAACTCTGGCTTCTGACATTTAAACAGGATCCTACGTGGAGTCACGGCGCCGGGCTCCCCTCTGAGCATCTCCCGAGCACAGGCACATTCCCTGGAATTAGCCTGGGGATCTCATTGCCCGGATCCAGAGCCCTGGTCTGAAACGTGGGGTGGGCTAGGACTTTGTCAGAAAAAGGTCACGGCTGCTCGCTGGTAAGTGAAATAACTCGTGTAAAGCAAGCGCTTGGCTCGGAAAAAATTCAGCTTGAGTTAGGGAGAGTTATAACCGGGTAACGCCAAGTGCTGGGAGCCGACAGGAGCAGCCCCATGGGCTCACGGCGCCCCCCCGCCCTCCCGCTGCCTGCGTGCCCGAGCCGGAGTCCTGCCCAGCCCAGCAGGATGGGGCCCAAAAAGAGCTAAAAACGCCCAGCTGCCCCTAAAATCATTAGTAACACGGAAAAGGCGGACTTCAGCCCCCTGCACACAACAGGCTGGGTTGCTGCCCCAGCTCAGAGCACAGGCGTGAAGTCCTCGCCCCATCAATATGCGGGCGATGCTATTTCTGCCCATGAATATTTCAGTAGGAGCGGTGAAGGCTTCCTGGCTTTCCCCGGGCGCGGGGCGACGTTTGCGGGCAGCACCGCTGCAGGCCACGGCCGCTGCGGGCGCCGGGCTTGCCAGCAACCTGGGTCTCATCCCAACCTTCAGCCCGAGCCCTACGCACCCGGATTTTGGGCGTATGGAGGTATTTTTCCCCCTCTGGGCATTGAGTTTTCTCCTTCAGCACCACTGCCCAGGGCTGCGTCTCAGTAGGGGGGAATTTTCCCAGGATAAAAGAGACATTTCCAGGAGCGCAAACGCCAAGCTGGAGTGAATTGCTGCTAAATATACTGGGAATCTGCCTTCTCCATCCTCCAGGCTGGGGTTTAAACCAGGAAAGTCCTCTATTCCCAAAGGATTTCCCTCTGCCCTGGGGACTTTACCCCAGAGCTGCGCCGTGCCTCTTCCTGCAGCAATGCTGGAGGTCGCTTGGCTGGGAAACATCGTCCCCCCAAGATTCCCACAGCCGAATTTACGGCAGAAAGACACTTGGCAGCGGGAGTGAGAAAGTAGAAAACTAGCAGTGGGGAAAGACCCTCCGAATACTTTAAACCTGCCAAATCTGAAGGGATTGGGGAGGTCTCGGTGGGAGTTCCTGGGGGCAGAGCAGCAGTTTCCCTGGCATGTGCAGAAGGTCGATGCACGGCACGGACAGAAGCCGGGTGCGTGGCACAGGTCACGCTTGGCCCCAGGGACGCGTCACCCCATGCTCAGCCAGGACTGAGCCCGCGGGTCCCGCATGCCGCAGGGAGCCCTGGCACCGGCACCGGCTGGCTGCCCACGGCGGATCCTGCTTCCCACCGCCGGCAGAGAGCTGCAGGGGATTTACACGTCGCACTGCAGAGACTGCATCCGATCTGCCTTTATTTACCACCTGGGAGTCCCCAAGCAGGGCGAGGACCGCGGGATGGGTGGGGAGGATGAGACACGGGACTGCACCTCCCCATCCAGTTTTGAGCTACAGTTCCCTTATTTTTTTAAAATTCTTTTCTCCCATAAGGTCAGCTCTCTTGTCAGAGCTAGATGTCACGATCATCTTCCCTGATACCAGTGTAATCGTGTTTGTTGAGTCACTTGTTTAACGGGAAGAGGCTGCTGGTTGCTATAGGGATGGCAGCAGAGGGGAGAGGATCCCTTCGTTACCCTAATGACTGCTTGTGACAGAGAAAACGCAACCCCAAACGACTCCAGGCCAAACTCCCCTTCATCATAACTTTCGGACGGTTTGATATGCCGGGCTCTTTCCCCAGCCGCGGGGCTGCAGGGATGACTGGGCAGGGC
>NW_008824722.1:3617965-3619549 GCF_000699105.1 Pygoscelis adeliae | reverse complement strand
GTGCGCGCGGCGGCGGGGGTCGTGGGTTCGAAGGGCGAGACGCTGGCAGCGCCGGGGGAGCTGCGGCTGTTTGTCACCTTTGGAAACGAGGCCACCGGGTCAGGGAGTCCAGCCGCCGGGGTCGCCGGGACCCATCCTCTCCCGGCTCGGTGTTTGCCAGCCTTTCTCCCCGCTGGGTGTCATCGCCATGGGGCATCCCCGTCCCGCAGTCGGGCACCTCCCGGGGGCACCCGCTTGGTCCCTTCATCCTTCGCTACACCTTCTCTCCCATGCCAAACTGGGGGATTTATTCCCCGATTCGGTCCCGGAGGAGGCTCCCGGCCACTTCTACAGGGGACAGGGGGGGGAAATTCTGCCAGGTCCATTCCTGCAGACTCCCACCGCCGCCGGTAACCCCCCACCATCTGCACGATGCTCGGCAGAAGCGCCGCTCTCCCCCGGGACACCCCCTGCTTTCCCAGCTCTTCATTAGGGAACCGCTAATTACCACCACAGTGTTCATCGATGCCGTTTCACCACAACGCTCTCGTTTTGTGTAAACGGGCTATATTTAGCTCCGCTGCTCCTGCCGGGGATGCAGCTTTCCCGCTCACACTTCTTCCTCTGGATCAGGAGAATTTGGTGCCTCTTGATGGTGGGGAGGAGAGAGGGGAGAAACCTCCAGCCTTCAGCCGTGCTCCCCAAAAAGGTTCGCAATTGTTCTCTGCCGCAGGAGAGGGGTTTGAAGAGCTCCTTAATGGGCTCCCAGCAGCCCTGGGTTTCAGAAAGGAGCATCCTTTCCCCTTCACAAATCCCACCGTGAAAAATAAAAGGTGGGAAAAGTAAAAGGAGAATAGCACCGGGAGAGACCTGAACCTCCTGGGTACCGGCCAGCCTGTCGCCTCTTTGGCAGGCAGCGCTCGAGGCATTGCAGAAGAGCACGTTTTTGGGTGCTCTGATGCCACAGTTGCATCGACAGCGGTGGGGAAGGCACTGTCCTGCCACCTCTGTGCTCTCCAAGCAGCCGTGGCCCCATCAAGCCCGACCCCACAAGCTCCTCAAGCATTTTGGGAGTTATTCACGCTGGCAACTCCGTGCCCTTGGAGGGGGAGTTAGCGGGCCATTGCCCCCTCTGCTCCATCGGCCGCTTGGCACAAGCCTTGTGGGTCCCATGGCTTTCCTCCATGCGAGAAAACCTCTAACACAGCTGATCCTGGAGCAGCTCCGGGGATGGGGACATCGGGGGGAGCGGCTGTCACCAGAGGAGATGCAATGGGGAAAAAAAGCATTTGGTAAAGCGATGGCTTCATGGGCGCAGCAACGTGGCTCTGCGCTTCGAGCACTCCAGCCCTGTCTGCCCGACCCATCTCACCCCCGGGTGCAACACGGGGATCAGCGCAGGCGCCCACATTTTGCTGTCGTCCTTGGTGCGCTGGTCCGTGTTGGCGCTGGCTCTGGCTCTGGGCAGAGACCCCAAACCCTGTGCAGCCGCTGCGGGGGCTTGCTGGGGCCCCCACCCTCACCAGGTCCCGCCGTGCTGCTTCCCAAGCGGTGGCTCTCAGCCTCTCCGTCTGTTTGCAAACAGGCTGCTGGGGGACGCAGGCT
>NW_008824722.1:3616114-3617902 GCF_000699105.1 Pygoscelis adeliae | reverse complement strand
TCGGGGGCTGGGGGACCCGGTGATGCTGCCGGTGCGATACCGCTGCGAGCGCCTGGGAGAGGGGATGGGCGCAGCTCCGCTTCCTCCGGGGCTCAGCGGGGAGCTGGGTCTGGCCGTCCCTGCCCGCAATGCCCAGCCTGGGGGGACACCCATCCCACCTGCACCAAGTGATGGGGGTACAAGGGGCAAACCTAGGACATCCCCATTGCTCAGGAGACACCCCTTTCCTCCCGCACTTGCTGCCTCTGACCCAGCAGAGGCAACTGGGAGGTATTAAGGAGGCAGGAAGAAGCTCAACTGGCGTCACGGCTGTGCAGCAGCCTGGAGCCCATGATTTATTTATTTCCAGGCACAGTTTATGCGGGTGAAAACTGCCGCAGAGATGACAGGGGAGAGCAGGGGCCGGGAGCGAGCTGCAGAACCGCAGGCAGTGGTGCTGGGCACCCCGCAGCACCCAGCACCCAGCCCCGGCAGCCCCGGTGGGGTTTGTCACCGGGCATCGCAGGGCGGCCACGTGCCAGAGCAGCTACCTGCCGTCTCAACTGCAGAAACCAGTGTCAAGGTCATTATTAAGTTTTATGCACTGTATGTACCTTGGTGCTACACGCAACCCCCCTGCAATGTTTTCAGACACCTCGGGGAGGAGGATGCAGGTGAATCCCCTTAACTCAGCCCATTGCGGTGCCACTCCTGCATCCGTGCTCCCCCTCTGCAGACCCCGCTGTCCCCAGGGCCGGTAGGGCTGCTGCAGCCAAAAGTGCCCCAGAGAGCCCAAGCCTCTGTCCTTTGGGAAGGGATTGGTGGTTCCCCATCTGCTTCATGGGGTGTCTCTCCCCAAATCTGCCTCGTTGCATGCCCGAGTCCCTCAAATCCTGCCCTGTTGGGTCCCTGCATCCCAAATCCCACCTTGTTGAGTCCCAAGCCCCCAGATCCTACCTCAGCGAGTCCCTGACCCTCAAATCCTGCCTCGCTGGGTCTCTGCACCCCAAGGCCCATGACCCCAGAGGGGACAGCCATGCCCACATCCCCCTCTGTCCAACGGGGAGGGGGAGATGCTATATGGCCATGCAACTAAATGACCATTTTAAAGCCCGGTGCGTAAGTAAATCTGATCCAAAATCCCCCAGCTTGGGATCATCTGCGGCCAAGTGGCTATTTCGGCAAGGAAAAAAAAAATCCCCCTGCTTTCCCCATCAGGTGTTTCTTGAGACACACAAGAGGCAAAATAGCTTCTTTAAATAGCCGAGCACAAGAGGCGGCTTGCAGAGGTGGAATAGCCAGCCCAGCTCCCGCTGCTGGAGCTGCGGCTCTGAAGGTCAGCCCCGCACACAGCCTGCCCCGGCTTCACGCCAGGATACCGCGGGCGAGCGAGCAGAGGGCTATTTTTAGCCGCTTGGCTTTTTAAGAAAACAAAACCCCATCCAGGAAAAACACCGCTGATACATTGGGAAAAACAAACCCAGCGCCGATCCTGGTCCTTAGGAGCAGCCCGTGCCCTCCGGGGAGCATCCCCGCACCCTCCTGCGCTCACAGACACTGCGCTGGGGTTGGGGACTGGACCCCCCACCTCGGCTTACTGCAAATTTAGAGAAATATAGGGGATTTCGTCCCAAGGCACAGATTGTTTGGATTGCCTGTCTCTGTTTAACTGGAAATAGGGAAGTGAATGCTCTGACCGGGGTCAGAGCTGCTACTCGGTGCACAGTCCGGGTGCTAGACGGATGCTGTGGCATTAACCGGTGCCTCAGCTAAAACCTTGAGTGAGTGCGGAAGGGGAGGAAGCGGACG
>NW_008824722.1:3612667-3616047 GCF_000699105.1 Pygoscelis adeliae | reverse complement strand
GGCCCCCCCCCACGGCAGCCTGGCTCAGCCCCTTGGGGCTGTTTCGGATTCGGAGCCGTCCCTCGCGGGCTGGACACTCACCTGGAAGCTCGGGCCCGTCCCTCTGCCGGTCCGGCAGCCACGGCAGAAGCACCCCAAGGCGTCCCGCCGTTGGGCTGCCCGCAAGCGCCTTCCTCCCTGCCGCTGCACTTACACGATCAGGCAAAACCAGGGGCATATTTTTTTTTTCCCCCTAATTACAGTATTTTCATCCTCGAAACCTTTCAAGGCGAGCGTGACCCTGGCACCCGCAGCAGCACACGGAGTGTGACACAGTCCCGGTACCAAGTCCTCACCTTCCCCGTGTCCTGCAGTGGGATGGGTGCTGGCCCCTGCTGCCCAGCCATGGGGGACAGGAGGGAGCGTCTTAGGAGAAATGTCCCCAAAACAGGGTGTTTTGGCTACCCCAGATGCCCCGGCAAGGGACAAAACCCTGGTGGGGGAGCAGGGCTGTGTCTGGGCAGTGCAACCTGCTCAGCAGGGTAAGTAAAAGAGAGTTAATCACAACAAGAGCCGGCTGGGCACCCCCCAGCCGGACCATCCAGCTCCCCGTCCAGCTCACCCCTGCATCTCCTGCCCCTGACTCATCGGCAGCCCCGCGATGGCTGCCGACAGCTTTTGAGGGAGCCCCAAGTTACACTGCAGCGAGGGCAACAGGAGAAAAAGAAAATGCCCGGCTTCTCCCGGCACCCGAGGAAGAGGTGATGCCACTCGAGCGGCGCGGGGGAAGGCAGCAGCCCACGGTGCCGACTCAGGGAGCGTTGGCTGCCGAGGGGGCGAGCGGCAGTTTAAATCCATCAAAGGCGTACAAGTCGAAGGGAGACCTCCCTAAACGCTTCCCACCGGGCTCGGAGGAAAATCAGGGTGGAAATGGATGGGATGAAACCCGGAGCAAGATGGCATTAATCATTCCTAAACCTACAGCGGAGAGATGGGGAAGGGGTCTGCGGGCCAGGAGAGCGGCTGCTCAGTGATTTTGGGGCATCCCAGCTGCTCGCACGAGCGCTCGGAGGAGAGCCAGCTCCCTCCCAGCAAGATTCACCAGCCTGGTTGTGTTATTTTTTTCCAGTGCCAAGATATAATTAGTGCCAGTTCTTCAGGAGCTGTCACTCACCATCATGCAACGTTTGCTTTTCTTAGGAATATGACTAACTGGCAAATGATTAAACACGCTCAGGGAAGGAGGAGAGGGAAGTGAATATTTTTTTTCCTCCCTGGGAAGAAAAAAAAAAACTGACAACTTCAGGAGCCACTTTCCGGGCCCCGAGAGCGGAATAAACTTTGACAGTGCTCGAGGAGGGATGCGTGAGCCACCCACCAGTCACGCTGTGTGGCCCGCGGCTCCTCCCGGCACAAGGGTGCTCGGAGCCACGGCCGGGGTGGTGGGAGTCACCGAGATGCTCGTAACCACGGCTGCTCTGCAGGGACGCGACCACAACAAAAAGTCAAGCCACCTTCCTGCCAACCTCCTATTTTTCCCTTCCCGTTTCCCCCGTCGCTCGCACCTACAGATGGTGCTGCAGAGGATGCTCTTGTTTGCACTCCCTCCCAGCAGAGCCCTTTTAACACAGCAGGTTTCTCGAAGCTCATCTCCTTGCCAGCGCTGCTTCGAGGAAGGATGCCTCTCCCGGGGACCGAAGACGGCACCGCTCTAATCACTGCCCTTTAGCTGCGACCCGCGGCCCGCGCTGCAGCCGAGAGCCGAGCTGTGGCCTCCGGAGAGCCCGAAATTGGATCCCGCTCTTTCAGATGCGTTATTTCGGAGAGGTTTTATGTTTTGCTGGAAAATATTTTTAGAAGAAGATAATGCAGTTGCCAGCTCTCACGGGAATCCGTCTGTCCCCGAGTCGTTGCTGTTGAAGCACTTGGCTCAAACTGTGGAGAAACAACGGGGAGAAATTGCTTTTCCCAAATCCAGTAACCTCCTCGTGTTGGGGGACGAATGGGAAACTTTGGCAAAATCAAAGCTTGGCCTTTCTGCCGGGCCTGAGGCTAAAGAAGCTGAGAGGTCCCAAAAATCCAAACCCAGGTTTATCTTCGGTTTTATACCAGCCATGAGAAACCAGGCAAATAAGGGTAAAATCTCCATTCAACTCTTTGCTTAACTGCACCTTCGGGCTAAGTTAATGAAAATATTTCCATTTTGCTCTGTCCGGTGGCTTCACGCATCCTTTAATGCCCCTTCCCGGCCTGAAGACTCGCTCTCTGATCCTCACTACCCTGCACTTGTCCCCACATTTCGGGGGACACCCCGAGCGCCTGGAGGGAGGCTTTGAAGGGTGCCAGTGAGCGCCCTCGGTGCAGGGGCACGGAGGTGTCGGGGCCGTTCCTCCATCCGCATCGGCAGCAGGTACCAGCGTGGTTTGCCTCTTTTATGCTAAAATGCCGGCAAAGAATTTTGAAGGAATAAACTGGATTTTCTCCAAACTCGTGGCCTTTCGCTTGGAGAAATATTGTGAGTCAAAATCTGAAAATGAACAGTTTAACGTTAAAAAAAAAAAAAAAGGGAACTTGGAAGGGATTGCCAAGAATAACACTTTTTCCCCATCACTACCACGTGATGCAATTCGTTGCGCCCTTGCCGGGGAGGACCTGGGGGTTTGCTGGCATGAGGGTGGAAGCAAAGGGACCCGGAGGAATTTCGTACCGGAGCAATCTTTAGGCACTGATGTATTTTACCTTGGCTTGTCCAGGTGACGGGGAAGGGGGGGCCTACAGGTGTGGCTCGGACTTGAAAGAACACATGGCAATGTGATGGTGCCCCAATTACAGGCACAGGGGTTTCGTTGCCGAGGGCCCATCCACGGCGCAGAGATGTGCTGCTGAGGTGAGACTTTCCACCTGCAACAGCCCCCCGAACACCAGAGTCCCCACGACCTGCAAAGACACGGCTGCAGACCTGCTGCTTTCAAATTATCGAGCGTATTTCAAATTGCCCATCGCTAAAAGGAACAACAAACCCAAATTGTAGGGACTGCACATGAAATCAAGACAAGGAGGTCTCGCAAGGTCTGAAACCTGCGCTGACACTGACGCGAGGTTCCTGACTGAATACATCTTTCCTGCTGGCCTTCAGCGGGGTCTATCACACAAAGACCTCCGAGATACCAACCCTCTGCTCCCAACTGCCTCTGGGCACGGGCGGCCCCGCAGAGCAGAGCTTCCAGATGTGGTTTCCCTTCCTTCGGGCCACCCCTTCCCTCCCTCCCTCCGTTTCTTCACGGCACAGTCCCTGCTTTCTGCTTTACAGCGCTGCAGTGACTTGTTGCAGTAGATGCAGGCTGCTCCTCCCGGAAGGTAACAAACGCGCTAACAGAGTGCTAATTAGGATACTTAATTAC
>NW_008824722.1:3610014-3612653 GCF_000699105.1 Pygoscelis adeliae | reverse complement strand
GCTGAAAACCACCTCCTATTTGCTTTTGTGTCTATACCTAGGGGAGGACAGAAGAAGTAGCTTCAGCCCCACTTGACCTTATCTTCATCCATGGCCACGGTCTGGTGGCGAGTAGCAGTCTGAGGTTCACTCTAGCTGGCCAGCTGGAGCTCCTGTTAGCTTGTCCCTTCCAAGTCCAGGCCTTAAAGCCAAGAAAATGTCTCTTTCCACCTCTATATTCCTCACACAACGTATTTTGCTAAAGCAGCTACGCTCCAGATAAAAACCGTCTTGAAAAAGAAATGAACTCTGGGTAGATCCGGGGACGTTCCCAACTCCAAACGCAGCTCAGGCCCCAGCCTTGCCCTTCTCCCCTTCCTTTGCAGGCTTTCTCTTCTACGTTGCCTGTGACTCGGAAATCACCAGGGAAGACCCAGCTGGGACTATCTGATTTTCTTTTTTCACACAAATTGCAGTGTGATGTGTGCGTCCACTGCACGCCCCGGCTTTGGTGCAGCTCCCTGGGGCTGGATCCAGGTGCAGACGACATTTCTCAGCAGCATGGCGTCAAAAGCATTTTGCCCTCAATAAATCTGGGCCAACGTATCTAGAGTAATACTTTGGGGGCTCTGATATTTTAAGGCCTTCAAAAATCCTTTCTTAGCTTTGCCCTTCAGGTCCAACTCCTCCTCTCGGGGTTTCTAAGCTACCCTCTATTTCAAGGCCCCTGTGCTTCACTCCCCATCCAAGCTTACACTGGCTCACGGGTCCAGTCCCCATCATACCACGTGGGTCTCAGAAAGCATCTGTTCCTACACCCATCATCTCCCGTGTCCCAGATCCACTTCCCCAGACAAACGTACCTGGCGTGGCACGAGGTGCCCTGACGAAGGGACGAGTTACCCACCACAGCTGCTGGAGACTCTTCGTTCTCATGCAGAATCGGCACGTTCCACATCAAGGCAGCGCAGCAGCCTCAGGCTCTCCCTCACCGGAGTCCCCCGGCAGCTCACTCTTCATTCACCTCCTTCGGGAGGCAGCTAACGCACCAGGCTCTGAACGGCATTCAACAGTTCTGCTGCTCCCCCCGTCACCCCTTGCCTTTCGGGGACCGCAGCAGGAAACGGGGCTGGCCATCTCTCACCTCCTCAGATGTCACGGTCCACCTCTCCAGGCCTAGCTGACCTCGTTACGCTTTCTTTTCAAGAAAAAGCTTTGCAGGAGGTAACCAATTCTCCTACAACAAGGTCCTGAAGTCAGATTTTCATGATCTCTAGGCAGTTTTTAGTAGTTTCTGGACAAAAATCCAGAAGATTGTACTGCTTCTGATAAAGACGAAGGGGGAAAACAATTAAGTACATTGCTGAAGTGCTGATAACCACCGCAGTGGTTTGTATTTGTTATTTGCATTAAGGAGCTTTTAAAACAACTGACAACCGCTGAACGTGCTCGTTGTTAGCAACCCAAACACCCCACTGCCACTGCGTAATTCGTCCTTCCCTTTCAGGGCTTTCTCTCTCCTGCTGCCGGGTGCAGCGCAGAAACGTTGCACGCGCGGCAACAGCTTCACACCGGCCACAGCCCGACCAGGGAGGCAGGAGCTCAGCCTGCCCAGGGACCGACGACTTCCCGACGCCGCTCTCCAGTCCACCCCACCAGGCCTAACGCTGCTGCGGACCGTTGCATGCACAGCCTCCAGCAGCGAGATCCTCACCCCGGCCTCGGGCCGCCCGGTTCTGCTTTAACACGAAAGCAGCTTCCCAGATGCGCCAGAGCCAGCAGGCATCCCCTCCGAACGCACGCTGACACGAAGGGGAGTTAGTTAAAACGAGCAGGCAGGTGGTAGAAAGGATCGAACCATTTTCCTCTGCAAAGCACTGCCCTCAGAATAAAAGGCCAAGATGACCCTCTCGCTAGCCCACCGATACTGCTTCGTTTTTAACCTTACGTTCTCCGAACTATCGCTTCCAGACATCTAATCCCAGTCGGCTGCTGCTTTCAGGAACCAAACAAAGCAGGCTGGCTGGGTAGGTGGAAGCAAATTCTGTAGATAGGACTGATTTCGCAGGAGCTGGAGGGAAGCAGACTGAAGTAGCCCGAAGGTTAATTAGCGCAACAACAGCAAATCCTAGCAGGACTTTACATGTTGAGAATTAATTATGTTTCAGGGGATTGTTTCCTTTTGATGAATGCCAAGGACTACAATGGGAAGGTTTTACTTGTCTCAGGGGCCTTTGTTAGTCTATTTTCTTTCTTGTACCAATCAAACATGATTTGTTTTAAACATACCCTAAACTGAGCTGGCACGGTGACTTTAAAAGCTCCTGCTGGTAACCAGAACATGCCAAGCACAAACACTAATTCATAAACAACCTCCGCTTCTGGAGTCTTTAGGGCAGAGCCTCTCCACAAACAAACTGTAGGATCTGCTGAACTGGAAGTGAAATGGCAACGCCGGTCGCATTTTGCTTCTGCTGCTGGTTAGCAGAGACAAATAACAACCGTGGGATGGTCTTCACCCTCACTCCAGTGCCGCGTTCTGGAGAAGACCTGAAGTGACAAGACCAGCCCCCAAATCCTAGTATCAATCCTGCCTCACCGGTACTCAAAGCTAAACCCACACTGCTTTCAGACGTTCTGATTTTGGCTGTTTGCCCTCA
>NW_008824722.1:3603506-3609980 GCF_000699105.1 Pygoscelis adeliae | reverse complement strand
AGGCAAACTCACGTTTGCTAGAGTTAAAATTAGCTCCATTTATTTATTGCTCGTGTGTGACCCAGCAGGACAAGGACCAGACAGTATTTTGGATTTAAAACGTGTTTTTACAGAGCAGCTGTCATTTTCAAATCTCATCTGCTTCCGTTGTGTTCTGACCCAGTCCCATGAATTCCTACTCATGGGAGCAGCCTTTGATCAAATTTTCCCCTTAGAAAAGTGAACTCCAGAGAACAACACAGAAATGAAGACCTGTCCCGCAATGAACCTGTAAAGCTCCAAGCCTATGGTACTATTTTTGCCTTTAAAAGTCTCCGTTCCAGATCAGTCAGATAATATTTGCAACAAAGTCTTACGGAGTCCAACGGCAAGGGGTGAAAGAGGAAGGAAAAAGGAAATCACGGGGAGAGGCAACGGCAGAGCTACAGGGGACGACGAGCAGATCAAGGACTACCAGCAGCGGGATGGGTGTCAGGGGAAAAGGCCCTGGGTTTGTTTGTTTGTTTTTTTTTAAACGTCTCCTTGGTTTACCAGCACATCAATTATAATCTATGACACCGAATTACTCATTTCTCTTGGTTTAAACGGCTTATGCGCAGGTTATATGCACGCAAATACAGCGGGGTCGGAATCCCTCAGCCAGCCGGCTCGGAGGGAGAAGCTAGGGAGAGCGAGCGACTAAGCGGTTGCTTTTAGTTCTGCCTCGGGTTGAAATTCAAGGAAAAGCATTCGGGCCATGTGCATTTGATCATACATGACCTTTATTGGAGACGGGTGGGGTCATTTATTATACAGAAGTAACATCACACCATTCTCTTCCAATTTAATTCCTTTTAGTCTCCTTATAAATCTGTAGCAAAAGTGCACTTTTAACAGTTTTTAATCTATAGTATATATCTTTCAATATTATCTCTCAGTCAGGTATTTTATTTGTAAAAATGTATCGCCAGATATACAAAATACATGTCTAGTGTACTACATTAATTTTTGTATTTACTGTTTAGATTATTTTTAACTCAGTGCTCTCTTTTTATTTTTTTTGCAAGACTTAGTGATGACAGGCTTCTGGTAGCGCCACCAGGAGAGGACTCACAGCTTGTGTGTGAACAAGGGGAGAAGACTCTTAGCCAGGAACAATTGTCACACAATAGGAACGAGATGACAAAAACGTTTGCTGTTATTGAATATGTCTCTTAAAATGACAGTACTCTGTATAATAAAAAATAATTAAAAAACCCAATGTCCGTATTTTATCTTCTGGAAGAGGAGATGTGCCGGGAGAACGGAACCTGTACCCAGCTGGAACACAATGGTAATGATTAATTTGCGTTTTGAAGACAGGAGTTAATTGCTAACATTACATTTCTGGTCATGATAAGAAGAAACAGATACATACAGCCACCACAAGAAACTGTTTGTGAAATGCTGTTTTCCTGAGGACAATATTTTGGTAAAATATTTTATATCCTGTACAAGCCACAGAATTGCATAAGTTAAATGTCCTCAAGAACAACAATCACCGGCATATACCGTGAACGGCTGTGCTGGGAGCAACCACACAGAGGACAGCTCTTGTGTCACCTAACAAGATGAAGAAAGGAAAATAGTCATTTCCACTGGTAGTTTAGAGCCAGCTGCGACAAGCTTTGGCACGGCAACAGGACTTTTCAAAAAGAAAATTACAGGAGATTTTCTGAGATTTCTTACAAACTGCCTTAGTCTTTTCTTTCTAGTTATCCTTGAGATTATAATATATACACACGTAACGGATAATTACTTAATTTCAGTCTTCAAAAGACTAACAATTTCCCCTGTTAAGCAAGGCCTATAGAGGTAAAACAATCAGAAGCATTTTTAGGGGGGTGTTATGATTCCCAGATCGATACAAACATTACCAACGGATGACGAGGAACACTTAGCTAGGTAATGTCTGGGTTGGTTGGTTGGTTGGTTTTCCTTCTTACTTGTTCATTATCTTGAAGACTAAGAACAACTGGATTAGTTACATAAATAATGCTTCCCTTGGTTAACCCTTCACAATTAGTGCTGTTTCTGTGTATTAGCATAGATTCAAAATGCTAGTTGCATCAGTTTGCTACGTATTGAACGAAATGTTGAACAGATCCTGTTTCAGAATGAGGGCACTTTTGGTTTACGCAATAGCTCCAAGAAATGCTGTAACGTCAAACTTTCTACAGCGACTGGTTGCCAGACATAGTCTTCCAAAGGTAACTGCTCTTCTGCTCCCCTTAAATCTGCAGCAATGTGGCTCTGAGTCAAAACTTCTGCTTCAAAGGAAAAACGCACAACAGACTAGCCTGAATATGGACAAAGTTCTATACCTTCTGAAGAAACAGAACAGTAAAAATAAAAATATAAAGAGAAGCAGTGCTGTTAGTGTTATCTAAAACCAAGATAATGCATAATGGGGAAATTTACAATGCTGCAGAGAGAGTTTTTTTGTCTGTTTTTTTTTTTTTATAAAAATTACAGACTTGACATTTCCAATATGTCTTAGCTTTGTACTGCTTCTCAAGTCTGAGTCACCAAAAATATCCAGCAACCAGCTGCTGTTCATATCCTAAAATATGCCTTCAGCTGACACTGAATATTGAAATCATTCTGCTAAAATACAGAAAAACGACGATGGTAGAAACCAAGGTATAGCCTCAGGCCAACATTAAATGGTAAAAATTCTACAATGCTACTTTTAAATCTCTTCTTCAGTTCATGAACAAATAAGCAGCCAGGTTTCAAGTAGAGGTAACACAGATTTTGGAAGATAGCACGTAAAAAAAGCCCAGAAAGAAAACTGGAACAAAAGCTCTTCTTGTTACGGCAGTCAGCACTAATCCTCCACAAAACGGCAGGGAAAAACCTGTATTCACCCTGCTGGATCTGTCCTGGTCCTACAGCAACAACGAGGAACTGCTTCTGCTGTCACAAATATGTTCCATTTGGACATATCTTGATCCCTTTTTTCTTTTATTTGTATACATGTATCTTTTGTCTTAGTCTCTTGACTGGTAGAAGAGGATATATCCAGATTCTGAGTTTTTGGAAATGTCTGATGTTAACCCATAGAATTCTTCAATGGCCTGGGCATCAATTTTCTGAAAATTAATAAGAGTTATAATTAGCCTCAGTCGAAACACCACCCTAAGAATCCCTTTCCCAGACAAGGCATTATTTTCAGTTCCTGGGGGTGATGCTGGAAAGCCACGCAGCGTCAATACAACAATACTTCAATATCATTGAATCCAACCAAATACAACAAAACATTTTTTCCACTTATTACCTTATTCCCTATTGAAAAAAAAAGGAAATCAAGATAAAATAATAAACCTGTCAGAAGTGGTGCATTCTTAAGCTGGACTATAAAAAAAAGGGATCCATGAAAACGTATGCTTAAAAGAGCACATAATTTTTATATTTGACTTCCCATTCAGACTGGCGTTTCCTTTCCTGACTATAGGTTTGTAATGTAAACAGGAAAAAAAAAAAAAAAAAGCAGTCACTGATCAGCAAAGAAGATTTTTGTACAGTCAGGAGTACATAAGGACCATCTTGGGCAGATTTAACATTCAGCTAAATGTAGAGAAGTCCTGCAAGTGCTACTGGTAATTATACCATGAAATCAGTGGATCTCATCCGATTATGATCTTCTGGTCTTACGAGAACTTTCCTTCCTTAGGATTTGCTGGCACAATGCCTACTGGAATATTATCACAAGATTTGTGTTTTAAGAGAAATACACTATTTGCCATATTAATAGAATTAAATGGTCTGCTTCTATTTAAAGCTGTGAACTATGTGCAGAAAAGCAGTTTTTCATTTTATACTCCAACCAGCAAGGCCTGTAGGGCATTTTAAAGGGCTTTTAAAGATGCAAGTTCTACAGTCTTGATCCCACTCCTGAGAATGACTGGCTTCACATTACTGAATTTGATTCTGCAGTCAGTGGAGAGCAAGCGAGGAGACCAAAACACTGAAATAAAATACTCCCAATGACCTGTATTACTCAGCACTCCACTGTGTTTTAGTATTTTAAAATACCTTTAGGACTCTGGATCCACAGAAATGAGAGGGTGAAGTAACCTGAATTTGTTGTGGAGGACCAATGGGAGACTAGCCTAAAGTTTCCCTTTATTCCCCAAGGAATAAAGTTGAGGAAGCAAAGAAATATTCAGCATACAGGAGGCTCTGGGTTGAACACCTGCTTTGATCGTGAGAGGGAGTAGCGAAGACCAATTCGTGCTTACATTTTAAGAGAAAGGGACCACGCTATGACTCCATCAAGGAGCCTCCTCAGCTACAGAATCCCTCTGGCAGTGTGCTAAATCATTGCTCACCGAACAGACTTTAGCATCACCAGCAAACACAAAAGCCTTGGTTTCTCTAAGTGGCACTGCCAAACAACCTGCAAGTTTAGGCCACCCTTTTCCCAGCCATTTTGAAGCACGAGAAAACCAGACACAGTCCGTAAGTTTCCAGAAGATGCATCAACTGCAGGACGGAGCTGCAGAAATTCCCCCTTGAATAGTTTTGTTAAACACTGTTAAAAAAAAATAGGGGGGGAAAAAAAACCCCAAACAGATGTTTTGTCTTTCTCTCTTCTCCATTCAAGGGCTTCAGAGAAGCTGAAATACCGTACTGAGGGCTTTTACATTTTCACACAATTTATTAACATAACGTCTACTAGAAACTGTTAGATACACATTTTAACAGAAAAACAGCAAAAGAACATTCTTCAGTCCTTGTAATATATTTAGCAGACAACTCAAACATGTTTTATTTTAAGTGCCAACTAACTTGCCATGCAATCAAGTCTATTTCCACTACTCATTTTGAATGCAACTCAAACATTTGCTATAGATTAATTCATCCTACAGATATTTTTAGTTTTATCACTGCAAAACTGACTTCCTTTTTTAATTTCACTATCCACAGAAAACACAGTGGAACTGAAAGAGGATCATATAGACCCTATTATTCCCACCCTTAGCTGACCACCTACATTGTGGACAGCAAAATTTTACCCAGTTGCAGCTTTAGAATAACAACCAGTTGACGGTTTCACAACTACTTTTAGGATTCTGCAGCCTCACCCGGCATTATGATGATTTTTCCCATTAACTGAGCTTAAATATCCTTTGCTCATTTCCAGACAACTGTTCTGGTTCCCCAAACCAAATCCTCTTCTCGTGTACCATTCATAGCATTCAACTGAATGCTGCAAATCTCTGAAAAAGTATTTAAGCAAAGACATACAATCATCCTCCCCCTTTTCTCAATTTGGAGAACTCCCTGGATGGACACTTCTCCCTCTCTGTTTCAGATAAACATTGTCACTGTGCTGTATCACTTAGCTGCTCTAATGACAACATGTCAAATTAGCCAGAGATCATTTACTCAGGTTCTCAGTTAATTTTGCTTGGCACGGTACCCCATTTGGACTGATTTGCCTCCTGGGTTTGATGCAGTTGCTTTTCAGATACGCCGTAGTATGTTTGATTATCATCTATCTTCAATTTAACTGACAGTTGGCCTTCCAACCAAATCCAAAGAGATAAATAAATATGACTTCACCACTTCTGACATTTAGTGAGTAAATAAGGATAAACTACTTCCTATTGACAGTTCAGAGCTATTAATTCGTATCACTTGCCAAAAATGCAACAAAGCTTTTTAACCGTATTTAAGGGGAAAAAGCTTTCTCCTACGTTCTCTTCCAGTTGCAATATCTGTATACAGCTACAACGGCTTTGGACTCATCTTTTGAAAACTAATACCTGTTTTGTTATGTAGCCAGTTCACACCCAGGATGTTAAGTTTCCAAAGCTTAAAAAAAAAGAAGAGAAAAAAATCTGCTTTCGTGTTCTTAAAGAGTTTCTGAAGAGCAGAAGGCTCCTGTGGTTAGCCCTAAAACCAGAAACTTATGCAGAATTCACATTTTAGGGGATTTGGGGCTTTGGGGGTTTTTTTGCCACTCTGTTTTTGAGGACAACCTCTGTCATGTCATACATAGCAATATATTTCCTGTGGTGTCACCTTAAGGCCAATCACAAGCAGTTTGAAAACAGTACTTGGTCAAGTTCAGAGTAGATATTTAAATTTCTTTAGGCAGCAGATGGAACTGACAAAAGGAGTTGCGGCTTTACTTCACTTTTTCAGCGAATAGCCTACAGCACTAGTAAGGAACTAATTCTCAAGAGCTGATGACAAAGCGGGGAGAGAGAGAACAGCTGAGTAAAACTGCAGCTACTTCTTCCAGCAGCCTGTAGCATCAGCAGAGGAAGAGCAGTCTCCACTATCCTGTTCTCCTTGATCACTGAATCGCCAGAAATTCAGGTGAGTTCTAGAAGGTCAAGGAAAGAGAAAGGGTGGTACTTCCTAGACAGCGGGAGGTGAGATGTAAGCTTCGTGTTCATCACACACTTCGAAGGCAGGAGCAGCTACAATGGATAGTCAGTG
>NW_008824722.1:3577410-3603463 GCF_000699105.1 Pygoscelis adeliae | reverse complement strand
CTCTGCAAAGCAGGTCAAGGAGCAACTGTTCATCAGAAAGGGCCAATGATCTCAAATGACTCACGTGCAAAACGCATGTGCAATTTTTCATGCCCTCCACCGGCAGGGAAAACAAAGCCTAAATTTCACAGAAAACAAGTAACACATGCAAACGCCAGCCAGGGAGAGTCTTCCAGCAGGAAAAGGGATCTTAAACTTCCGGATCCGCAGCTGGGGGCAGAGGTAGTGCTACAGGATGGAGCTACATCGCCAGTCCTAATCAAGACAGTGAAAACTCAAAGAGCCATGGAAAACACAAAAAGTAGAAATTTCAGATCAAAGAGCTTTATTTTTACAGCATTTTAGATGAACTCTGTAAAAGAAGATGAACTTAAAAAAAGAAAGCCATGATTAAAGTTAGAAAAGCAACTTAAAGGGAAGAAAAAAGCATCCCTCCATGAGAGAGGAACTACATTCTAGCTTACTTGTGACAGCTCCTTGAATTTATTGTCCAATAACAGACAGCACATATTTAAAAGCTAAGTTTTGGCACATCTATAGAAGTGCCAACAGTGTTTGCAGATAAAAAGAAATTCCATTTTGACCTAAAAACTAAGATACAAGATAAAAGTGACTGATAGAAAACAAAGATAGAACAAGAAGATGGTTATTTTACATCTACTTTCAAAATGTAAAGTTTATCTCCTGGATGGAAAAGACAATGAATACTCGCATTTAAAAATATTGAACTGAACACTATTTCCAAAATTAGCTGACACAATTACATGCTTCAGCCATGACAGAAACAGAGGAAAATAACCCTCAAAATACAATAATGGGAGAAAGGCAACTGTTCATAGTCATATAAGCAATCCAAATCACCAGAAAGTCACCCCGATGCTCAAAGTTAAGCAAAGATTTAAAAAAAAAAATTGGAGAATGTACTACATCTTCTTTATATCAACACAAGCAAGGATTTTGCTGCGCCTATTTAGACACTTAGCATCAGGCCTTAACCTTGACCGTGAGATCTCGGAGGCAAACAGTACATTTTCATCTTTACAAAAAGCAGTTCTACTTGTGGTATTTGTTCTACTGTTTGATATTTGCTTAATAATTATGTGAAATACATGGATATAGAAATATTCTGGACATTAGTCTTTACAGACATGTTACTGGAAAAGTTAAGGAAAAATTTGCTTGAGCAGGCTGTTTAAACTTTGTTGCCAATAGGCCAAACATCTTGGTATACCCTCAGAACCTTACTACAGTCTCCCAAATCTTTTTTCACAGTTTTTCTGCACTTCAGTTTGTTGGGGAAAACTGCCTACAAAAACAGGTTAGAAGTTCTTAAATGCAGCAATGAAATGCAACTAGCACAAAGCGAGTTAGCAACAAAAAGGAGCCCAAAAGGTGGGCTGAAATAAGAGCATTTCAGATCTTGAATAAGACAATTGTGGTATTTCAGCCCGAACAGGCGCACGCCACCCCACGTCTGAGGTGTCCATACAGCCCTCGTGTTGGTTTGCCCTTCTCCACACTACTTCTATAACAAAGATGCACAAAAATGCTGACGTTTACTTTCAAAACATCCAGAATTATTCTGTGTGCATGTTTTGCTGAAATACTTTCACAGGTGCAAAAGCTAATCCCGGACATAGAAACAGAGCCGGAGAGTGATGCTGTCTACACTCGTTTTCACCATGTAAAAGCATACCTACCTCTACAATGTCATCATCAAACAGCAACCAAAAGCCATGGCTCTTCACAATGGTGATATAATGTCCACGATTTGGACCACTGCCAGAAAAAAGGATTGAAGACGTATTACTCTTGTGCCTACAAAGGCAGGACCGCTGCTCTCCCACATGACTCTAGCTATTACTGGCAGAGTCAGATTTCCCGGCTCTTCATGTTGTCTAATGCTACTCATAACGTTGTTTAGGTTCTTAGACTTTGCCAGATTGCTTGAATTAAAATTTCTGTCTTTGCTACTTGCCAAATACAATATATTCAAAATACACAATTTCGTAAATATTTTAGATAGTCGTTCATGTATTTCAAAAAACAAAATTAAAAGCCAGTTATTTCAATCACTGTTTTGTCGCATTCACCACTGCTGAGTATTTTGACCACTGGTCAAAAATTTTAATAACCGTCTGTCTGAAATATTTTATTTGCGCAGGAGATACTTCTTTAATTCTTAGTGCGGTTTAGCCTACGGCTGACTGCAGAGAGGCTTTCTGCAACTGCTGTTCCCAGTTTTCCGGTGGCAGTTTCCCAGTCCGTTTCTATCACCGATATCCCGAATGCTTACCTTGAAGGGAATGGACAACAAAATGACCTAACTCAAAGGGAGATGGATCTGCAGAGTAAAGGCAGGCAGATTGCCCTGAAAAGGTAGCGGTTTGGGATAATAAACTATATGGATGGAAAACTACGAGCTATCAATCTACTAACCTCAATTTCTGAGAGAACAGTCCAGGGACACAGTAAAAAAAAAAAAATTTCCCCCTCTGGCTTTACTTTTTACTTAGCATCTACATAAGGCTTTAAAACAACCTATATTCCTATCAGCTTTAGGCAAAAGAAAGTACTTCTCTAGTCCTTGCAGAACTACTGATAAATGTAAACACACAACCTGTCACAGAATGAAACTTCTTTGTTTAGAGCAACTAAATGAAAATAAAACTGTAAGGGCAAAATATTTAAAACAAGTTCTGAGAAGTCAAATATTTGGAAAACTCAAATATTTAGAAAACATAGTTTATCTTAAGCCTTTGGTAAGTTCCTAGTAAGAATTGAAAGCAGAAAAGTCACAGGACTCCTAAAAGCCCCATATAAGACAACAGGTTTGAGAAGAAAAAGCAAAGCCATTTAATACATCTGAATTACTAATATATATATATTAGGTATAGCAAGTTAAGAATCTACAAAAGAAAATGCATAGGATGAGATCTTAAAATGATAAAAATAAATAAATAAAAATTAAAAAAAAAATTAAAAAAATAGCACAACTGTACCACAACAGAAATAATCTAGAATTAGATGTAGTTTATTTATACTAAATCTATGCAATATTAGCGTGTTGATTATATTGTCTTGCTCCTCACAAAGATGTTTCAAAACATTTGTGTGCTGTAATAACTTATTACTTTAAAACTCACACTTCCAGTAGGCAGTTATAAATATATTTTTGCCTTCCATGACTGCTTTTTTCCTAAAAGGGCTTAAAAATTTTCCCTCTTTGCTTTTAAAAACAGAATTAAAACCACTACAACAACAACAAAAATTTAGTAAGGAGAATAAGGATATTTTAACAAATCAGCAGTACACAGTTTATTCCACGAGGTGGCACTAGTTTCTTAAAAATCTCCAATCGTTTAGCAAGTGAGAGCTGTAACTTAATTCTAATTTAGTAAGTGTTTTTCCAAGATTTGTTTTTATTTTTTCCTAGAAGGTAGGGTTGGGGGGGGGGTGTCTTTTTGTTTTTAAAGACTGCTCTTACTTTGCTACAGCTCAAAGAAACAACTTGTCTGAATTGCTGCCGTATTTGAAAGCTGATAAAAGAGCAAACCTGTGTACTCAGAAAGCAAAATTTTACTACTTTTTACTGTTTTAAAAAAGACTGAAACACTTTATTTTTTAAAAAAATACTTTTGGACAACTAGCTCTGAGGCTGCTTAGCTTGCTCCCATATTGTCAGCCACTGTACTGTTATAAAATGGCATACAGATGACAGACTTCTTTTAGATTTCAAGAAAAGGCATTTAAGGTCCAGAAAGCACAAAACCAACATACCTGCCGCAGTGAACAACTACAGCCACAAGGTCATACATTCTGTCAGGATTTGTAGCATCTCCTGAAGTGTTAAAGAGCCGGAGCTCCAAGGGAAAGACTACACGGTAGGAGAGTTTGGTGTATCGATGCAGCTGGTCCATGTATTTGAACCTTTTTAAGTGCAGAGCTAGAATCATGGGCAACTTTTTCACTCTCATTCTGAACCACAAAAATATGTTAAACAAAGAACAAGGTATTAGCAGATCACCTAAAACAAAGCTTTGTTCAAGAACAGTTTCAATATGAAGAAGCTTCTTAAAAGGCATCTAAAATGTTGATGAAGATGTTCAAAAGGCTGCTTTTCTCATGTATATCCCAGTGAGAATAGGCAATATTTATTCTGAAAGATTAACTACACAACTGACATCTGAATGCAGGACAACTGTCTATGTCGAAAACATCGATTTTTTTCTCACATCAATGGGAAGAAATAGATGGAATAAATCTGTCTTGCTGCTCTGGCTGTGACCAAGTATGAGGTGAGAAATAAGATTTTTGTATACAGTATTCATAGTGAAAGCAGATGGGATGGTTTTCAGTGGCTTTAAGCTGATTAATGCTAACTGGGGAAAATGCGAATGTCTGGAAGCACCAGATAGAAGTTCTTCTGGGAGGAATACAAAATTAATCTCTTCATTTCTCTCTGATAAGGTTGCCACAAAGTTACTTCGTCTCTACTTTTCCTTACTCCCTTCCCCACCAAACACAGACCTAAACAGTCTTACGTTTTCCTTTTACTGAATTCACAAGGTGTATTTTTCCAACAGCCGCCCATTTGAAGAGAACATTTACATTAGCCTGAATATTTGAACCTTACCTCTTCTGTGCTTCCTGTTTACTGCGGCACTGCTCACAATAGTATTTATATTCACTGCATAGAGTTTCAGTATTACTAAACCCTCTGTGGAAATGAAAGAGAAGTCAGATAAGCTAATAATGCTGAAAAAACCCAGTACACACAGAAGATGAAATTCCTCTTATTCATATCGCTCGTACCTCCCAGACACATTTTAGGCGTATTTGTCCCAGTCTTGGGATGTAGTATCAATGTTCAGCTGGAAAAATCTGGAAATTACACCCTCAAGCATTAACTGCATACTTTCTGGGCAGGAGTCAAACACGATAGGTAATAAACAGCAGTAAGGTGATTGTGGTTTGTGTCCAGAAGTAGCCACTCCGTGTTTTCTTTGGTGGCAGACAGTAAACATTAAGACCTATAGCCATTAGCCATTGCCTAGCCAAAGTCTGGGTAATCTTTCAACTCCTAGCAATTACATATCCGTTATCAGCTATTAAAAAGGCAGCTGCTATATGCAACTTGCAGTATCCTAGCAGCTGATAAGCCTTGGATCTAGCAGTCAAATACACAGAGCAAATTTCTGTCAGCAAAAAAACCCCAAAGCCTGACCACAAACATCAGGACCAGACAACTGAAATGCAATAACAATATTAAAATAAACAAGAATTTATTAGCAAACCAAACATACCATGTTTAGTTTTGATAAAACCTGACTATATGTCACAACAAATTAAAATCCCCATAAAAGAAAGTGAAAATCAATCTTACATACCACTAAGAAATCATCATACTCATTAACTACTAAAACCCACTAAGATAGGTTCCTGTGGCAGCTTCAAAAGGCCACGATAAAGATAAAATGAACAGCACTCTGAACAAAACATATTTTATCGTAAGTCAAAAGCCTACAACTGTTGCACAATAGAGCAGCTAAGCTAGGCTCTTTCCTTCTGACCAAGGGCACGTATTTTTTCCATTCACAAATATTTTCATTTACCTTAGACAGTGTGTAATTGATGTATTTTGTTCCACATCAACCGATAGATCCAGAAAGTCCTCATCTTTGCTACTAACCTTGAAAAAAATAAGAAGAAATATTTCATAACAGTTTAGAACGGGCAGATTTCTTTTAACCATTTCTGGAATGGTGCAATGTCCTTATTGCAAATAGAGACCTTCGTGATAAAAAATAAATATACATACACACAGAGGCCCTTTCTTGAGGTAAACTAAAATTGAAGAAATAATCTGATGTGTTGTTACAATCCAGAGAGGAATATTAAAAAAAAAAGAAAAAGCCCAAACCCAGAAAAAAACACAAAAAACCAAACCCAAAACCCTTTCTTGCAAAACATCTCTCCCCCTTGAGACTTCAAGACACATCTCCTTAATTCACTGGCAAAACCAAGTTTTTAACCACTCGGAACTCTCGGAGCTGGAGAAGCTTTAACCGTATTCCACTCTACTTTGTAGACTGATACAGCTTTCTGCTGCATTTCAGAGTTTAACAGTAAATACTTATAGGAAACACAGAAACAGGCAGATGGGTTTTCAATTAAATGGGTTAGCAGTTAAGAAAACCATCTCTCCATTTGTGGAACAGTCACATTTAATTTCAAAATTCTTCAGACAGAATCTTATTAATGTCGTTTTTTAGAGCTTCTATTCACCATATAGCCATAATTTTAGATTTAAAATGCCAAGAACAGCCATTTCAGTTGTAATCATTTCTCTTTCTTTCCTCTCTCCATCGGGGTTTTCATTTTTTTAGAAATATTAAATCAGACATAGCACATGGCTACCTACAAATTCCTGGTCTGAAGGTGGTGGGGTTCTTCTAATTCTAGATTTTGTGCACTTGTTTTGCTCTCAAATAGAGTGGCTATGGACCAGCACCAAGCAGCACAGACTTCCAGTTCAAGAAATTCAGATAATCCCAGAGTTAAATAAATAGCGAGCAACTCTCATGTAGAAACACAACATAAACTATCAATCACTGACACAGGAAATAACACGAAGACAAAAAGGCAGCTTATATCAGCCAGGTGCAGGCTGCCTCGATGGAAACAGGGAGGAGGAACAGAAAAAACACTATGCTTTTTCTGATAAACATACCTTAATGAGTATTGGTTTGAACATAGAGGTGATACAGTCATAAAATAGGCTATGCTCCATATTTTAATAGAGAGAGTGCAATTTCATCTATCCTAATAAATGAAAAAGTGTGCTTAGTATTAGGGAAAATGATCCAGAACCTGTGAAAAATCTAAGAGGTTTTGTTTTGTTTTAAACGTACAGCCTCACAGTTAAGACATCTGGTTTCATTGGTTAGTGTTCCTTGGAAGATTTCATGGACCCACGTCAGATCAGTCTTGTCTCCTTCTTCACTCTCAATGCTGCCATTCTGGAGTTTGCCATTCTGCTTCTCCTGCTTTTTCTCTTCTTGTAGTAAGTCAGCAATAGTGTTAAGTAGGTAGTTTAGGAATTCATGTGCATCCTGCTGCATGTAATTATCAAATAATTCTGGAAAGGAAGAGATCAAGGAGAATGAAAAAATACAGATACTTCGTAATATCAAGCTACTATGCTTTTAGCAATTGGTGTGTGCCCTTCCCCCTTCTCTACCCTGTTATACAATTGTGGGTTACACTGGTAAGAGTCTTTGAAGAATTGTACTTTGTTCTCGCAACGGATGCTAGGTTACCCTCACCTATTCCTCAGGCTGCAAGAAACAGGCAGCTGAAAAATAACATAAAGGAAACTTAGTTTGGGCATTTCTTGGAACTGAAGAAAACCATGATTGGTTTTTAGGGATTTTTGGTTGTTTTGGTTTTTTTTACTTTGGGGAGGGAGAGAAATAAAGGCATTCAGATGTGTTGCCTTCAGCCATTAGTTCATTAAGTCCAGCATCAAGGGGCAAAAATCCCCTACTATAAGTTTGTTATCTTTTCAAGTTCAAGCAGAGATGATAAATCAACATATAGAACTCTTCCTCACAAAGAAGCCCTAGGAAATAACCACTAGTTCTCATCATAAGGAATTTATCCTACTGCAAATGTAAGAAAGGAGGCTAAGGGTGGTTAAGTTTCCTTAGAGACTTTAACTTTGACCAACTCCGTGAGGTCTCTTTAGCCCATGCCAATTTCTAGCAACGACCCAAAGTGTGCTGACTTGCAGCAGACCTCTACAGAACATGATGCCAATGTGGAGTAACTGGAGTACTGAGACTTGTGTACATGCTCTGTACTTGGTCTAAGCAAGCACAGAAACAAACGATAACTAGATAATCCTCTTACAACACAACACAGTCTCTGTTCCTACGCTACAGAGGTGGTGAAATTCATACCACAAACAGGAGTTCAAAAATCTTTGAGAAATCTGTTAAAACTTGACAATTTGGACTCACTTAAAAAGGAAGTTGTGTTTATGTTTTATATGCTTAAATCTCCAATGCTTAAATCTGCATTAAAATTTCATTTATTCATTTACCATTTTCTTTCCTCAATCGGGAAATAAATTTCTTGGGTGGGATGACTCCCACCTTCTTCTTTTGCGTAGCAATACTGTTGAAGAGATCAGAGAGGCATGTCAGGAGGCTTTCCTTCTTTCGAGGCTGCACTTTGTATGCCAAAACTTTTTCCCGAAATGGACGACAAAAATAAAGTGCCTGTAAGACTGAGTTGCAGTAGCAGGTATTGCCGAACTGGTTAAAACAGAACAAAAGGAAAACAAACGTTTTCATATTAGGCCTGTTAAAAAGTAATAAAAGAGGTTGCTCATTAAGAACGTCACATACTGAAAATGGGAAAGTCGTCTGTCAGAGTTCATTTACAGGGGAAATACTAGTAGGCATGGTGTAAAAGACTCATCCTTGTATCATCACAGCTGGTAACAGCAAGAAAAGGAAGAGAAGACAACAGTTCACAGTGACACTGGGCACACACACAAAAAAAGCAGGAAACCACTGACAAGAAAAAAATCCAACTGAGGGCTCCTCACAAAATCAAAACTTCTGGAGACACAGCATGCTACTAATCCTGATAGGGGAGATCCTGCTGATACTGGTGTGGAGGGGTGCCAATGATACAGCAGAACAGAGGGACAAGAAAACAGACAAAGAGGCAGCACCCGTCAGCATCGCTGCTCTCAACTGTATTATAGTAACAAGAGCTCAATGCATTAATTCATATGTTAGATTTGCCTGTGTCAGATACACAAAGTACTTTTTAGAGATAGTTAGCAAGGTATATGTTAAATATTTCCTGTTTATAATGAAATATTATGAGGAGTACATGATGCAGGCAAATTCAAAGAGCAGCTGTTTTACATCTGAGATATGGCAGTGTTATTTTAGAGAAAGGAGGACGGCGATAACTTCCAGAGGCAGTGTTCCACATTGCTTAACAAGAAGAAACACTCAGACCGCTGAGATACTAGCATATCATCCACAAGAAATACACCATGGTTTTTTTGAGTTGCTTCTTTGCAATTTATTGTGCAACTGTATTGTACAACACTGTTGCTTCAAAAAAGTGAAACAAATTCTGGGCTTGCCAGTCCCCAATAATCTGGTAATGAGATTCTGCATCTTGAGCATCGAGAGCAAAATATTTTAAATAAACAAAACAAGCATACAAATCTGACTACAGAACACAGACTTTTTTGTTAAGTAGCACCCAGAGAATATGGCCACTACTGTTCACCAAAATTTGGTGTGATTACTGTAGCTGAATGATTTCAAGTTAATAATCAGTTTGCTGACTGAAACAGAAAATTAACAGTTTAATTCATACAGCTGAAAAGGTTACAGAATTATAGTTATACTAACATTAATTTATACTAGATGCAAACAACACGGAACAACAGTTAAAAACTTACTGACATGAAGAAAACAAATACACAAACTGAACACGTGAATTAGCAGAGAATCTAACTCATATGCTTGTTAGTGACCTAAGAAAACAAATAAGCATCATGCTAACTAAATTTGCATACAAGACAAAATAGGCAAGAGAACTACCAAAAGTCTAATTAAATATTATTGTTTCAGATGAGGTATCTAATATATTTGTCTATAATAATCCCAGAAAATTAAGAGACAGAAGAAACTAGAAATTAGACACCTTAAAAAAAAAAAAAAGGAAGGTCATGGTGCATCTCAAGTCAAAAAAGTTTACAGAGCAAGTAGTTAATGAGATTTCAGGACTGTATTCCTGGAGAAATCATGTCAAAAAGCATCAAGTCAACTGGTTATACATGTCCTGCTTTGATGCTACCCATACAGAGAGAAATTATTAGAACCAAGCTAAATGGAAGAGTTAAAGGAGTTAAAGAATTAAATTTCCATCCAAATAGCTTTAAAAATTCCTGATGGTAAGATGCAAGATGCTTTGCAGTAGTCAAAGTGATACAGTAAAAAATGCACTTTATGGCATGCTTTAGGACACTTAAAAATGTCCTTCTAAATAGTATTTCAACTCTCTTTGTTTGCTACCACCTTTACATAAAGTAATATGGAAGAACTTTTATTCCTGAAACCGCTATCTTGCGTGTCAGCATTTTAGATATTTTACTGCATGCCAAGTACTTTACAAAAAGACCACGTGATGCATTTTATTTCAGCAGTTCTGACTTTTTTCCCATGTTAGAAGAAAATCCTTCCAACTTTGAGCGATTCAGGGCCTTGGGAAACTTCTGAATATCTCAATTATTGATCTACCCTTCTCTGTATTAGAGAGAGTTCTCCGCAAATAAACAGCATTACATAGCAGCGTCACACTCTAAATTGCAATCGGTTTGCATTTAGAAGTACGAAGTAGTCAGATCTTTCCAATCGTGACCTTAACTTCGCTAGAAATTCTGCCTGGGGGAAAAAAAAAAAAAAAGAAAAAAAAAGAGAGAGGGCTCTAACCATTTGTCTTCGACAGAACGCCAAAAACCAGGTTGGCAAGGCAGTTCTCAATGGGCTCATGAATATTTCCAAACCTGGAGCTACATGCACAGATCAAATACACAAATAGTGTGTAAAGTCTAATGTGACCTAAAACACAAAGGAAAAATAGGTACAAACACATAGGTTTTAAAATCTTTTTGGCATGGTTTCTCTGGTATAAAGAAATGTTTTAAATAGATGCCAAAACATAGGGGTTTTTGCTTAAAACTGACTGTATTTAGAGTCAACATTACCTAACTTCATAAGAACTTGTAAAATTTTACACTTTCAATGTAAAAATAAAGTTTGAAGGCTTACTTTAAGATAGAAGCTTTTTTAAATGAAAACTGAGATGAAATTCTAGAATGAAAACATTGTTCCATCCCTCTTGCACTTCAGTTCAACATCACGCGTAACCTATTTTAACAGGCTGTCAGAAGGAGCAGCGAGACCCTTCTCCCATGTACTCTGCAGTGGCTTTAGCAATAGTTTGACTGCAGGCAAGCTGGTTCAGCTCACTGGTCCAAAGAGAAAATAACTATTAAAAAAAAAAAAAATTTAAAGCTTCCATTGTCCATGGGTTCAACACCCGATTCTGTTTGCAGTGCAACCACACATTTACTAGTATTGATACTGAAGCCATGAAACTGCCCTCTTTAAAGTGCTCCAATTAACCTCAGATTATGAAAGAACTAGAAATAACTTAGGAAAAAGCTCTGCAGAACGACAGGATGAAAACGATCATTCTAAAGAAACTGGTTGCAAGGAATAAAGCACAACAGTATTAGTCATGTTTTGTCCTTCAAAACAGAGAATGGATGTGGTTATAATAATTCTGGTTATTTTTAGAATGCTATTTTTCCTCTTCACACTATTCATCACTCTGCTATTTATGTTACAATTGGAGATGCCTTCCATTTTTCTCATTATGGTGCAAACCTCAGCAGCTTTGGAATGGCCATTAACACCATACTTAAGGAATATAACTCAACGTGTTTAGATAGCTTGGTGTCTTGAGAACACAAACTGCTAGAAACCCACACAGAAGTCCATTAAATGAGTTTGTAATGAGCTGCAACTAATAACACTTTAGTAGCTATGTCAACCTTATTTGATGTGTCAAAAGATAGATCATCTTTCAGTCTGCAACAAATGTACCTAGATGACCAGCAAACAGAAGAATACTTATGTTTCTAGTGAGTTTTGCCAAAATTGTATTTTCACATCATAAATATGATGCCACAGAACGACTGTTTCCATTAACTAACTTCCTATATTCATTGGTAAAAGATGTCACAGGCGCAACAGCTGCTTTGCTCCTCCAGAAGCACTGGCAAGATCGACATCAATGCTCCATTCTCTCCACAGTTAGTTTAGGTAGACAATTCTTATTGCCCAACAGATCCCAGCCAAGTCAGATCTATACAAACTGACAGACACAAAAAATATATCTTTTTAGAAGGATTCACTGTTACACAAGGCTGTCAAAAAATAAAAAAAGGTGTATTATTACACGTAAGAAAATTATTGACCCAGTCAATGTCATTCGTTTCCTGGCTATGTCCTCGCACAGAAGAACTTCCACTAATCCCACGAGTAACATGTTTTTAGAAAAGTAACACATTTTCATTTTAAAACCTCAAGGCTCCCATACACCGCAGCATCAGTGTAAAATCAAATCTCTCTTCTCTAGAAGAGCATATGAACAATGTACATACTTCATTAGTTAATGTCCTTTCCAGCTAAATATTAAAATCCTATAATTAGAAATGTACCTGAGTAGGAAGGTTTCTCTCAAAGACTTTGTAATAAATATACTTATTTTCTGTATTTAAGATGAAATTTGTTATCTTGGTTAACAACAAGTCATAGCACCATATTGCAGGATGTGGTGTCCATGCAGAGTCCCAATTTAAGTTAGAAGTGTTCATAGAAAAAGTTCTAACAGAAAATCCTGTTAAATTCAGAATCAGGATATGAATTAAAAAACATCATTTCAACCATAGAAAATTCACTTACATTGACCAAGCCAAAATAATGCTCATTCACAGGGAACTGTTCAGGACCAATCTCTTTCTCCAAAGCAGAGGCATTGGCGCCCTACAAAGAAACAGTATGTTTATGTTAGAGAAAAAAAAACTTCCTAAAAAAATCCAACAGAATTCATACTACTCCTATAAAAACAAAGCAGCAAAGAAAATATGTGACTTCCATTGAGAATTAGCATCTCGTGTTTCCTATGTTCTTCAAAATGAAATCAGTATGATGCTTTATTATTATAAAAGGTACCGTGGTTTCACTTAAAAACTCAACTTCATCAGCCGGATTAGAGCTATCTGATCTAACAGAAGGGTTTTTTTGCATTTGAATTTATTTGAAAATTAACAGCAAGAAATTTGTTCTCACCTAAGACTTCAGGTTAGTCACAGTGACCTAGGAACACCAATTTAAATTTAGTCAAGAATGCATTGTAAAAATAAACTTATAACACACAGACAACTTCTAAACCTAGCGGACAGAAACCATATGGGCTACAAATCCCATGAAAGAAAAAATGTCTTTTTGTGTTGTGGACTGCACAAAAGGTTTGATGTGGCCGTTAATGATCTGCATCTCATATAAAGAATTCTTGAAAAAATCTTGCCTTCACTGACACATTAGAAATACTATAATTTTCTAACTTTATTTCTGGAAAGTACTATGGACAAGTGGAGCATGATTACAAAAACCAAAAAGAATGGAAAGAAGAATTTTATCAGACAGTCCTGAAGCTCAGATCACCTAAAAGTGGTTTGGCTTTGCTACCCTTAATATAAGGGCGATGTATTAAGCTTACAGTGCATTTTGATACGTCCTTGAGCCTCCAGCAATATAATGAGGAACAGAACTTACTCTTTTAGATACAACTGAAAAATACCACTACGTATCCATATGGTCTTACTTGTCACACAGAACAAGAACTAAAGCATACCAACATTTTAGCTTCAATTTTAACTTTGTTCACTTCCAATTCAAAGCGGTTCATGCATCTCTTTCCATTTTTTCCCTTTTTTTTTATCCACCAATACCTTATAGCTGAGCTCCCGCTTGGGATTTCGTACCTTCCCTCATACCACTCCATCTTGTTCTCTAACGTTTCTTGCTGATCTTCCAACAGTCCTTAGCTGCATCTGTGCTGTTATCTAAGGAGTTACCATCATTCAATGCAGAATCCAAGCACTTTGGATTCTTGACTTGTTTTAAATATCCAAGTCACTCCACCTAAAACCGTCTGCAAACAGTAAACAGAAATCCTTCTGCACAGGTAAGCCATCTTAAAACACCTCAGAAAAGTACTAAACAAACAAAAGTTACAGTCCAGCAAAATTCAATTCATCTATTTCCCTGAAGCTAATGAAGTTTTTTAATTGCTAGCAAATATTTCAATCATTTCCATCAGCATTCTGCTATTAATATAAACCACAGACAAGTAGAGACTGTATAGACTGTTCCATCTAGATTGTCTCTAACAAAGAAATAACTAAAAATCTTCTAAGAAACAGGAAAGAATCCAAGAAATAATTTAGTTTAACAGGAGGAATGGAAACTCTGTAGTTAGATCTCCCACATCAGATTTACAGTGAATTACACATATCAAAGAAGACAGAAAACGAGGAAGGCTCAAAATTGGGTACTATAAAAAACACATTCACTAGGTGCTGACAGATTTACAAGCAAGGCTCTTCGCAAGCAGCAATTACACAGAAATTTTTTGAGGCATCAGTGCCAGTTCAAGCAGCTCCTCTCATTTGCTTCCCTACATCCATTCCCTGCTTCCAAGTACCTCTTTTTCCCTCCGCTATCTCCCCCCCAAAAAACCCAACCCAAACCTAGACATAAGAATAGCTATCTGCAAGGAAGAACTGCTGATACAGCTCTCGCCAAATGCCACTTCAGCTCTTCACTCAAATTGTTCTGAGCAACACTGGGACTTTGGGTAATAGGAGTTTATAACCTACGTGCTATGTAAACGCACAAGAAGAGGTGACGCTGGTTTTGAAAAATTTTCAGTCTTGAAATCAGAACTGACTGCTAAGTGAGGTTCCTTTACTCTTACATTCTGCATGTTTCAAGGTTAGGGAAGGGATATGTGTAAAATCTGCAAGCTTGTCAAGTTCAGTTTAAGTTTCTCTGAACTGTCTTCTCACCTCCTCCACGATCGCCGATACTGTATTAGAGAAATACTGGAGAAACAGACAACTAAAGCAGGTACCACAACTTACAGAACTACTGAAACTAGACAACCCGAATACTCCAGTCTGTAAAGCAACATATGGAATAAATATCTGAACAAAGGAATACAAGCATAAGAATTGTAATTTTTAACAGAAGTATGCTATAAAGAATTTAATAACCTACCATAAACCAGTGTTGCAATTCAACTAAACCACCAACCCGTATTCCACATGTATCTACCCATTTAATCTAACAGGTTAACGTGCCTTTTTTTCAAGTGCTTCCTTGTATCTACTGTCCAAACTTTGTAAATTTGGGTAAGTTAACTGCAGGGGCATATTAAAAATTAAGGCTTCCTTAAGAAATGAAATGCTAAAGTTAGTCAATCAGCCACTGAAGCTAAATTAACCTAACATTTAGTTGCAATGTTTCTGAAGTTTCTTGTCAGACAACATTTTAAATTAGCATACCAAAATAATGAAAACCAAAACAGGACTCAAAGTAATTGTGGGAGGAATCAAAATCACAAACTAGTCATAAATAGTTCTGAAGATGCAAACTTGCCAATTAAATAATATGTAACATACTGAAGAGGCTCTAGAAAATGCACATGCCTAGCATACCACAATAAAATGACTACATTGCAAACAATATAGAGTGATTTATCATGGGAGTCAATGCCCAGGAGAACTACACTACGCAAGGCAACAAGTATGTAGGGGAAAAAAAAAGCACTTTACGGTGACAGCACAAATTGGCCTTGGTCATGTTTCAGGATGAAAATACATGACACGTTTGTGAGTAAGGCTGCATAACTGGAGTCAACATTCAGCTACTCACCGTCCGTGATCTTTGCAACTAAATTTGCAAATAGCAAATCAACCACCTGGAGATCAAATCTAGTGCAGCATGAACCGTGTCTTGCTGTAATGAAGCCTCATAAGCAGCTTTGTTTTCAGACTGATAGGTGTTATACACATTTTCCCACCCCCGCTAAAAGACTTTTCCATCTGGAGAAATACTTCTGCCTCAGATCACATAAATATTTGCTCATAAGAAACAATACACACTGCATAATTATGGAAACATAAAAGTCACATTCCTCATCTAGAAACAAAAATCTAATGAAAGTGGCAAGTGTCCAAAGTATGAAAATTTGTATTTGGTTATTTGGTGAATCAAGAGAGATACATCTCTTCTGGGGTGCCAGACAAACCATTCTGCATCTCACAGTACTTTATACATCTAAAAACATAAGAAAATCAATACTGTTTTGCTAAACTATGACACACATTGTGGGAGCAATAAAAAAAATCACTAATACACACCAATTGAGTTTGCTTGGCATACAAAAACTAAGCAAATAACATACACTAAAATACAGCTAAACATAAAGCTTAATGCACGAGATTAGAATTGACTTCTCATTGCTAGCACAAGACAAATGAATACATCTTATAAAACCCCCACAAGTACATCCATGAGACTTCTAGGAGGTCCAAGGAAATGCTCTCAAGGAACTGTTCTGCTACTCCGGTTCAGGAAGAGATGATAAAACTTTCTGTACACAGCTCTGTGAGCAGGAACAAAACACAAATTTATACAGTCAACACTAATTACCCGACAAAGACGACATCCCCCTAGTTTAACTAAAGTGGTAATACTGTTTCACTTATATTAGACCCCCAGAGAGATGCAAATTTAACACTTCCATATTGGTGGGGGAGGCAACAACTAAAGTTTCAGCAACTTGTAATCAGGATTTGTAATTTTCTAGAAATTACTGTGACTTAAAATGATGTCTTAGAAGTTTGTTGCACTTTTCAAGAGCTCCCCTATTCCGTTCACACCCCCACCAGCAGAACTGACTTTGAATCTAGAGAGCGAGCAAGCTTAGCTCAGTGGGTTTCCGCAGTTCTGGCACTATTAGTCAAATAGAAAAATGGAAAGCTGCCTGGCCCATCTGAACTATCACCATTTTAGCAGTTCAGAATAATAGATACAGCTAACAGTGGCCAAGACGAACCCAACAGACCAACAATAAAATATTTTCTGTCACAGCTGCAGTTTTTACTTTATGCGCATTAGCTAATTAAAAAAGGGACCTATCCAAGAACATTTGTGCTCACTGATTTCCATCAGAAAAGACAAAGAACACCCCTAAAAAAAAAATCCCATACACTGAATTTTAAAGTATCGAACAAAAGCACAGGGAATTGTTAATATTCAAGTTTTTCTCCATTTTTCATACCAACTCAGTGAGGACATCACACCAACATTAGATACGTATGAGATTTAGGGAAGATATTAGTTTTACTCAATTAATGCTGTTTACCCAAAGAACACCAAAAAGCCTCTAAGACAGGTTTTGTTGAGTCTGGTAAAGCGAAAAGGGGTGGTAAAGTAAAAAGGGATGTGAAAAGACCAGTTTCAAAAACTCTTACCTGAGGTAGGTGCCTAAGCAAGTCATCACAGGTGAAGGGATCCCACAGTATAGCTGAAATTTTAACTGAATAACCCATCAAAACCAGAATAGAGATCTACCAAGTCTTCCAACTTGTAAGCTGTGAGTGCTTTTTGCTCAGTAGAGAAGTCTTAAAGTTTTATTACCAGTTCAACACACCACGCAAGTGGAAAAAATAGTAGTTTATTAAAGTACTAAAGTATTAAAGTATTAAAAATTCTATTTCTTAGCCAGATTACACTGCTAACTCATTGTATCACCAAAACAAGATAAGAGAGCGGTATGCTTCGGCATTACAGTCTCTTATAAGCTCTACAAACAGTTTGCAACTATTCCTGCAAAGAAAATGAGTATTTTGCCTGGTCTAGATTTAATTGATTTCAGAAACTGGGAATGTATCAACAGTTTCCAGGGGCTTAAATATTTCTATGCCCTTAAACTTATTTGAATTTGTAATTATTCTTATAGACACACGGCTTACAGATTGCATTCACTTATCTGACAAGAATCGTAAGAAGAAATTATTGTTGGAAGACGAAGAAAAGTTATCACTTTTCTATTCACTATGCATAGGTAGCTTTATGGTAGAAATTACAATAAGGCCCAGAGCTGAAGAGTTCTTCTGAAGCTACCGATGAACAGCAGAACAGCTGGGAGTGATTAATAACAACTACCCAGCTCAGAACATGAACTACGGTCAAGTGATGACAGAAATCCACATGTCCGGCATCCACCCAGTTCTTGCTTCAATGACGAATTTTACTACGTTTCACCGAAATCCTGATCCTCCTCAAAACTTGGCTGAGAATAAGTGGACTATTATTACAGACTAACCAATGTTCCCAGTCAAAATGTTTTTATCCTGAACTAACACTTTCACACTTGGGAGGAATTAATGCTTCCATTTATAAGTATCTACTTTTTGCTGCTATGAAGGTAACTTTGCAGACGTGGGAACGGTTACAAAAGCAATGTCGTACTATCTTGATAAGCATGCAAGCAGACCTTATGAGCATGAAGCAGCTGCTGCTCTAGCTTCAGTAAGAAAAGGATCAAAATTAGCACAACATTGGGTCAGTATCCTTGCTGTTATTCAGAGCTCTTGTCAAAAATAATCAGGTCAATGCTGTACTGCTGCTTGAGCAAACAGTGAGCAGAGAAGCACTGAAGCTATAAAACGAGGGGGGAAAAACCCACAAAGCAGACGATGGGAAAGGGTTACGAGCGGGAAGATCCCGCTGTCCTCTTTGCAACAGCCTTGAGATTTGGTGAAGGGAAGCAGGGCATTTACTGTTGCTAAGCTGCATTTCTATCAAGGATTAAGACAGCACACAAGGAGGGCGCAGGCAGCTGCCCTGCACATTTTGGAGGGTGCTGGTTTCACATCTGCTTTGACTGAATGGTGGAGTGTCTCGCATTAGCACAATCCACTAGCTGTTAGCAACTGGGTGTATTTTCTAAACTGTAGAGGTGGATGTGTGACACATTTATGGGATAGGCTGGAAGTACACTAAGAAAACAAGAAGAAACTATGGTGAAAGAAGAGGGACACTAAGTGAAGATTAAAACCACCATAACCATTTAAATAATTATTAAAGGCGGCTACAGTGCAAGCAGCATTTCTGACGTGCTCTAATTATACGGTGTCTTTGAAATTACGCAGGAAAATCCATGCAACAGCAGATTGTCAATGGATTTATAACCATTCTATAACTATTCATTACTAGCTCAACATAATGTGACAAAATACTAAAGATTTGTCTGGTTTCTTAGAAGGACGTGGAAATTTAGAGATACCTAAACAAGCAGTACACTTGCCAAACAAATGCTACCAGAGTTTTTTAAATGCTAACAAGGATGAAGCAGTCGCTTAAAGTACAAGAAAAGGAACTAACTAGAACCACGAAGCCCTTCTCATATTTTCAAAAAAATACAACCGCAAACTTGCAGTTTGTTTCTTTTTTTAATACTAATGATCCTGACAAAAATCTATAAGAAGTCTGAGTAAGTCATTGCTGTGCTTACTTTGGGGCACTCCGCCATTTTAGATGCTCCATTTACAGTTCATTTGTAGACAGCAGGAGATTTTCAGAAGAGAACTCTTAAAATCTGTATGTATATGTATTACTGCTCCTGAAGCTCCAGAAAAATTCCTATCTGTACATTGTATAATGTTTAAACTGTAGTTTCCTGTGCTTGCCTATATACTTCAGCTGCTTTAGCCCCATCTAAAATACACACAAGACTAATTTCATCACCAGACTACGAGCTAGAGAGAATCAGTTAATTTAAAACACTCTCCATACAGTCCATAGAAATCTGAAGATACAGCCTTTCTTCAAGGATCAATTACTATTTTTTTAGCTCAGTGCAAAATATTAATTTCCACATTATATGCTTTTTAAACAAGCCTTTTATCCTTCTCCCATTGCAATTAATATCATTCAGTTCAAATGAAGTAATTAAAGCATTGCAACTTAGGATATCTCTAAACTTTTATTACAGCTGCATGCACACTCAGAAGCTGCGTAGCATGGTTGGTGTAACAGCCTGTTGAAATAAAAATCCCTTATGATATACTACCTTGGCCTCAATACCATACTAACTCAGTTTTTGGACTGGAACCAGCTTATACCCGTTGAGCACACAGCAAGCACCTGCCTGGAAAAAACATTTCCCTTAAAGAAAGGCAAAAAAGGAGATATTTCAGTGTCCAGAACGTATCAGGCACACAAGTCATGCTGAAGTCTCTAATTATTCATTTGACTCTTTAACAAATTAGAGTAGGATAAGATTTAGCATTTGGAAAAAGCTGGGAAGTAGCTTTCAAGTTGGGCAGAAAGGCTCCAAGGGACACCATCATGCAGCCCTCAAGATTAGAAAAGCTGGTTAAACATACTGCATGACTGAAGAGTGATTTTTAAAGAGTGAACAAACAAAACAAAAGAAAAAGGGGGAAAAAAACCAAGTAGGCTAAGCCAGAGCTACTTAAAACCTTTCAGGAAAGAAATCTGAATGAGATGATGCATTTCATAAAGTCTGCCTGCACTTACTTTGCTGTGTTAGCTGTGATAATAGTTCCAGCTTCAGGGCTATTAAAATTACCACGTGGGGATTGCAGAAAGGAGCAGAACTGGGGCTGTATTTCTGAAAGTTTACAGAGCATACTGTCATGGTTTTCTAAACACAGAATTAGATGTCGCTTCCCCATCTTTTAAAACTCCTTGGCTCTGTAGCACTGAAGTCAGATAAAAAGAGTTGTCAGCTCAGCTATCACTCACTGTGATTTAGGTTTTGAAATTACCCCTTTTCATGCAGCCAGGAAGGCTGCCGTTCTAGGCATAACAAATTATGGTAAATTGAACTTTGGATTCCAGCACTTCGCGTGCTTATGCAGGCAAAACAAACTGATAATCTTTAAAGGAGCAGGTATAGCAGTGTCACAGACTTGCCAAGGCTCCACGCTTCCAAATACTATAGAATCTTCCTAACCTGTACAATCATTCCGTGCACACAGGAAAGGCTGGCTCTGCCCACTCTTCAACAGGGAGTAAAGCTTACAGAGCACTCTGGCTACTGCCAATATCATGGAGACCACAGTGAGATTAGAAAATGCTGTATTTCAAAATAAGTTTACTACTATGAAGTGTTTAAAACCTGAAGTCTTAATTAGAGTGTTTTTAAATAAATTAATACAGAATGCTTTGTAAACTGTTTCACATAAATGTTTATTCAATTAGGAGCTGGTCTTGCAAGGCCCACAGGATCTATGCTTCACTTAAAGGTAAAGCAAGTCATATACGCTTGTGAAATTCTGTAATTTTATGCTCTTTAAAATTAGATAGTAAAGCTAGGCTCCAGTGTAAAGAACATATGGAAAGGAGGCTGGATTAAGGGTAGGACGTACAGAAACAACTGCGTAGAGTCTCGACCTTTGTAACGTGGTACTGTGAGCAACCTATTTCCCCCTTCTTAGCCACTGCCTTCGAGATGACCAAAGTGTTCACAGCTAGTTCATCCACCTGAGAAGAGCTCCGCAATATTTCTCCTGACCTTGGTTTTCGCTCAAATGACCTTGTAACACACAAAAGAGTAGATGTCTTGCTAGTAAAAAACTCAGATATTTTACAGCTTTTTACGAACACAAACACACCTACAGGTGTACTCAAGGCCCAGGTTTACCAGTATTGTTCTTTTGTGAGTTGGTAATAAGATTTTATCATGACCTTCACGCATCAAACAGTGGAGGAACAATACTGCAAAAAGGGAGGAAGTGGATGCTGATGGAAGGCAAAACGTAACACTACAGATTTATGAATAGGTTGTAACTTCAGCCATTACACATGTACAGGTTAAATAGGCACAGAGGTATGGCAGTAGAATTGAGACACGGGGCCCATCAATGGATCTGAATGTGCGTATATTCACTACTCTGCACGAGAGGCTAAGTGGAAAAATCACTAGGAAAGGAGCTGAAAATATAAAATATTACATAAGTAACAAAACATAATGATCTACAGTGCAGCCCTTTGTTTTGGCAACAAGTCTAGGAATCTCCCAAATTGACATCTGTAGGAGCAAATACTGAAAGCCATTTTTTTTTTTAATAGGAACAAGATACTAAGCAATGTGCATATAAATACGTATGAATTCAATGTATTAAAAGCATTCACTCTAAATCCTGATTAAAGAACAAAACAAGAAAGACTCAATAATATAGAGCACCTCTTGAACTATCTACACTCTGCTATTTTAATATCTTTTCCCAGGTATTCATACCTCATTTTTAAATTGTAACAGCTCTGTAGCAGAGGTCCTCTAGTACAATTAATATCTAGTTTCAACTAATGAACCATATACTGCCCGTGGTTTCCTCAGTACTCCATGGCACAACACAGTTAGGATCTCTCATTTTCCCAGGGACAGTGAAGTCATGAAATCTTAAAGTTTATAGACAATCTGGGATCAAAACAGATACCGGAACAGCAGAAAAACTCGTCCGTGTGGTAGTTCAGGAGTCCTGAAAAACCCTACAAATCATTCAAAGGATACCTGTGTGCTATCCACCTGAGCTGGTTGTTAGCTGCAGGCTGGCTGGCTGCTTTGTGTAGGCTTCCATCTCCAAACCGCTGCAAGTCCAGCATCTGGAGAATGCGTCAATAACTACCCACCACACGCACAGTATTAAACTAGAGTACAAACGGTATGTGGAAGAACCTTGCACGAAGTGACCTACTAACTGGTTTGCAAAGGGTTACACACGTTTTTTCCCCTAAAACAAAGGAGGTTATTCTCAAGCTGGGTTTTAAGTGCAAAGATGAATATTTGTTTCCTTTAGCTTAACAAGTCAACCAAGAAGCAGAGCACTGCTGGAAACAGAAGTCTGCTTAGCTAGCTCTACTTTTATCCTCCCTTCTTTCCACTTCCTCAGTGATACCTTCCCAGCCATAAATGCTATTTCTCTGATAAAGCTAAAACAAAGTTCCACAAATATAGGTGAAACAGCAGTAAGACAAACATTATACATAAGTGACATGAAAGCCCTTGCTTGAACTGAATAGTGTAAATTATTCAGGTGGCAAATGGAAATGTATTACTTACAAATGGTTCAGTCATCTCTTCTCTAGCACTGAAGTTAATAATTATATCCACGCTGTACTGACTCAGAGGAGCAGAGTAAGACTAACACCAATTTGTATACTGGATTTGAGTTCTTCAGGCACGTCTTACTGGTTTAGCAAACAATTAGACATAAATCTAGGGTAAGTGTCCCTCGTTAGCCTACCAGAAACACCAATACTTCTGCTAACAGCTTACTACAGACTTTTCACAAAATCAGCAGTCAGAGAGGAAAAGATCGGATCTGTGCTTCACACTTTGCTCCACTCTAGTGTCCTGTTTTGCTTCTCCAACCAAAAAAAAGCTATTGTCAATGCAACAAAAAACTCCCAATTCCTGACTCAAAAACTCAGTTCTACAACCGACTGCCTCGGGCCCCTGGAGCGCAGCAGGCATATTCTGGATTAGATGATGCAGTCAGACCCATGGAAATTCAGCCCTCCTTGCTCTCTCTCCTCAGTAAAGAGAGGATTCGCATCTCTCCATGACCATGTGTGTGCCACAGAACTACAAAGATATCACTTTTAAATATTTTTGAAACAGGAGCTATGCATTTTTCATGAAGGGTAACAAAACACCTCAACAGTGCTTTCTGTTCCACTCCCCCAGTTAATTTTGCAGTTGCTTGCAAAAAGAAAACAAAAACTCCTAGAGTCCACGGTAAAGATAAGGGCTGGGAAACAAAATTAAGTCAAAGGGACACAGCAGAGAACCAGAGCTCTAGTTGGTAGCTCTTGGCTATGGATGTGACTTGCCGTATGGTGTCAGCAGCCTTACCAAGCAATGAATCATATTCAAATGAACAAGTATTTTCCTACGAGTTTCCGATCTTCGCAACGCTATAGTTGCCACATGCACGTTATGCAATCGCCGAAAGAGCGACGGTGCTCACATAAAGGAAATGCAGTGATCATGGGGCACCGGAGAGATGATCCACACTACAAAAACCTGGAAGTTATTTTAGAGAGGGGGATAGGATTAAAGTTATCACTATATTACTGTCTACTAATGAGTTTGGGCACTGAATTTAATTTTTAAAGAGATATTGCAGAAGAGTGGAGCGTCTGAGACGGAAAGTCAGAAACACCAGTCCCTGTGATGCTGATTGACTGAGGGGTCTGAAAACGTCATAAACCCGTGTCTCAGTTTTCCAGCCTGAAGCACAGATGACTAGAAGTGCTGGTAAAAGCTGCGCATTTTACTAAAAAAAATGTAAAGTACTGCACAATCACTATAGATTAGCATAATCCTGAAGAAAGTAGTTTCCCAAAGGGACTTTGTTAATGTAATTAAATTTTTTTATAAAGAAGGCTTAGGTTTTTCATAGTTGCATTACGACAAAGCAAACAGTATTTTTACTTACTGGACATTAATTAAAGTAGATGCAAATAAACTGATTTAATTTTAAAATATAGGACCCAGACCTTAATTTTCCTGGGCTAGCTGAAGAAAAAAATAGATTGACAGTAAGTTTAGCTAAACTATACATGCACCTAAAACACTGATGCCGAAAATTCCATAGCGTTTGATTAAACAGCTATATAAGAAATCTGGAAGCAAGTTTCATACAATTATTTAGTGCTAGCAGCGCTGCTTAACATTTTCCGCAGAGAAATGAAACGGTAAGTTCTCCACTTGAAACAAAACCAGTAAGGAGAACCTGCTTCCCCAAAGCTGCAACACTCTGAAAAGTCTCCTCTTGAAAAAAACCACAGTACTTCAGAAGGGACATTGGTAGGCTACAAGTACGTGCTTAGCTTTCATCTATCATCCCAACCAAAATCAAGGTAAGCACAGGAGCAAAAATGAATCCAAGATTGAGTATGTATAGCCAAAGTCTCTAACAACAAAGCACAAACACTGGAATGGCTGTATTCAGGTTTAGCTACATACTCATAAGAAAATGCATTGCCTTACATTTGCCCTCCTAATCTGAGGCTCAGTCAGCTGATGTTTCATATGTTGATGAAACAGGAATGCATCCAAAATATTATACGGGATTGAGTCAATCACTTGCCTCTGGGGTGCAGAACTCCACAAGAGTCATGATTCAGCCACCTCTCGTGACCTTAATTTCACCTGTGTTTGTGATGGGCAATTAAAAGATACAAATTCTGTTGAAAAAAAAGTCTAGTGAGATTAGTGAAGTATGAAGTTCTGGGAAGTCTTCTGCAATACCAAAAACTCTAAGATCAGGTATCCATTGCCACAAATTTAAGGAAGAAAAAAATTAATCTGTCTCATTAAGAGAATTACTATGAAACTCCAAACACTCAGCTTTGTACAGCACCACTGTGGTTCAGTTCAATGGGATCTCAAGTTAATCAAAACCGTTAGTCAGTACCTACGTGGAAAAGAAACAGAAAAAGCCCGCACCCTTCACACACATGTGAAATCAGCCTCAGCAAGTTGGTATGCAAGAGCCCCTCTGACACTGCAGCCTACTCTCTGGTTTGCCACTGTTTCACATGAGATATAAAACTGAAGTTTGACAGCTTGGAGCAATTAAGATGTGGGACTATGAAAAACAAAATACTAAAATTGGATCCCCTCAGCCTGATTCTAAGTTGAATTTCAGCAATTCAAACCCCTGTTATAGTTCATAGCGATTAAACTCCTTACAGTAAGAATCTTTGTGAAACGTTTAGATGGCGTATCATTAACAAGACGCAATATTTTATTACGAGTCAGCTGTTTTAGTGCTAGACAAACCACTTGCTGGTCTCTATTTAGCAGCAATGTAACTTTATTAAAAATTCTGCATAATCATGCAATTATCAGTCTCCCTCTTGCTAGATTTCCATTGGCAATATGGATGATACCCTGGTATACGCATTCGTGTGAAATGATTACAGAGCTTTTATAAACCAGCATAACAACCTTGAGCTTAGTTATCGCAACAAACGACTGCGATCTGAGCCAGAAAAAGAATCCATGTTCAATAATTCCCTTGGTTCCTCTCTCTCCGAAAGAAAGCATCCACCTGCCCTGAACACATTCCTGTGAACAGGCCGGCAGCTGACACCTCCACCAGACATCAGTGAGTTCTCCTCTCTGTAGAGAGCTCAGTGCTCCCCCAGCCGCTTTTCCCCACCCGGGATTAGGGCCTAATTACTCCAAACCCGTCGAAATAGCGGGGCCGAGCAGCCAGGCTGGCACTCCCCGCTCAGCCTGCCTCCGGCCACTACCACTTCTCTTGCCCCTT
>NW_008824722.1:3574499-3575377 GCF_000699105.1 Pygoscelis adeliae | reverse complement strand
CTTTCAGAGCACAGCGCTACGAACAACAACAGTGTCTATTGTAAACCCAGGAGGAAAAGGAGTGACAAATGTTGCCGAGCCGCCACACAGCACTTCACGCAGTGCATACCAAAAGCAAATACGCATCTCAGGAAAACATCCCTCGTGAAGCCAGGGATGGGTAGAAATGTTTGTCATCTGGCCGATTAAGATCTACAGAACTGCGTCAAACCTGGAAGGGGCCTGGCTCATATTTCGTCTTAACCATAAATTGAGCGCTGTTGAAAAGCGCTGATGAAGGTGGCTGGAAGGCCTCTGTTCACGCCGTGCATGAAGCACACCGTCGGCGGTGACAGGGCTGTTAACCACGCGCCTCCCCTTACTCCAGCCCTGACCTCGTGGGAATATCCGTGGGGAAGGGAGGACGGTTCCGTTTCCAAAGCACAAACTTTTTTATGAGGCCAAGATGTTTCCATTCTATTTGAGTTGCTCGCCCGCAGCGATGTTCTCTTATACACATTGTACTTTCCATGTCATCTACTACAGGCTCCCGAGGGAGAGTATTCCGCAACCTAAAAAAAAAAAAAAAATCCTTACAAAATATGCTAAAAGCGAAAAAGGACACGTGCTCCTTACAGGGTTTCCATGAACGGCAATGCAACAAAATTAGGGACAGGAAATACAGAAATAGTGGAATCTGTACAGCGCTTAACCAAATTTCACTGTATAATTAAATGATCGCCTCCCTTACAGCCCAAAATAGAATCAAATATGATTTATGACGGCTGTCGCAATAGCATCTGAGGACGCTTCCTTCCCCTTTGGCCTCAGGATCAGAACAACTTTGTGCTGGGTACAATTGTGGTGCTAAAATGGCAGCCTTGTCCCCAGCCATCATC
>NW_008824722.1:3570485-3574461 GCF_000699105.1 Pygoscelis adeliae | reverse complement strand
GAACCACACGGCCAAATTTTTAACGCATTTTACCCCTGATCAGGCTCCACACAAGGTGAAATCCCAAGCCCACAGAGAAAGGCTGGTTCCTCGTGCACATCACATTCCGCTCCGTTCCCTTTTCCTTTCCTGCAAAGATGCTTTCTACTTGCCTTTCCCAACTATGAGGGTATTTAGTTCCTGGGAGCAAAAAAGGTGGGTAAAACACTACTTTTGTTTAGTGCAGCGTGAGAACTGCTCTTTGGGCCCCAAGTTTGCAACAAAGAACAAAGACGGTCAAACAAAGCTGCAAAGATCAGTCTGTTGTTGTTTGGAGTACATTCAGGAGCGGGGGGACGCGTACACGAGCCGCCAGCTACGGGTTTTATCACAGCATCCGCCAAAGCAACCGGCGTTTCCCCAGAACTTTAGCATTTCTCCTCAGAAACGAGCCGCGCTTCTCCAGCCATGTCGCCGTAACGTCAATATACTGTACAGAAACACCTGAGATATGCTGGAGGCAAATGTAACCGTTACAAATAGACTTCCAGAAGAAAGATCGTTTTTGCCAGTGCTAGGCGGAAGGGGAAAGACAACAATCGCCATTTCCCCGGCGTGCTGGGATCTTAGCAAGATCGCTCCGGCTCTGCTCATCTGTTACTCCTTCTGTAAAATGTATGAGGGATAATTATTTCCAGTTTTAAAACCAATTTGACATCCTCATATGAAAAGCACTATGGTAATGGCAAATATTTTTATTTTTAGAATGCTTCATGTCTGAAGATGTGTAGGAGTGGCAACAACAATAAAAACAGAAAATCGTATAAAAACCGGAGCCAAAAGCAACACAGACCGATAAATAAATCTGTAAAAAATTTGGTGTGGAAATAACGTAATCTCTGTGCAGCGTGCAAAGGCACATATCTTTGCATGGAGCAATCCAAGGAGCGGTTAGCGAAATCTGCAGAACCATCCAAATGTTTTCAAAGTTGCTCCGAGTACTGCAACCATTCTCCCTCTAATTTAAGCTGTTGTTTTTCCAACAGAATTTGAATTTAAAACATGGTTTTCTTAGCTAAAGATAAGACCATTGTGCACAAACAATGAAAATCTCTTTTAAAAACAATTCTTATTCTACATGCCAGGGGTTATACAATCTCAAATAGTGCGACTCCTTCTGCATGGTTTCACTCGGTGAAAAGACTATTCCGACGATCTAGAAAATCAGATAAGGATCAGATCTGAAAACCTCTGGCTTTGATTCTATATCTTACTCGAATTCTTTCAGAATTGGAGCCTGAAAGCCATGATTGGGGGGGTGGGGCGGAAGGAACTTGAGAACAGATTTAAAACTTTTGGAGAATATGCTGCTTTTTTTATTACTACTAAAAACCATTCTCTCTGGACAGAGATTTCTGCACACAGTGGAAGCAAGCTTTGGTTAGAAGCACAAGAAGCCTGGGCTAGTGCATAAGAAATTTAGATTGAACCACATTAGCAAAGGAACTAGAAATCAATTGGTCTGCTTCCAAGATGCAGTCTAAAACTGCTTTCACATTTGTTTTAAGCAACCAGAAGCCATCACAGCTGCCAAAAGAAGCAGTTCAACATTTCCTCCACCACTGGTCTTTCATTCCTGCCCCCACGCATCTCCTCTCTTGTGTCAGCACCGGCGTCCATACAAGCACATGGTAAACAGCTTTTCCAGCCTCTCCTCGTACAGCAGCTGCTCCGTGCCTGTGATCGGTTTTGGTGCCCTGCTCTGGGCCTTCGCAGACCCCGCTATGTTTTTGAGGTGCAGCGAACTGCACGCCCCACTGGCGATGGGGATGCTCCAAGGGTTTATGTAAGCAGCAAAATGCTACCCTATGTCTCCTTCTCCATTACCCTCCCGAGGACACCCAACATTTTGTTGGCTTTTTTTGCTGCTGTTGCACACTGAGCTGATGAGCGTGAACTGCCAGCGATGACTCCGAGGCCTCTTTCCTAATTTATGAGTGCCACGTTCTAGCTGAGCATCATTTAAGCGTAGTTTATATTCTTTTTCTCCAGATGCATTACCTTACATTTATCTAGACTAACGCTCACCCGCCGACTTTATGTGCACTCACTTGCTTTTGTGAGATCCTTCTGGAGTTCCTCAGCACTGGCACAACATTTGGTTACCCAAAAGGACTTTAACTTTTGTTTCTGTTGATTGTGTTGCCTCTCTTTTGGAGCAAGCCAGCAGATCTGTATTCTTCTAGGAATGTCTTTGCTCACATAGAATATTCTCCGTGAACTTGCTTAACTTACCTGGCTTTTTTTCCCGGGCTGAAACTCTTCTGGCCACCTAGAAGCCGATAGATATATTACTGTTTGTTTTTATAGGAGGACTATTGTGATAAATACTTTTACATTACTCACTGACATATGCTTTTAATAGCAAATGGTAACAAAGGTTCCAACATCCTACACTTAGAGAGGTGGACAGTTACATACCGCTGCTAGCTAATCCCAAAATTTATAATGTGTCCAGCTCAATAACACATTTCGAAGTGCCCTGTTAACTGACCACAAGATTTTAAGCATTTTCCTATTCCTCCTCTCATTTTGCCTGTTCTTACAAAACTTGTGTGAGATTAAAGCACTCTGGTAATGAAATTTCCTGGAAAAGATTTTTCAGTGTTTGGGCGTTTGCAAAAATCTGGAAGCAAATTTACACTGGAAGATTTGAAAACCATTCACATAGGAGCCACCTCCCAAAAGACACATGACCTGGCGGCTCCCTCCCGGTACCATGAGCTGGGTAGCCCTCCAGACATTTTGTTCCACCTCTTCATCAGCTGACTGTCGTGATGGTCAAAGTAATAATACTTGGTGCTTACACAGCAACTCTGCACAAATACTGCTTCAGAAGTAGTTTTTAGAGGGGAAACAGAGCCATAGAAAAGTGACACATCCATAAATCTTCTGAATCTTGTGCTTATTTCACTGGACTGCTGTGCACCAAAGCTGGGTTTTTCTAAAGCCAGTTCACACTCAGCACGCCCTCTGTGATGCTGCCGTGGAAATTGAGATCATTTGACAACCTGGCCCCCAGTGCTTTGGGAAGGGGTGGTAATCTAGAGACCTGGACTGATTTCACATCCTCTTCTGCTAGCTCGCAACCGTACCCCTGGCCTCTAAAACCTGCTGGGGAGAACTCGTGTGTATGCTGTGATTGAAAGCAGTGGCGTGAAAGCAGCTGGGCAGAAAAAAGTGTTTTTGGTGGCTGCAGCCTCTGTGTAATGAACCGTGCCTTCCTTCTGCCTGCTAGGAGCCTACAGAAGACAGGAAAAATCTGCATCCTCAGGTCTCCGTGATCTGTGGGTGGATTAGCTGCGGTGCCACTTTCCGTTAATATCCATGTCTCCCACACAGCGTGACAGAGTACACGTCTCAGAAGTATGCTGCCTGCACCAGGCTCGCCTCTTCCCACTGCTGCCTTAAGCTGCTCCTGCCCCTTGCAGACCTCTTTTGAGAAGTTTTTCAAAGATGAATGCTCTAACTATATTTTCTGTAGTTTAATTTACATCTGTTTTATATTATTTGCAGTTTTGCTTTATCTGGGTCATTCCCTCTCCACTGCTCTTCCCTTTTTCTTCCCTCCCCATTATCCTTGATAACTGAGAGCTGATTGCAGCTAGTGTACGGTTACATGCAGTCATCCCTACAGACCTTGCAGCCGCCAGCTGTCTTAAAACTACGCTGGGTTTTCCTATAGAAGTCATTCTCTCTTCATTCCCTCTGTCTGGCTCGCCCCACTGAAGGATACCGAGTCCTTCCTCAGCCTTCCCAAGTCGTGTCGCCAGCCCTAAATTCACTTTTCCATGTTTGGAGAAAACCCAATGCTAACCCACATTCCAGTGGGCCATTAAGACTAACAACATGTATAAACCAGCAGATCAAATGTATCCCGGAGGATACATACGTGAGCTAGTATTTTGGAATAACCCACAGCTGCCTGAAAACTGGA
>NW_008824722.1:3528555-3570407 GCF_000699105.1 Pygoscelis adeliae | reverse complement strand
GCGATGAGGAGGGGGGGGGGGGGGGGGGGTGGAATGTGTTTGTTTTCCTGAAGAGGAGTGTCCCATCAGCTTCAGCACTCTGAAGGGGCCCAACTGCAGGACACAATAGGACGGGGAGAACAACAAAGCATGGAGTTGGAGCCAAGTGAAAATGCAAAGAAACTAGACAGGTAGAACGGGATTATTCAAAGTGGAGTCAGAGCAGAGCATGGGGGTGACTGTATCTCGCTGAAAACGCTACCGCAATGACTGTAAAACAGAAGAATCTCGTTTTAGCAAAGAGCCAAGGGACAGCACATAAAACAGGCAGCGGGGAGATAAAGCGGTGAGCGAGCGAGGGAGCGTGGTTGATGGAGGCACACGCTCGGTGCCCGGCTGGAGGAATGTCATGGTTTCACTTGTGACTGGCTGGGGAATGGAGGAGTCAGTTTTCACGGGGGCTGATCAAAAAGTTCCCTTTTGCTTTCCAAAGTTGCTGTCTGAGCAGAGGCTTCGGGAAGAGGAGGCCAGTCGCTCTAACATTCCTCAGGAAAGCTACTTAAATGAAATGAGAAGGCTTCTCTATCCAAGGATATACAGCCAAGAACAGACGCCGAGAAGCTGTTTTCCTTCTTTTCTCCCCCAACTCCTACTGGAGTTGAACAGCTCTCATTTCTGGCATGCGTCTCATCTCTCAGGATACTATGTCACAGTATTCTACTAACTTTCTCTTGCTCCCCATACCAGAGTATCCTGTATTAGACTGCGTGCCCAACAAAATCATCAAGCTCGTGGTACTGGGTGGCAGTAGCGTTGGCAAGACAGGTAAGTCCGCAGGTGTAGTTCCATGCTTTTTCTTGCTGCTGCACTTTCCAGCTAATTTGCAGCTCAGTTAGACCCAAGGCTGTGAAAACTCTTAACTGTTGCAGCTTGAACATTTTAAGTTACTTTTTTTTTTTTTTTCTTTTTGAAAATGCGCTGAATAATTTGTGAGGCAGATTTGCTGTAGGTCTGCGTGAGCAGCCAACGTGGGGTGGCAGTTAAGAGGAGAGGGCACTGTGTTGGGAGCTCCGTACTCACAAATGATTCTACCTAGTCTTGTGCAAATTATTTAACCGTGTCTAAATTTCTACACCCCAGAAATGGGACTAGTGGTTTTTATTCTCCTGTTGTAAATGTTTTATGCTCAGCAGACAAATAACAGCGTACAAGATGTGTCTTCCTGTATTACTCTCCAGAGAGGAGAAGAAAAGCGGGTAAAGCGAGCATTATTGCTTTTGAAGATATGGTTCATGACTTCAGAAATTACTAAGGCCAGATCTGTTTTACTGCATCTGAGGTTCCACAGCACTCAGTAAAATGTTTGATTGTTTTGGATTTGAAGCAGCCATATTTTCATATTATTTTTAAGTAATTTGTTGAAGATCACTGCACAGTCAATTTCATTTAAGGGTACGAAAGAGGTGACCCAGTATCCACTGTGAGAAAAATGATTATTTTAAATGAAATCGATGATAGAGTTGTTTGCAGGAAAAACCCTTCTATTTAGCTATTAACTAAGCGGTTTTGCAAATGATTAGGAGTCTGCTGAGATGAAAGCACTACAGGAAGATAAGTTACTGTTGCCATGACAGGATTTTAAGTGTTATAAAGTGATCAGGAAAAAGGAAAATGTTCTAATCCAACAGTGTAAGAAAGCACCGCAGGTTAAGGTGACTAAGAAGGCCCAGGGCGCTGCTTCATGACCCATGTGTGCAGAGCACATGCAGTCAGTTTGCTGGATGCGGTTAGATATCACTAATGGGTTTCATGAGGAGGACTGAGGATTTTTAAGGCTGGGAAGAACCATTACATCCATCAGCCTCACTTCTTCTACGACACAGAGGTCTTAAATGTGGTATTGGGATTAGTTTCAGTTTATTGGCTTGTTAATTTTTTTCTAAATTATTTCAAACCAAAGGTCAGATTTGTTATACCTGCAATCACAACAAACCAACCTCCGTATCCTCCACTGAATAGCCACACTGAATCTGAGGGGTAATTTCCAGTACAAGTTGCAAAAAACTGCATTAGGTATCACAGCCTGGCCCCCGATCTTTTTCTTTGAGTGTTGAGAGAAGCACTTGCAGAATAATATGTGAGCAATTCAAAGATTAACTTGGTTTCATATTATACTAACTCTTCCAGTAAGATATTACATGTGTTCTGCAAAGATTGATTTTGGTTAACATTAAAGACCCATATTTTTTTCATTGTTTTACAGCCCTGGTTGTGCGCTTTCTCACGAAGAGATTTATTGGAGACTATGAAGCCAATACTGGTGAGTCTGCTTTCTACTGCAGTACTGCAGATAGCTTGAAAAGAAATCTACTCTATTTTGTGACTGGTGCATATTACAGGAAAGCCAAGCAGTGTTAGATGTCCATAAGGTGCATATTTTCAGTTAATAGCCTCAAGCTATGAAAGCAATAAATCAAAGGCTCGTTATTTATGATCCTTTTAGCTATTTTTTTTCCAACTTGATGGAAAAGGATCAGAGTAAAAGGTTTGCTTGGGGACATACCTATACTAAAATGCAGACTCAAGGAACAACTTGCATATTGATTAAACCGCGGAAACCCAACGCTGCTCTCTCTGCAACCCCAGGGAAGCCAGAGGAATTCCAAAGTGCATAAAAGTCAGTTCAGAACTTTTCCTGTGTACTCCCCTTTTTCAGTGGCTTTTATGACAAGGGAGACTTCCAAATTGAAGTCTTCTTTCCATAAGATAAGCAACGTGACCATGCAAACTGCTTCTGCTGCATTTCTTGTTTAATGCTGACACCTCAGAGGATGTGTTCATGTGAGCTGTTTAATTCACAGCCTCTGTTTCAAGAAAGTGCCAGCTGTATCGGCCAGCGTTGTAGAAAGGATCTACGTACACCGTGCTCATACCTACTAGCACATCCCACACATAGGCCATCTCACAGTTTTTGGGTGAGGTAGGACAGGATTCACAGCAGCGATTGCTTCACTTTGGAGGTGCAGGCTGCATTTAGAATGATGAGTTAGGGAAGGAGATGGCAGTACAAGACACCTTTGATCTCTGCCTGTCTGATAAAATACAATCGGAAAGCTCCTCCTTACAGCTCCCTCTCGTTGACCCTAAGTAACCTTGATGGTTGGCTGCACTATTTCTCTTTCTTTTCCTTCATCTCTTCTACGGGAGACTGTACATCAAGTTAGACTTCTGAGCTTTGCAATGGATTGCTGCCAGAGACATTGCTGAGAACCACATGCTTTTCTCATTAAGCCACCAGCCCAACAGCCATGCTGTAGAAGAGACAAATATGCCAGAAATAAGAAACAGGTGGCAGTGTATTTGTGATCATTCAACCATGCTTCTCCTTCAGTTGGGTATAAGGCAGAGCACAGTCAGTGTCTGGAAGTACCTGCTCTTTTTTCTGCAGTGCATTACAGAGTAGGAATAATAAGTTGTCTGGTCTTGGTTCAGGGGTGCAGTATCTTCCCATAAAACAGTAACATCTTTTCAGCTTAAAATCTGATGTGTTTTCAAAAAACAAAAATATCCCAGAAGGGCTATATCACCTCTCAGAGTCAGTATTAAAACATTATCATAGAATCATTAAGGTTGGAAGAGACCTCCAAGATCATCGAGTCCAACCGTCAACCCAACACCCCCATGCCCACTAAACCATGTCCCTAAGCACCTCATCTACCCGTCTTTTAAATACCTCCAGGGATGGTGACTCAACCACTTCCCTGGGCAGCCTGTTCCAATGTTTAACCACTCTTTCAGTAAAGACATTTTTCCTCACATCCAATCTAAACCTCCCCTGGCGCAACTTGAGGCCATTTCCTCTTGTCCTTTCGCTTGTTACTTGGGAGAAGAGACCGACCCCCACCTCGCTACAACCTCCTTTCAGGTAGTTGTAGAGAGCGATGAGGTCTCCCCTCAGCCTCCTTTTCTCCAGGCTAAACAACCCCAGCTCCCTCAGCCGCTCCTCATCAGACTTGTTCTCCAGACCCTTCACCAGCCTCGTTGCCCTTCTCTGGACACGCTCCAGCACCTCGACGTCCTTCTTGTAGTGAGGGGCCCAAAATGTGATAATGTGATAATGTTGGGTTCAGATGCAGCAAACTTTGCCATACGAAATTTCCTTATATTGTAAATGTTTCTATGAGCTCAGCCTCTTTTCCACTGGAATAAAAACACCTGTTTCCTTGAACCAAAGATGATTTTCAGAAGTGATGGCATTATTGTCACTAACTGACCTCCCTCTTAATCTGAATTCCTTACTCTCCAATAGATGGGATTTCTCTACATTTGAGATGAAATACATGTTTTAGATGCAGCAGTGACAATTGTATTTGAACAAGACTGACAGGCTGTATACAACAGCTGTGGATATAGCATTTCTTCACATATCCATGTGACTTGTATTAAGTTCTAAGGTAAAATGACGATGACATCAGTCTCTGAAGCTGTCCTTATCATAACCACAGACAGTTCGTAAGATCAAAACTTAAGTTTTCATTGTCACTTAACCCCCGCGCCAGTAACAAAATACAAGTTCAAGCCCAGAATAGTGATGGTCTTATTAGAGCTGCATCAGTCCTAGATGTTTTGAACTAGCACTTGGCCCTGAATGTGTCATTCAGATTAACCAGAAGTCACATTCAAAGTGTCCAGTCTTTGGGGATTCCAACCAAACTCTGACTGCTAAGGTCACACAAACCCCAAAGAGCATCTAGGTGTTTTGTATACAGTCACTTACTCTGTGTCCAAAACGAGAATACTTTCCTTTTTTAAAAACTTTCAGAAAAATGCAATAGGAAACAGCTCGCTCCTTTTACAGACAACACCTGGATATCTTGGTTTGAGATTAAAAATATATGCAGTCCACATTTTAAAAAGTTAACAATATGGATTGAAAACCTGAACGGGATTTATGCGCCCACTTTGACTATTTGATTCAATACGAAGTGCCACCTTTCCCAGATACCATCTTCAGTATACATTCAGAACAGCCGACCACATAGCAAATACAAAACCACTTTACTTAAGTAAACAGCCACACAACCACTCCGGTGCTACTCACTGTTCTATAAGCAGCTACATATCATAAGCCTCAAAAATCTGGATTTCAACAGTTCCATTTTGCCTTTGTGTACTCTCTTATTTTTTGTCACAGTCACTGACTCTAATGATCTTGCTTTTCCACCAGGTGCTTTGTATTCAAGAAAGTTCACCATAGATGGGGAACAGATCTCTCTACAGGTGCAGGATACTCCCTTTGTTTCATTGGAGGTAAAACATCTGCTCAGTGCGTTGGTACTTTACAGCACAGTTACTGTCTCCTGTTTATTGCCAGCACTTCCATCTGTAAGTAACTCCACTCAGCAGAAACATACCTGGGCTCAAACCCAAATGAAGGCTAACGGGGGTACCTTAAGCCCCGCCAAAACGAGCCCTTGAAGATGTTAAATCAGGCTCCTTTAAGACTAAGTCAGAATTAAATCTATTTCAAACACATTACTGCATCCCAAGCCTAAATAGCAGTAAAATCATAGTCTGGCTCGCTCCTGCCAGCTCCTTGTTTTATTTCCCGTCAAATGGTTTCTGTCCCTGCATGGCAGAAAACTCACCTGCCTAGAGGCCCAGCTGGCTCAGCTTAGACCTTTCTACACACCCAGAATCTCTCCTCTCTAGAAAGGTGTTTCTTTCCAAGGGGACAGGCCTCACAGCAGTTGTCATTTCCAACTAGGGTGCCTTTCTGGGCTTTCCTTATTTTTTTATTTTATTTTATTTATTATTTTTAAAGTGTTAGCATTTATCTACACCCCTCCTTCTATCAGTATTTTAGATATTCTAGATTTAATATTTGACTAGGAACCTGTTTCTAGAAATATTTTTCCAAGCAGGATCTAAGATTAAGATGTCTTTTTTTGAAGATGTGCTTCACATGCAGAACAAGAGGATGAAAATAGTGTCAAAGCAGCAGGAAATGTAATGAAATTTATTTTTACATGAATGGTGGAAATCTCATGAGCGTAATAATTCCTACAGAATAGCTGAGATTTCATGATAAAATTAGGTATCCTCTTGTCACCATCAAACCTAAACTTCTAGGTTTGGCCTTAACCTCAGTCTAAGCTCTAACTTGGCCAAATATACGTCTGGATGGGAACACCACCTTCTCTCATCCTCTTTCAGGCTAGCCCTGGACAGCTTTATATACCTTGTTTTGTCTGCCAGGACCACATGTGCATGGGTTCATTTCTGTGCTGTAGAACTGTTCCATCCTGAGCTTACAGAACAGGATAAGCAAAGCTCCCACAGCCTCAGTTTCCATTTCCATTTTCTCTGATGACTGGAAGTGGATTTAAGCAGAAATCTTTGACAAAGTTCCACGCTCTCTGCTGCTGCTGCTGGGGGTGCGCAGAGCAGTGGAGAGGACCCCTCATTTACTCTGGACACTAAAAAGCAAACAAAAGCTGCTATGGAAGTCCTCCAAATATTCAAGTGGGACTTAACAGTACAAAGGCCCTATGCCAGCTTGCTTAGAGAGGACCTGCAAAGAGAAGCTGTTGCTGGTGATTAGGCACAATTGGGACTGCCTGATAAACACTTAACAAAGGGAATCCCCTCTCTGTTCTTTCCCATGGAGAAAGGAGGGAGTGAAATAATTTAATTCCCTCTTTCACACCAGATATATGTTTATTGTCCAGTTTCCCTGTTACAGTTAAGACTGTGCCCTAAAGTTCTGTGACTGTAGCCAGAGCTCCACAAAATTTAGTAATGCCAGCAGCTGAGGTTTCTTAGTCAGAAACGATTTTAATTTAGTTAGGAAGGAGTTTCATTTTCTTTGTCCCAGTCAAAGGTCTGCACTGTTTCAACAGTTCCCACAGACATGCTTATCTTAGCCTGTGTCTCTGTTTGCATCAAATGATGTATCTGAAATCATTTGAAGGGACTGTTCCGGAACAGGACTTGTTAAAACTGAGAGTAGGTTGGATTTTCTGTTAAAATCCTTGAGGAAGAGAGTTTCTTGCACTCCGCAGGCTGAGTACAGTGTTTCAGGAGGAAGTCATGTGGAATCACCGCGGATTCTAGCCACACCGGAAATGTTAATGTTTAAGAGAGAAACAGAAGCAAACAGATGACTGGTTTTGTTAGGTGATTCATTGCTGCTTGGTCTATACATGGCAAATGACTGTGTGTTTCAAAATTCATTCTGGAGCAGAGATTTCCATTTAAAAAGTAGCCCATTAGCCTTTGATTTTCCTGAATAAAGCATTCCGTTGGGGATTATCCATCCATCTCACTACTGGGTGGGCCTAGCTGGAGTAACCGAGAATTTCTGCTCATTAGGGCTCTCTGAATGTACACCTTCTCCAAAAACATTTTCCAACGCTTGCCAGAGCAATTAGTTCTTTTTTTCCCATGAAAGGAGCTTGCTGGTGAAAAGAGGCTAGCAGGACATGAAGGGTGGCTAATTATCTACAGATTGGATATAACCCAGACACCAAGAGTGCAAATTGCCCTTCTTCCCACAGTCTGCCCTGTCCTGGCTTGAGTTCACTCTCATTAACCTTTTAAACAAGGCTGCTAGTGAGGATCCCTCTTCATTCCATGTGCAACTCTGTTGGGTTTTTGGGTTTGAGGGTTTTGGGCAGGGAAAGGGGTGATAAGAGCATCTGTTAAACAATTTCACTGCTAATAGGATTTAGCGTTACTGTGAGCTGGCAAGGGCGAAGAACTACTGGGTACCATGAGCCAGTATCTCCATGGGCAATATTGAAATATTTACAAAAGGCAGTTAGTTAGCAGAACTCCTGTTGAAAGTTGTAAGCCTAATTTGTACTCTGAGCCTTCAGAAATTCTGCTTCCTTCTTCTCACAGAAGAGCCTTGTCGGTAGTCCTTTTTTTACTGTCTGATCTACCGTAAAAGAACTGATCAGTTTTACTCATTCTTTTCCACCTCTGCTTCCTGAAGTTAGGCTTTATAATTCATATTGAGATGTCTAAATAAAAGTGATCTGTTTTGGGAGATTGCTGAGCACACGCAAATTCTGTTAAAATGAATGTGAATGGCAGATATATTTTCTATAGATAAATAGGTAATGGAACATACGTTCTAATAGTCTTACTGAAGTTGATGAAGATTTCTTGAATAGAATTTAGCAATAATAATAAAAGTTTGGGTTCTGTATTCATGATGTTGAACTCCTCCTAAAATACACAAAAGCCTCTAATTCCTACCAACTTCATCAAGAGCTGAATACTGAATATGCTTAGTGCCTTGTTGGATATGAAAGAAATTACAAAGTTCCAGAAAGCCTGTAATATTGACAGGAATGTCAGTTCTTACAAACCAAGCACACTGGCAATAACTGCAGCAGTGATCTCCCTATCTGGTTGGGTTACATGCCAGCACGGATAACAAAGAGTAGAGGATTAGCTGAAAATAGCTTCGTCTTGAAAATTGAGCTGATCTCTTTTCAAGCCCCACAGCGTTGTATTCAGTTCTATATTCCCAACGCTGGTGATTGTTATGGCTGTCTGAGTGGGACTGGTGATGGACTGAACAAATGTGTGACCAGCAAAACAATACTGTGAACCCATTGCTGCTCTACAAATGAGCAATGAGATTTCACCTCATTTTCGGTTCCAGTAATTGGTTATTTGTAACAAATTGCTTTTTCGAAGTAACTGCCTTTAACTATCTGGAGACCTACATGACAGAAAAACCTGTCAGGCTTCACCAAACAGAGTTAGTGAGAACACCCGTCCATGGACACATTGAATACAGAATTGGAAAAAGCCCTAAAAAACCACCTTGGGGGACAACCGTTCACTTGCAGTAGTGTGACTAGCCTGCTCAATTTTATAATGCTCTTACCGTGCCCATCACAATTTTATCCACAATAAAAGCACGGGTTTCTGTCACACTGCTTTAGTACAATAGAATACGAAACAAACTTTTCAATATCAGTATTTTGGCTGTTCTCTTATTTTCAACCAATTTGCTCTGACCCCTCTCCACTCCACATTACTGCTTACCTGTAATATGTTACTGACACAGTGGAAATTTCTCCTGCCCCTGGTACATTCCCCGGCAGTCAGAGAGGTTTCTGCCTGTACATTGAGAAACAGCCACACATTAAAACAAAGTTCCAAGTAGCTAACAGTGCTGTATGACTGTTTGCTCTGTCTGCTCCCTATTCTCAGTTTTCTAATCTCACACCTCTTGGTTTTGACGGCAGGATGACACTGACAGCATATGCTGCCAAGAGCAGATAAACCGTTCAATCTACTGGGCAGATGGCTTCGTTTTTGTTTACTCCATCACAGACTATGAGAGCTACCGAGTCATCCGTCCCCTACACCAGCACATCCGCAAGATTCACCCGAATGCTAACATTCCCCTGCTTCTGATGGCGAACAAAGGAGACCTCCTGCGAGCCAGGCAGGTGTCCTCCAAAGAAGGACTCCAGCTGGCCAGTGAACTGGGAGGTACTTACTATGAAGTCTCAGCCCGGGAGAACTGTGAGGGAGTGCATGAAGCCTTCCAGCAGCTTTGCCAGGAGGTCAGCAGGATGATTGGGAGCTGCAATGGAGAGAAACGGAGAGGCCTCCACCTTGTCCGACCCAAGTCTCCAAATATGCAAGACTTAAAGAGACGTTTGAAACAGGCTTTGACTTCCAAAGGGAAATCTGCCACTACACTTTGATGTAGCCGACAGAAATTGTTTTCCACAGCCCTGAAAAAAAGGCAAGAAAATAAGCTGGTAATAAGGGGCATTGCTGAAATTCAGCAATCAGGTTGTGCGAGAGGCTCTTTCATTTTGTCTTTACATCTTCCTTAAAAATCCTGTGCTTATTCAGCAACGGAACTTACAGAATTTGCTCTTTGGGGCAAGAATTTAGAAACTGTGATTTAAAAAATAGATTGTCCCAAATTATTTCCTTTTTGAAAGGGACACAGTCAAATAGTTTAGGCTTAAAATGTGGATTTTATTAATAAAAACAATTGAATCCTACTTTTAAGACAAGTGACTTCTCCTGGGGATGGTTGTATTCCCAAACATAGGCAATAAGCTACAGCAAGACACGAGGAGAGTGACGTGAGCTACACTGAGCGAGCAAAATGTACTAGATTTGCTTAGTCACAAGACTGGAAAATAAAGGCAAAAAATAAACGAAGAGCATAAATAGCAAAAAGTAGTAATTGAAAGCTTTTACATTGCAGTTTAGAAAGTGTTCTTAGCAACTTGGGGGGAGATTTGTTCATATGCAAGCTTTAGCCTTACAGTGTCTCTTTAAAGGGAGATTTGAAAAAAATCACTATTTTTTCAGATTATTTTTCTTTAAACGCATATTGACTGTTTCTGAAAGTGATTATATGGGCAAAATACATACTTGTAGCAGCATTTTGTAGTCAGTTTCTCAATGGCATACTTCTCATTTTTCTGTAGGTTTCCTACATGGCGATGAGAGAGGGACAAATAGAGCAGCATGGTTTAAAACCTGCAAAAAAATGGACTGTACTAATTAAGAGCAAGGAGGTCTCCTAAAACTATTTAACTTTTTTTTTTCCAAACTAGTTAGATTTCAAGTTCAAGATGCTGTTTTAAAGAAACAAGGCCTTCACACAAAGTATATTTAATTAATTAGATCTTTTTTTTTTAAGAAGAAAAGGTTTTATGATGCCTGAAATTTCTGGCTTTGGGAATTCATCATTTTGTTATTTGCCTTAAGAATCGACTTTACTCAATACCTCACAATGCATCCAAATCACCAGTCTATCAATACATATTTCACCGGCAGCATCTCACTGCATTGTGTCTCAGCACGTACAAAGGGATTTGAAGCTGTATCCTGTGAGCTGGCCTGTTTTATGGTAGCAATAACAACAACGTGAAGCATCCATCATTCTATTCTCAATGAAGAGTGGAAAGAAACTGGGTTGGACCATGCAAAAGCCATGATGCAACAATCTTTTCTTTAAACAGACCATATAAGCAATTCACAGGACCATGAAATGAAGTAAAGCTCAATGATTTACACTCAGGAACACAGAGGGGAAAACCCTGGTGTGATGGATACAGAAAAATACTCCCAGCTGCAGTTTCAGCTGGCAATACTGGGCTAAATCAACCTTTTACTCATTATGAGCAGCAAAAATGCAAATTGAGTCTGATGAGTATTTATATAGCTCAGGGCTTGAAAATGTATTTTATATTCTTCTTGTCCCTATATTAGACAACTCTAGTCATGATTTTCCTTATCACTTGGATTTGCTCTATCTACAGCTCACTTTCCGTTTTATTTATTGTTTTCCACAGCTGGTCATCTGAGAATGTCTTATGTTCTGACTGATTTAAAATTCTTTTATTCACCCAAAAGAACTGCACCTTTTTAAAAAATTAGTTTCAAGTGGTAGCAGGAGGGGAAAAGGAAAGTTAGATCATCCAAAGAGGGACTCAAACAATATCAGAGGATTTCTACTTTAGTTTGTTGTTAATTAACAATTTGATGTTTGAGCAGTGTCATTATCCATTGCAGGCACTTTGGTATGGCGTTTATTAGCACATAATTTCAATATTTTAAATTACTAATAGCATAGCTCAAGTATTGAATCTAAAGATTCAATAACATGAAATAGAGCAAACAGTTTGCGAGAGACACAAACTGAAAATTGTTTACGTTGGAAAAATGATCACCAATTTTGAATAGCAGTGAAATATTTTGCCATCCCAGTACTGTATAGCAAGGGCTAAATTTGCTGAAGACAATTTGCTGACAACATTTGTTTTCCTAAGAGCCTAAGAGAATTAGGTGCTCTAGCTTGTTAAATTTGTTTGTAACTTACCCTTCCAGCTCTAATCCTTCCTTGTTTGGGAAGAAAGTTCCACAAATTTCAAACCTGTCAATGTTTTATTTTCAATAGTGATTAATAAAAACATGCAACGTCTTTCCTGAGTAGTGTATAAAACGGCTCCTTTACGTCTCACGTCTTTAAATGTTCCTTGTTTATACTAGACTAAAAATATTTTTTTTTCCCTTCTTATAACCTAATACACCCTGCTTTGAAAGTATACACAAGTATTCCTACATTTGTACTCCTACATAAGTAAGTATTCCCACGTTCCTGCTGCACTGGTGGGGAAAAAAAGGTCTACATTTTAGCTAAGGCCAAAAAATATTGAAACATTTAAGTCTTCACCTAAATACTAACATGTGGCAAACATTTATTCTGCTACAGAAACTTGAGTATAGTATTTCCTTTGTTCATTGACCAGCAATACAAATCCTGTAATAGCTTTGATACTGGTTTTAAGCCAGGACATACCATATACAGAAGACAATAGAGCTCAGCATTTTTATTAGCAGTGCAGTACTTAAGCACCAGCACACACCACTGTGCCACTGAAGCTAAGCAAGGCTGAGGAAGGAGAATGGTAGCATGAAAAGCAGGGAGAAGAGAACACTATAGAATTAAGTGCCTAAAAATAATCATGTAAAATATCATGTAGAACCTGATCCTGAATTAGAATCTTCAGGCTGCCAGGGAAAAACATGTATTCTACTGAAGGTTTAAAATTAAGCCTCTAGAGAGAAGGTACTTGACATAAAGTCAAGAGAGGAAAGGGAAAAAAGATTTGAGAGGGGTTTTGTTGTTTGGGTTTTTTTTTTTTTTTATATCAAGGCAAATTCTCTTCTCAGTTATATTGGTTAAAGTCCAGATTAACTCCATTGGAAGCAATACCAACAGGACCGAGCTGTAGAATTCATCCCCCCCCTTCATTCTCCTGAGCAGTTTAAATCTTGTGCACCATCTGGTTTTCAAGATGGTTTACAGCTGGGTTTACTTGGGCACAAAGCAGTTGAGTGATTTGCCCCAAGGTTACACAGCTGAGCAAGTACTTGAGAGGAACTCAAAAACTGTGTCCTTTGTAATTAATTCCCAACTCTTTACAACAACTACCAGACCATACCACCTCCCTCAAGGTATGCACAAAGCACAGTGAGTTGTATTACACAAGAATGTAATTAAAAGTTGGAAAAAGTTATTTAAATTACAAGCTATGTTAGGAACCGACTGAGCAAAGTATTACTGACATGCTGGCACCGTGCACAATTATAGTAATACCAAGACTGGCTTATGAGTTATTGAAGATATTTGTAAATGGTTATTTTCTGCAGTATTTATGTCAGTTGCATTTCTCACACGTTTCCAGTGGCTCCCCATGGAAACACAGTGTGACTTTGGAGACGGGAAAATCAGGCTCCATTTTTAACTTTTCCTGTGACTTGCTTGATGACCTTGGCCAGATCTCTTCGTCGAAGTTGCTGTGTCCCTAAGTAAGAGGAAGGATATTGACACATATTTGCCATGCACTTTAGCATCCACAGGAGAGAATCACCAATGAGAAATAAAGGAATTGCCCGCATTTGCAGTAGGGATGGCTTAAATCTTAACATCTTAATTCAGATCTTGATTCTGCATTCCTTAAGCTCAGAGTTGTTTGGATCCCATATTTATACTTGAAACAGAAAATTCCGATCTTGATTTCAAGGAACAGCTCAGACAGAAATATTTGTATGCAGGGTACCTGGCTACTCACAGGATTTATGTCAGGTGTACAAATGAAGAGGAAAGAGTAACCTTCTGAGACATTGAAAGAAACTTAGTCTGTACCAGAAAACAGTTGTCCAGTTGTTTCACAGGGCAAACTGGAAGGCTGGCAGCTTACTGTTACTGCTGGATTTCCCTCTGCCCACTGGCAAGCTGGAAGTCTTTGGGTCAAAATCACACTGACTCTGCTAGAGCTGCAGCTATCTTTGCAGAGGTACCACATGACCCTGAAGCAGCAGAATGTAATGACATATTTGCTAGTATTTAGTTGTTCATGTATTTTCAGAGTTCTTATAAGCTGTCCCCGTATCCTTTGGGGCTAGCACAGGAAAGCCATGCAATTAAAAGTTTAAAAAGATCTCCAGTTTCACTCTAAAACCCTCAAAAGCAGGGACAATGGTGCTAGAAAAAACGATCAAATCTATCGTTTTTGAGACAAAGCAAGGCTCTTCCTTTGATAATTTTTCACCCCTGTTCTCACTGGCTCTGCCCTTCCTTGTTCTCTCCATTCATGCCTTTGTGCTCGTTTAATTTAGCAAGCTAAAACTTCTGCAGTTGTTCTTCCTTAGGCTTAGAAATATAGGTTTTGCTCTTTAGTTTAAAATTTATTTCCAAATATTTTAACTCCAAACATGGTTTATAGCAAAAGAAGAGTGCCAACTTAGCCTTTTGACCTTATTTACCTAAAGCATTTTAAAGCGCATCCAAATGAAGTCATACTTGACCCTGTATTTAGACAAACCTTTGAATTCATGCCACTTCTCCCCAAGTGCTCTCACTGGCTTAGCCCAGTATTTCCTTCCCTTGTTTTGTGCTTACAATGTTGAGCTCATTTGAGTTGCATGGTCATTGCTTACTTAAACCTGTTTAGGTTAAAGTTTTGCTGCTCTGCTCTGAAATCTCCTCGGTTTAATCAAGCAAGTTCTCTTCTCTAAGCAGCTGTGCAAGCAGTAGATGAGCTCAGAACAGCTGGTGATTTTCTGCTCTGTCAGATTTTTGCCCATTATTGAAGATTTTGGAATAAACAGGAGCATGGAGAGCGATGCAGCAAACCCAGTTCTAGTCTCCCTTCATCTGTCAACCTCCTTTGGTGACAATAATTTTATCCGTCACGAAGTGGACAAAGTTTATCTGAAATGATCGTGTTTCAGCACGGGTTCTTACAGATGGAAAAAACACCAAATATGAAGCGGAGAGATGAGTTGATAGGCTCTGTAAACCCTAGGATCCAATTCATTCAGGAGCTGTCATACCAATCTTCTTTTCTTTAGAAGATACATTTTTTACATTTTCCTTTTTATCCAAATGGGTTTCAAGACACAGCCTCTGGATCTCGTCACACAGACACTTACTGTCTCCTCTGTAGCAGGTCAAGGGGAAGCTGCACATTTTCTAAATATGATGGGTGAAAGTATGCATGCCTTGTGCTGTTATTATGGATGATTGTGGAGACTGTTCCTAAGGATAATGTTTTTCTTCTTTCTGGGCAATAACGCAGAACGCTAGCAATCAGTAACTGGTCATTCTGAAAAGATACTAGTTTTGTTTGCTGAATCGGGAGACACACAGTACCTTCTCTGCTGGTTAGAAAGCTCACCAGATAAGCAGGGGTTGGTTGGGCTTTTTCTGATGTAGCCTTTGAACTCTGACAAAGAGAGTTGAATTCTGTCACTTTTTGACTGTGATCCAGGTTTCCAGATGCTTGCAGGAGCCACCACTCTTCACAGTGTTCTGCATTGTATTTCACTTCAAAACTCTCCATATTTTCTTATGCCATGATGAAAAAGTGAAACAACTTCGGAATATCACACTGAAGCGCCACAGCCTGTTCTCTTGCCTCCCTATTTTTGATGAAGATCATGTGTCTGAGCTGGTTTTACATTTGTTGGGGACTAGAACTCATACTCATGCTCTATAAGCAAAGGTGTTTATCATTTCAAGCGAACAAGGCTCTTCATTATTTAACTAGCCCAACAAGGCATACTGTCGTACACCTCAGCAGTTCTGTGACTGTCAGTAAAGAGCAGAGGCATAGGGGAATGAAAGAGAGGCATAAAATCTTTAAATTATGCTCCTGTGTGCATTTGATTTTCAGTAAGAGAGACTGACTCTCCCTCAAGCGCTGGGAAAGGTAATAGGCTGGTGGCAGTGCTGAATATAGAGAACGTGGTGATGGCAATTCTGGCTCATCAGTCTGTGCTCCAATCCCTCCATTTGGGGATGGTGGGGGAGGTCAACATTTGTGAGAAGAACCTCCCAAGCGCACAAAAAGGGGTTACTGGGAAATCATGGGTTCTCTGAGGCAGAACCAAAATGACATTTCTGTGAACTACGCATCTGGAGGTGCTCTGCTGAAATGGAAAACCAGAATCCAGGCCTTGGGGAGCCATTAGCATTTCCCATCTACATCCTTTCAGAGCAGCGGTGAAAACCCCACATCTTCGTCACGTTCCAGCCCACGTGGTTACATTATGCCTATGTCAAAGTCCCTTCTCCTAAAGGACTACAGTGGTATTGCTGGTCTCAGTGTAAATACTGGTACAGCTCCAGCAATGAACGGAGGGTTTGAGTTGCCATTCTTATCCACCCTTTTAACTGCCAAGACCACCTATGAAGTCCAGAGTCCAAGAGCTAGTACCAAATACCAAATATATCTGACTAGTGTTCACCAGTCTGTGCTGGAGAGCAGTAACTGGCTCTCAGGAGAGCCATAATCTGCCAAAAGAGCAGCTTTTAAAACCCAGAATACATATTTGTGTCAGGACTGTGAAATGATACATTTTATATGTAAGTGCTATTCTGCTAGCATTATTTATTAGGCAGCTTTAAAGAAAGCAAGAAGTTTTGTTTCTAAATCCTGAGCGCTAATCATTGAGATTCCTCATTTTATCTATTTCTGTATTTTTAATTTTAGCCATTTGCACTCATGAACCTCGCACTGGGGAATGAAGCGAAACAAATGGAGCCAAAGGTTCATCTCTTTATATGTGTGGCAATGCACATTTTCCCCACACTGCAAATATGTCTCAACACTGGAAGAACCAAGAATCATGAACAGGGCTGAGAGGGTACGTTCAGTTTACGAAGCCCAGACACCCCTTAATCCCTGTGCTCTGGCTACTGGCAAGAGCCACTGGTGGGACAAGAATATACATCTAAAAAGCATCAGTATTCACCACCTATTTACACGTGGTTTGCAAGGAGCTTTAAAACCGAGGCTTCACAGGATGAGAGGAGAAGGCTGTCGAAGGGTTAAATGTTTCCTGCCTTTAATCTAGAATCACGTAATGTGGAATGAATGTTTCAGCTCAAAATGTTTCCTCACTCTGACAGTTTCATGGTGTGAGGTCAAAGTGTGGGAGAGATGGGGAGAAAAGAGGGGGAGCATGGAGTGGTGAGCTAGTAAACCCAGAGAAACACACTGACACCCAGAGAAATAAAAAGGATGGTTTCCCAAGCAGCCTCAACCCAGCTGGAAGGGCTGTGGTGGAGCCATAGGCAAAGTGTGTATGACTTTAAGGACTTCCTGCTCCGGGCTGCCTCTGCTTCTCCCATGTGTGCGTGCTTCTGCTCTGGGCACAGTTCCCACGCTACATTGCAAAATACGCCTTGAGTTTCTCACAGTATCTCGGCCCAGACACAAGCTGCAGCTTCAGTCCTTCCTGCACCCTGCAAATTCAGGAGGTGGGACTCCTTTGGGGGTACTGCTTGCTATGTTTATTTTTACTGCCTGTGTGGATCTTTTCCTGTGCTACCAGATCTGTTTCGTACACCAAAGGGCTCTACCCAATGCGGCAAACTTCAATTTAAAAACTCATCAGATTTCAAATTAATTTGATTTTTTGGACCAACCTCATCTCAGATCACTTCTTACACAAAGACAGACTGACCTAATTTGATTTCATATGCAGGCCTTCCTACAAGGACAAAGTAATCACTCATTCATGACTATCACGATGTCAAAATATATTTCTACAGATCAGTGCATCACATGTTTTTCTGTTTCCCTTGTAGTTTCCACCTCCTCTGCTGTGGGCAAAAGTTTCCATTTGGGGAATTTTTACTTATTTAATTTCTTGCCAGTTAACATAAACTTCTAATCACTGATACAGGGACTGAGAAAAAAAGAAAACATAATTACACAAACACTTAAGTAAGCACATTTCGTCATCCCTCCCCCTTAAGCCAAACACAACAGTCTCGACCTCCCTGTTTTCACCCTGGGTTACCCTCAGTCCACCCCAATTCCTTGCTTCGCTTTCTTCAACACATCTGAGCAAGGGCACCACGTGCTCCTTTGGCAGGCTGATGTTTTGGCATGCCGTGGGGTGTTGCATGGGTGTTGGAGCTACCGGTGACAGGCACATGGCACTTCACGGTCATCTCCCCCATGGGTCACCTCTGCAGCCCCTGGCCAGCACTAGCTGGGTGCTTACACATCAATGCAGTAAACCCTACAATTTATGCCCAATACACTCCTCCCAAGTAGCAAAGATAAGGACACCCCCCTCCCCAAATGATGGCAATAACACAAAGAGATTTGGTAGATCAGGCTACTGCTGAGAATAGTAAATTCTGCCTCTTCCCACCAAATGATAACAAACGTCTGAAGGGAATCAGCTGACAAATCCTCTTGCTCAACACCACTTGTCCCTAAGCTTCATGAAAAAAACAAACTCCTTTCATGGCAGGAAATCCTCAGGCTGGTTTGTCACCAGGATTCAGAAAGATTTAAATAACAGAGCTGCTAAGAGTAGATTTGACTGGTGAACGATACAGCCAGAAAAGCTGGTCAGTGAGCATTTCTGTGGGCGGATAGGTACAAATCCTATTTTAAGGCTACCGGGCAAACATGGTTTCTAATGCTTTCAGGATAAAGATGCAGGCTCCTCCAAGGAGGACTCTAGAACTCTTTTTAGGAGTTCTACACAAAAACAATTTCTTATGATTCAGGAAAAGGTCAGACTCCTGCCCACAGCTCCAAACATTTTATTTCTAAAACGGGCCACATGAAAATTCCGTAGGTCAGACCTACCAGTTTTCAGTATGAAGTTTCAGCCTTCGACTGAACTGAAAGATCCTAATTTAAGTCTCCCTTCTAATGCTACTATGGGTATTTTGGAACGTCCTTTGTGGGACACTACCAGTTCCTCTCGTCCCATATCCCCAACACTCCCTGTCTCTTGGGCATGTTTTCCTGCTAGTGCAAGACGTAATGTAATTTAAGGGAACAAGAACACTGCAGGGTGTTGCTCAGGTTGTCCCACCCCTATGCTTCAGTTCCAATAAAATTAAAATGATACTTCCTTCCTTTGTAAAGTGTTTTGAGATCTATCGATTAAAACTCCTGTGCGTAAGCCAGGTGTCATACTGTTTTCAATATTCTATTGCTGCTCCCTTGTGTGGAGAAGAGCTGATGGTTTGTTATTAATAGAGCAGGAAGCGGGGATTAAACTTTGCTCTCTAATTACAAACAAAAGCTACAAGAGCGCGATAGCTTCTGGGTAAACCTAGGAATGAACAACTGTTCCTAAGGAAAGTGAATCCCAGAAGTGGAAATCCAGATTGATGTCTCACGGGGAGCTGAATTAAAACAAGGTCAGGCTTGGCAGCCTGCCTCCTCCTCTTCACCTTGTGAATATTCTCCAAGGGAGGGATCTGGAACATAACTGCTTTGACACAGTTTCCTGTTGCAAATGCTCTGTGCAGGCTCCACATCAAGCAGCTGGGATTTTTTTTTATGTGTGCCTAAACCACATTTTCAAGTAGTGTAAATTGCCATAGCACCATGAGAGTCGTGTGGATCAAAAGAAATCCAGCTGTCAGTTTTTATTAGCCGAGGATTTAACCCAGCCTAAAAATCACCCACAGCAAAAACCATTTCTGAGGCCGGGAAGGTAGTTTCACATACGCAGACAAAGAAGGACAGCCATCTTTTCAAAGCCCAGGTTACCTCTGCAATTGCAGAGAAAGCTTTGCAGAGGTAGCCTTTGTGTCTACTGGTTGTCTCCATTAAGTCACACGGAAAAAGTTTTGAGAGTTGTGTAAACAAAAGCTCTACATGGTTAGTGGTCCTCTGATTTGCTTTAAACTCCTCATGCATATTTTGCATTCACTTTCCAAGAATAGCCCAGTGAGATTCATCCTGGCACAAGAGTTCCTAGCGACTAGGATTGATGTCTTTAGGATATCAATTACCCTGTTGTGCAGCATCAGACTACTACGATGCACGTGGGAGTCCTGATCCACCTGTGGGCTACCGGACTATCATAAAACAAATATGATATTACAGCAACAACCAAATAGATTATTTACAGATGCACCAGTACCTTCTAGCACAGTACAGAAGGTCGTGAGCTACCACTGGCCATGCCAGTACATCCAGAGAGCACAGCAATTGCCTCCACAGCCATACCAGACCCAGACCTGAAAGCAGCATAGCTCTGTGAGCACAAAGCTGCATTCTAGCTAATAATCCCTGCTTAACTGCAAAAATGTAGCACTGTGCTAACACAGCCCTGCTGCTTCCAGTTTTGGAGCTGGTTTGGTCGGCATTAACTGAGGACTCGCTGCCCCACACTCTATTGTGTGATGTGGACATGCCCTTAGAGTTATACAGCTGGGTATTTGTTCTGGAAATGCTCGTACGCTCACCCACTCGGCACAGAAACAATGCAATGTGATTTTTTTCTAAGTGGTCATAATTAACAAAGCACAACCCATATAATCATACAGCACTGCTCAACATCACTGGAGAAATACACAGAAAAAGAATTACCTCCCCACTGCTTTTGAATAGCATGAAAAAGTAAATAATCTTACCACAAGAATTCAGTGAGCAAAACAAAGCCTAAATTCATCAGCAGTATTATCTCCCTGCCTGTAAAGTTCAAGCACTGTTTAATAAATGCTCTATGGTATGAGCAGCATTTACAATTGCTGCACACTTACTGTGCTGTGAATTGGAGATGTGACAGACACAGTGTTCTGTAAACATCTAAGCTCACCAAAGCATGTTCATTCATTATAACATCAGTGGTGGCAGTAGCTATGCCACTGCGGTGCGTGCCGAGAAATCCAGGTCTGAGAAAGGGCTATCACATAAAAATAAACAGGACTCTCCAGTCCAGTTATTTAGCAGGGCATAAAAGCAATGAAAGAGATACTGAGGAAACCAGTCATGGAAAATTTAGGTCAGACTATTTAAATTCAGTTTTGTGGTTATGTTCCTTCTTTAGTATGTTTCCCTCCCTATGCTTTACTGTTGTTTCTAATGATGATGGCAGCTACATAAGCATCAAGATCTTTGAGTGCTCTTCTGACTATCAATGCCCAATTTACCTTTCAATGTTCCAGTAAGTCCAGATGCCCCAGTAAAGATATCATCGCTATCTGTAAAGTTAAGGAGCAGGAAATAAAATGAACTATAAGGAGCCACTCGGCCTAGGTCCATTATGTGAGTTTTATGAAGTCCAAAAATTTAAATAAAACCCAAAACATAAATTTAGTACCAGCATATTTCAAGCAAAGGTAGAGGGAAAAAAAGAGCCTTGCCACTGTAAACCCGTTTTTCTAATACTAGTACTTCTGTATGCGTGAGATTTTCCATTTGATTTCAATGGATCAGTTTGTTGAATAACTTTTTTGCCTTGAAATTCTAGCCTCTTTTCAGGAAGATACTAAGAAGCGGGGAAAAGGAGCTTGAACATTGTCTAATGCTGTAGCTGTGGTTCCCAGATCACTGATGGTTTACAAAGCCATGATAAAAGACCTGCAGTTGCCCTGCAGAACCATATTGTCTTTTTCAAATTTTCAACTGAAAATCCGGGCAGATGCATGGCAATCTGCAGTCGTTTCTTTATGGCTAACAGCACTCTATAGCCCCACAAGTCTGGGAATTGGTAGTCTAGGCTAGATTAGGTTTTAAAGGAAGGATTACAGCAAGTTATTTTTGCATTCTACTAAGCCAGTTAATGTATTATATAATAGATGATTATTCTCAGTTCTTCATTTGTACCTCATTTCTTTAACGTCCTCTCTACAGACTCTATGGAGGCAGTTATGTGTCATTGAAAACTCAGTTTTCTATTGCACCACTTTTGAGTGACAGAAGGGCTGTGTGGAGAGGTATGCTTTCCTCCAGACTTTAGGGCCAACATTTTCCGCTACTGAAGTCCCAAACTATGTGCTTTAGCTGCCCCCTCTCAGGCATCCAAATAAGCATCTGGGGATTTAATGAAAGAGGATGGCTCTTCACCAGATGTCCATGGACATATAATTGATCTAGGCTATATGGATATCAGTGTAGAATTTGGCAAAATATCAGCTGGGAAATTAGTAGTTAAACCACAGAAAACAAGGCTTGGTATAAGGATTTCACTGTAGATAAAAAACTATTTAAAAGATAAATGATAACAGAAAGGACCAAAAAGGATTGGACTGGTATGGGCCAAATACTAGAACTTCTGAAGAATCAGACTTGGAACCCGTCTTGTTAAATATTTTTATGAATGACCCTGGCACAAACCGTCAGAACATGCGAGTAAACCTTGCTGATGATGTAAAGCTGGGAGGCACCATCAATATACAGGAGGATCCGAGTGCCCTACAGGAAGAATGGCATTCCTCTGGGGAATTGAATCACAGTAATAGGATGCAAGAGCAAACGCCTAGGAACCGAGAACAGGAATTTCTCCTCTAATCAGTCAGAAGCAACACAGGAAGAGAAAGGCCGAAGTATATTACAGTAGCATGTATGAATATCAATGTGTTGCAGCTGTGAAACAGGAAATGTGATCTGAGGATGTGTCGGGCAAAGTAATTACAGCAAAGGCTGGGCGTATGAGTGGCACTGTACCTGGGCTGCCTGGGACCTTCCCCCAAGTACTGCACACAGCCCTGGTCACCCATATTCGTTATAGGACAGGTGCAGGCAGAGGAATTACTGACGGTAGGAAACCTGCCATATCAGAGGAGGCTGAAGCTGTGATTATATTTTTATACCTCTGACCTCCAAAGATCCTGGAGCAGGCTACAAATGTGCTTTTATGTCCACATGGCATAGCACATTGCGCACGGAAATATTAGCTCAGATGTGATTGGATGTTTGGTGGTGGGGCTACATACACAGTTCCCGTGTCCCTGCTGGAGCCTCCCTCTTCTTATTCTGGCCCCCAGGCTGCTTCTCTCCATCGTGCTGACACAAACATTTCTCCAGTCACCTGGGAACCTGGGAATGGAGTCAGAAAATTGATCCACCCAAAGAACAATGTGGCAACAATAAAAAAGATCATTTTTCAACATCAAGTCTCCAGACAGTCAAATATGTCTGGACTTCTTTGAAATCTGAGATTTGCTCAGTCAGTGGTGACTTGGGAATCTCGGGGAAATTGCATTTTCATTCTACAGGCAGGCCTTCACAAAGGTGCCCTATTTGGGCTTGCGGAAAGTATACTGAGAAGAGACAAAGTTACTTGCTACACACCCATTAGAGCGCTGAAGAAAAATTTGTTAGCTAAGGAACAACATTGAGCAGGAATTACTGAAGAAAGTGGCTGTGAATTCGTAGTAGTCTGGGAATTAGAAGCTGGTTTCTATCCACAGGAGCAGGTGAAGTTCTGGAAGAGCCTTCCAGTAGGGAACAAACACTAACTGGTTTTAAGAGGAGGTTTGCCCCTAGGGACTGTACAAGACAGCTTTAAAATAGTTGGCAGTGTTCTCTGTGTCCAAGGAGGTCCCTTTCAGTGACCTGGCACATACAGAGCCAAAAGTTAAGTACTCTCCTCCAACAATCTCTGTCACAGAATACAGTAAAATGCGTGGCAAAGCACATCACGTTTCTCTACACAAATAAAAAATCTTGGCCATTTCTCTCCACTTTGTACCTTTGCAATACAACACAAATTTTGCCACTATTGTTTATCAGCACTTTTCGCTCAAATATTTCAAGACAGATCAACCACACAATGTGCAAGACAGGAGAACAAGGCTTGAGAGACACACTTTCTTCTTGGAAGGAACAAGTCCTAAAGTAAGTGGGAGAAGGGCATATCATAATCTTTTATGCTGAACTGTTGCACAGCATTCATCCCCATACCGTTCTTCACTTTAAAAGTTTTCCACCCTGGGCAGATTGACTCCAATGGTTTTAAATATACAGAAAAGAGGAGCTGGCCACTATGGCTAAAAAGAAATTATTGTAATATGGATGACTTATCCTAACAGAGAAAGATTCGACTCAGAATGATAGATGAGGAATAAACCAGGATTTTCTTCTGTACCACCCTAAAGCTGCAGCATAAAGTTGGGATGATGCAGAGGTTTCCTTTAGTGCATGCCTATCCAAGAAGCATGGCCACGGCCTGGGTGCATGTCACAAGTGCGGGGGCCCCAATGAATTCCCACTGTCTGCAAACCTGCAATGACACCTACTGGTAACCAATCAAAGATGTTCCTGCTTACAAACAATGTGAGCCTGCATGTTTCCAAACGTAAAAGAGATTTATCTTTCTATCCCGGCTTTCCATCATCAAGGTTCTCCACAGTGGTTTTGTACATTCTAGTGCAGGAAGCTGGGCTCTGTTTAGCCTGGCTTATTTGCAAACCGCTCATTTACCATTTCTGTCTTCTGTTCTGAGCTGAATAACCCATGCTGGAATACATCAGTGTGTATGCTTAATGCGTGCGGACATTGGGACCTCATTACTCCTCTCGCCTAGGGCCAGGTCAATCAGGTGTGTATGGCATGGACCTTTCATGGACCACTTCTGTACTTCCATGCTAACAGTTCTGTTATCTTACAGGACAGGAGTTGTCCTTAAACTGCAGTCCTCGGCACCCAGTACCTAATTAACTGCTCTCTGTAGGCCTTGGAAGGTGATCCTCTTTATCTGCAGTTGTCAGCGATAACACCTAGAAAATCACTCATGAACTGGTGAAATGAAGCAAGCATCACTTCAAATAAAATAGTCCCACTACAGACAGCAAGGGAAACCAACAGTATTTGATAAAAGTCTTATTTCAGAACCTAACACTGGAAAGTTTCAGAGCCAGTGGTAGTACATTTCCTTCAAAAACCTTTGTTTCCTCACCTTAAAATGAAGACTTCGACAAAATATCTCCACCAAATCTATGGAGGACTGATGGTACGCTAAGCACTTCACAAACCAAAGGAAGGCAGGAGATGTGACCAAACTGTGAAAAGTCTCAATCCTCAGGTCAGAGTTAGCATTAGGCTTTCAAATTTTGAAGAAATAACATGGAAAGAAAGGGAGGAGTGGGGAGGGAGAAACTGTATATACTCTGAAAGCTGGACGGCTTTTAATATGTATTCTGTCAGTCTGCTGGAACACCGCAGAATGATTAACGCTTGTACAGGGTGCCATAAATTACAGGAAAAATACAAGCAAAGTAATTAGACTCAGGAATCCCACATGAGATTTTCTTACTGAATTCTTCGGACTTGTCCCAAATTTTAAATTGTCTCCTTTGTCTTTTTCTAACATATTTCTGCGTGGCACTACAGCCATGCGTAAATAATGAAAGTTCCCAAAATTATTTCTAACACTGTAACAGTTGATTGACATTACTCATTTGCATTAAAGAAAATCCACAGTGAGAATGTTCCTTATTTGTAAATAGGTAAAGACTTGGACAGATGGATTATCTGTTGGCATCCCTGAAGAGTACACAGCCTAGATTAATCTCATTAACTTTGGATATCTACAGAGTAGACATAAATACCTGAGGGCTAGTTTTCCAACTTCCCTCTACAACTAAGATAAACGAGTACTTGAAGGGCACACTTCGTCTCATCCTAGATGTCTGGAAATATCTCTGCCGGGGTGAGAAGCATTGTGCCTCAGAGAACCTATTTTTCCCTTATATGGAGACACCCTATATATCAACCTTATACAATAGATATAAAAACCTTGTATAAAAGATCCTATAAGGAGAGTCTGGACAACTATCTGGTGTGGGAAATAGCTGGCAAATATCTAGCGTGAAGCGATGAACTCTCTCCCCTCATGTTAAGAGAGACTTCCTTGCAACAGCCTTTGCTGTGCATAGCATGAACTTCTCCTGCAAAGGCATAATGAGAGGCCTTGCTAATTCCTTTTATGAAGGGATTATGATTTTTTGGTTAAATTTTCAGCTGAAGTAGGTATTGCGTTGTGCTATCTTACGATCACATTAGCCCACATATTTTAAGGCTCACCTTTACCTCTTCGATTAACACAAATGAGACAAATAATACCCGTAACAACAAATGGTCCAAGACTGGGCACCCAAAGCCCCCGGTGCCTCTTACAGCGGCACAAAACCGCTCAGCCAGGGGTGTATCAATGAGTCGTCACAGTGGCAGCACCAGTGCCTGATGAGGGGTACAACTACTGGAGCCCATTTTGTTTACATCATATTTGCCTTTTTTTTTTCTATCTAATCACCCCATGGTTACGGGTCTCTTTTGTTTGAGACATCAGGGGCAAAGTCAGCTGCAGGTGTAACTTCCTACAGCAGTTCCTACAAGTTTTCCCTTGCATTAAGCATAATGCTTCTGGGAGCTATATAACTACAGTCACTGAGGGGCAATTCCTACCCAGCGTAGAAAGCCATCACAGCCTGCGGAGCATCATTTGAGCCCTTAATTTGGGCATAAGTAGCATTTTGCTCATCCGAAACTTTCTATGGTAAAATAACACATAAAACACACTATCTTTTTATGTGTCTCCAGGAAACGATTTAGCTTCCAAATGGACTAGTTTGTCCATGGTTATAACAGACAGAGAGCTAATATAGTATTTACTCAATTTGGCAAATTTTGAAATCTTCCTTTAATTAGGGCTAAATACAGTCTGTTCTTGAAATTCATTTATTTATACTACTTGGCGTCCCCACTGATATAATCAAATGAGAACTCTGCCTGCAAATATGTTTTTCCTCCTGCATTTAGAGCTCATGGCATTCCACAACACTTTGAGGCCAAAGTCTGCGACTTAAGAGAACCAATTCTTTGGCAGGAGTCACTTCTTGTGAAAATATTTTTGGCCCAGAATGACAAGGCTATGTAGCTCCCCACAGTTCCCTATCACTAAAATACCACAAGCTATTATGGAATGAAAAGGAGTCACGAGGCTAAGCCAATGTCCTCTGGATCACTGAAAATCCGAGAAGCTGATCCAATCTAAGAGTCTGTCCTAAGAACAGATGGATCTGTTCCCCAAGATCACATTATCGTTAAAACCTGTCTAGCCACATAAGATGATAGCATCTTGAAGGGTGAAAGAATAACTGTTACCTCACCTGCATGAATTGCCAGAATTCAAATGCTTATTTTCACAGGAACAGTTAGCTTGAAAACGAGCAGTCACCATCAAAAAACACTCAAGATACACAGCATGATCTGATTAGCTGTGCAGAAAGACTGGATTAGCAGCCCTACTGAATTAGCAGCTGATGAGCTGTTACAACTAGAGCTGCTGCGTCCCCACTATGTGTAGCACTTGAGCTTGAATTCCCCTCTCCAATAGCCTAGCTGGTGCAAGCTTAAAGGACCAACTAATTTGGACTGCAGCTTAATGTGGGGACAGGGCATGGGTTAGTATTACAGCCAGCTCAGGTACCTGCACAAGCCACTCCCGTCACTTCAGGGATCGCTGGATCAATGTGAATGAAAACAGAGCATGACAGGGAGCTAGCTGTGTCAGGGGGCTGAAAAGATAGTGGGTTTAGTCCTAATGTCACTTCAGCGAGAGTTGAAGATCTTGAAAAGTTTTTTCCAGAGATCTACTAAACGTGAATTTAGTGTTCTCAGGGTTTAGGAGACAAATAGCCTTCCCACAAAACTCATCAGGTCAAAAAGAGTGAAAGCACCTGGGTGAGGGAAAAACTCGGTTCTTTATAAAACTACTGCAGAGTTATTTCTCTTTGGAGCAGTTCCTGAAGCACCTAAGTAGAGGGATGCCCAGTTACCACCCCTGCACGTGACCAGGATAACCAGGAGATGCTAATGTCACGAATTTACACATGGTACCAGCATGCTCACACAAACACGAAGGCTGCAGGGAAAATGAGTAAGTTTCTTATTGCGTAACGCCCTGGAATGTGGCAGACACCTCCAAAGAAACTCTGTGAAAAGTCTTATTAAAGGCAATACAGCAAAGCATCCTGAGGCACACTACGAAAACAAACAAGGAAAGGCTGGGAACTGATTCAGGAGAACCGGACATTACTTGGCAAAGGCCGGTACTTCACATAGTGCAGCACGTGCCTCCAACCCTTTTCAGGTATTTTTTCCCCTCAAGCCCCAAACCTGAGCATTATTCTTTTGCTTTGTTGTAGACAGAAGGATGGTGTCCCTGGAAGCTGCCATATACAAAGATATGCAGTTTCTGGACTTTCTCAGGGTGCAAGACTTGACACAGAAAAACCTAACATGCAAAAGTCCCCTTTCCTCCACCTTTTATAAAAATTTATACCTCTATAAAGAAGGGCGAAGCAAATGAAATTTTACCAATACAGCACTGTGGCATTTTACAGCCTTTTAGCGATTTAAGTAGCAACAGAAAGTTTTGGAAAACAGAGAATCAAAGCTGCTGGATGCCAGTATACAATTAATGTGTTTTCATTTGCTACTTCAGGTTTTATTAATATAACAGAAGAAGAATCAGGGGATCAGAGCTGAATTAAACACTTCACACCAAGAAGATTCAGAATTTCTTTCTAAAATCTTGCTATTTTCGAGCATACAATAGAAACCAAATGTCTCCATCAGGATTAGGCCATAAGCCACCCACAAAAAATAAGCATTGCCAAATATAAACTGTCCCCAATTCTCTCTTTTCTGTCAGCAAACAAAACACCATCAGCTTGTTTACACAGAACAGTAACCAGCTTTGCAATTAAGTAAGGCAAAAATTCAACAACCGATTTGCATTATTTTCCATGCAAATGGAGCATTTATCAAGCCAGCAGAAAGGTAGGAACAGCCAATTCTCTCCAAGGAACAACACACAGCAGGTTAAATGGCATTGCTTGTTGATATATAAAGAAGAACCACAATAAAAGAGCAACGCAGTATGAAGGACCAACCATTCCCATTTTCCTCTGAGAAGCTGTTAATATGAATTAGAAACTGTTAGTCACTGCAGTGTGTGGGTGCAGGACACAGAGAATAATCAAGATCACTTTCAGTGAGAGCTTTTCTAAATCCATAAACAAATTTATTGAGAAGTTAGCTCCTTACCCAACACTGGAACTACAGTGCGAAGAATAACTGCTTTGCATGTAATTGGCCCCGATACCACCCCTGGGCAAGGCACAGTGACTTATTCTCCTTTTAAGCTGCTACCTGCTGGAGCCAGGGTTTCTCTTGATCCCTGGCTCAGAACACATCAAGCACAATGTTGGTGTTCCTATAATAGACAATGATAGTTAAAACCCCAGAAAACTACTATAAATATGGGGGAATCCCCATCTGATGTCAGGACAACTAGGTACACCGTCAAAGGTAGGTCAGCCATTACAGGAAATGACAGCTCAGGGTCAAAATCTCTCTATTTTTCAACGTTTCCAAATGTGATGCATTAGGACTTAGCTTATTATGGAGAGATTTAAACTGCAGGCTAAGATCTAGGCACAGTTTTACTTTTGGATCAAACTATTGCATTAGAAGTGTTTCAGTTGTTTCTAGCCATCTTTTCATAAAGCCTCAGTTCTGTGGGTATTTGTTCTGTGAATTTTCATGTGGAATCAGGACCAATTTAAGATTATGACACATAGCGAGGCTTTGTGGATCTGCATAGTAAGGGCGTATTGCTGTTGTTTGGAGAAATGCTTGTTCACCCAATTTAAAAAAAATCCAACATTAAGTAAATCAACATGGTGTTAAGAAAATTTCAGTTTCAAAAGATGAGATCATGTAACCTTAACTTTTCTGTCTGTTATTTACAGTGGGTAGGCAGAATTCTTGCAGTTGTGCTTTTCGACAACCTTCATATATTTAGTCAGAAATCTTTGTTTCTGGAATCTTTCTGTGTTGTCATGGAAATTATCACCATGTCCCTAAGACTAAGATAACAATTTTATGACAAATTACAGGAGATAGGGAAGGAGAATATTTTGGCATAAGACAATACTTACAAGGAAAAAAAATTCACACAACATTTTTGCACCCTTAAAAGGCATCCAATTAAAGATTACTCTCTAATCTCTGCCCATTCTTTACAACTAGGCAAGTACGAAATCTAGCAATCTGCAGAAGATTTTTTTTTTGCAGGATCCAATACAGGGCAGCCCATGCAGTCCAGGGAAGATCGGCCAGGCCATCTCAGGCTGCTTCCAACCATTCGTCCTAAGCATCATGCACCAAAATCTAAGAACAAAGCATACCAGAACATAAAGAACTCATTACGATTTCTGACCATTTTAATATCTGAATCTTGCAGACTGTATCTGTCACAGACGCCCTGTGCAATCACCAGGTCTCTAAACCTTTATGAAATTGTTCATACATGAAAATCATCTGAACGGTACCCAACATAGATTTTTAACAACAGGGAAAACTCTTACTACATAAGGAAAAGGATGTGGAAACTGATTTTAGCAGAGGAGGGAAAGATGCTTTCCCCCCTGTTGCTGTACTATAAACTTTGCAGAGGTGTCCAAAGCATCTGGCAAGCAAAGAAGAAAGATCTTCTAGAAGGCAGAGACCTGTTGTTCCGGGCTGTATTCTAGGCCATACATGCTGCCCTACTGGCTCTAAAGAGCCAAATGCAAGAGGATTCTTTAAAAGGGTATTTTCTCAAGGAGGGTGATTCCCCTTCTGTGAAGGAACCATGTTCACATGCAACTTCCAAAGCAAAGGGATTTGGCCAGGCATGGAAATTTTTGTCTTGCCACAGTAAGTTACATAAATAGATTGTTTGGGCTGAGACTGGCTTTCAGGGGGTCATTTTGAGTTGCCAGATCTAAAGCAGGTTTCTGCTACTCCACAAATCAGGCAAGCTCCAGAAGTCAGGGCACAAAGAGAGCTGAAAGCCAGCTTTGCCCTCACCAGGCCTATCAGATATGAGAACCAAAAGGTTGATTGTGATAAGTTACTAAACAATCTATCTCTTGCTAAGCCATCAACCCTGCCACCTTTCACGGTTACCTGGACTCACTGACTAGAATACTAAAGAATGCAAAATTTTTGCTACTTTCCATTTAGGGCATACCTAATTGACCTACAAACAAAAATAGCAGTTCTGCAGCTGTCTAGAAAACAAAAATACCTAAGACGTTTCATATGAACAGAATGGATATTTCTGGTATTTTTAAAGTGAAAAACAAATGGGAAAAATGAAACTTAGAAAAATGTCCAGAATTTTTTTTGTCTTCTTTTTTTTTTTTTTGCTTTGTTGATTATTTTAGTTTTCAGGCTATTTTTTAGAATTAGTTTTAACTTTTTTTTTATTTTGCAGCTAGCACAACACAGCAGTACGTGGAATCAAAGTAAAGGTATTTCAACCTTTTGCTGGTTGCATATAGCCAGAGCACAGCTTTGTGTGATATGCACTGGAACAGGCTGCCCAGGGAAGTAGCGGAGTCACCACCCCTGGAGGTATTTAAAAGACGTGGAGACATGGCACTTAGGGACATGGTTTAGTGGTGGACTTGGCAGCGTTAGGTTTACGGTTGGACTCGATGATCTTAAAGGTCTTTTCCAAACTAAATTATTCTGTGATTCGATGATTCTATGTCTGAGCTGCTTTTAGTCCAGTTCTCGGAAAACCTATAAACAGACTCGATGAATGAGATCATGGATAAAAAAAAGCTCTTAGTAATGAATTGAAAATGTTTTTATTGCTTTTTCTACTATTGATATTCAAAACTCTAACTACTTCAAGATTTTGGAGTTTCAAAATTGGATTTTCCTCGCTACTTTCTAATTAGCAAAAGCATTTCTTTTATTTATAAAAGGAAAGATTTTTCACATTAAAAGAGATCTAGCAAAGTGAGATGGTCCTAAAATAAAACACAAAAAATCCCAGGTGCTTTGAGTTTCTCCTTTCAACACGATTTAATGTGTTCAAGTAGCAATTTCAATCATTTACCGGTAGAGGGCAGACGCTGACAATAATGTGAGGCTACAGCCCTAAAGCCACGGCAATCTTGTGGTTCATTAAAGTGCTAAAGCTGAAAAAAGCAGTAGGATGCATTTTAAGACCATCACTTACTAATGTGTAAGTATGATAAAAGCTCTCCAAACGGCAATCTTTGCAGCTGACATAAAAGAAGGAAGCTCACCGCTGAGGGACGAAACCTCCTACTTGAAAAACAAAACAAATCCCTTATTTTCTTCCTGTCGGATAGTAACTAATTTCAGTCCAATTATTTATTTCAAAAGAATAAAGAAACTTCCATGTCTGAAAACCACACAGAAAAGTGGTTCAACACAAAACACCCTGGCCCCGCTAATGGTGCCAGCTCCAGAGAAGCTGCACCGTTGGGGTTAGGGCGGCTTTGAAGATTCGAATGGCTGGTTAAAGGCCTGCACAGAAGGACCAGGGAAAGACAAACAAGCCTCAAAGGCACACCACCACCACCACCACCCCCCAGACCTGATAGCATCCTTTAGCCACTTCAAAAGAGCGCAGGTCTGTTTGATATTCACTTTTCCTCCTTGAATTTGGAAACATGTAAACAGAGAGCTGGGCCAGCAGCCTTGAGCTGAATGCAGGATCCGCAGAGGGAAGTGGGAGGGCTCCGTGGCACAGCTGGCCTGGCCTGGCTGTTGTCAAACGGGAAGGCCTATCTGGTGCTGGCCCCTGTAGATCAAACAAAAGATACGGCCCCTCGGAGAATATGTGACTATATACGTTTGGGAACTTCCTGGCCTGGCACAAGGTGACTGTATAGGATTTCGTGCCAGACCTCCTTTGCTAGCTGTCGGGGTTTTGTTGCAATTCTTGAGAGTTGCCTGGCTTCTCTGAATGACCCCACTCCTGGAATTTGCTGTGCACGTATACAGTCCTCAGCCCTCGTAATAAGGAGTACGCTTTAAACAGCCAAAAAAGAAAAAACCAAAAACTGTAACCCTAAAGGATGCAAATCCAGGAAGAAAGCAAAAATAACCCAGTGTTTATTATTTTTAGGTTAGTGAGAATTTTATGAACCGTCTCATAGTTGGGTGCCTGACTCATGATACTTAAAAGCTTGAGGATGTCAAACCTATAATTATTTACTGCTGGAAAATCAAAGAGAAACACCAATTTTCATAAACCTCAAGCTTCAGAACATAAGCCAATCTCTGCTTGCACCAAGAGCCTCTTTTTGAAGTAGGTTATTTTAGAAAGGCTCTTTACAGTAAGAAATTCCTCTGAAACACCCTGCCCTGATGTCTGCTGGAGGTAGCAAACAAGAGTAAATGAGCCACTGGTCAGATGGGTTAGCAGTTCCTCAAGCAGTAAGGTGCCTGCCGACCAAAATATGTGGTCAGCAAAACATGTGAACAATTCCTCAACAGGCTCACTGAAGCCATCCCTGTCAATCCTGTGGTGTCACCACTTTTGTTGCTACTCTGTTAGAAAATAAGGGGGGGAAAAACCACTTTGCCTGAGCTTCTGTGAGTTGGTATTTCTCCACAGAGCCCTTCACCAAGAGAAATTTCTCATCATGCCACCAACTCTCTCTCCGCAGCCCTCACTCAGCCTGCCAGCCTGCCTTTAAAGTACCTTTTTACAGGTCCCACAGAACTTCTGCAACAGTTCTTGCTCTGCAAAACAAATTCCTGTTGCCCTCTCGCCCTTGCTCTGCTCTCCAATCAGATCCCACCTCCTTCCTTCTCTCTTAAAATTGGGGTCACTTTGCCCATTTCCTGATATTGACGTTGCAGAGCAGGGCTTGTAAATCCCATCACTGCTACCAAAAAGACTCCAGGAACCAAAAAGCTAAGGAAAAAGCACCTTTGGTTAGCGAAGTTTTTCCCTTCCCCAAATTTTCGAAATGCAGGTGGGATGAGCTTCCAGGCTCACCTCTGAATGCAGTCACTTGGGCAAACAGGGCTCTACCGCAAAGCAAAGGAGAAGGATAGAAACAAGAGATCTAAAGCACCTGTCTGTATGCTCTCAGGCTTCTTCCCTTTGCTTTATCAGCGTGCCTTACATTAAAAGGAATCTCGCAGTTTAAAGGTCGTGTCAGTCTGCAGCTGGCTATGAAAGGCTCACCATGAAAATACTTCAACGGTGAGTGAGTGCCTGGGTGGAGATGGCCCTATGCACAGCCCCTCTGCAGCTATTGTTTGGCGTTTGGTCTGAATAGGTTTGGAAGCCTCTTCTATGAAGAGCTGATCTTTTCTCCTCCTCTGCTACTTACTTCTCCCACTTTCATGTTTTGTACTTCAGAGCTGTGCTGCTTTGCTAGCCAGGGTCAGCACAAGGTCATGACTTGTGACATGAGGTTAATGTAGTTGTTAAGTAACAACATGAGTCTTTTCAATGGCATGAATATTCCACCCCACCCTCTCCCAGACACACACACGCTTTCTGTCTCCCAGCTGAAGCCTCAGTTGAATACTTGTTTAATGTAAGGGCAATCATGCGAGATCTTGGACAATATGCAGTGCAGTTATACATATTTTGATTACCACATACCCAGCAAAATAAGCTATTTAATATGTAGCATTGAAGGATTTCCAATCACTTTAAAAAGTCGGGCAAATACTGTGACTGCCTTTTGATAAGTGAAAATGAATGATAAACATTGACTGTACTGTTGACACTACATTGTGAACAAGAATGGAAAAGCGCAGGTTGATCCAAATCTCTAAATTTGCTGAACATCTGCAGTATTCATTTACTTTAAGGGGGGCTGCATATGCTTAGGCAACAGCTTAAGGTGATCTGGATGAGACTTTTGGAGACGGAGATGTGAAAACCATGGAATTGTATTTCAAGTTTGCAAATTTTTGCAGTCAAAGCACTTTGATGTGAGAGTTGTCTTTGGGAGGATGAGAAGGAAGAAGGAGATGAAAGAAGGTTTTAGAAAGTGTCAAGCTAAGATGCACCGAATTTTTTTTCTACCCTCTTCTGACAAACCGCTAACAAATGCTTTATTGGACCAATACCTTAACAGACATTTCCCATTTCTATTTTCTGTACTTCAGGTGAACATACTCCATGTAGTCTGCAATTGTCCAACATAAATGACAGCAGGATACTGGATCAGATATTAGCATCATAATATGATACAAGGCCCCTGTTTGATAACCACATGCAAGTGTGAAAGGGGCAATAGTTAGGGCTGGAGAAGAGAAATCCTACCGACTGTCTGCTTTGCTAATGACACAGCTTTGTCTGTGTCTCTGAATTCTGAAAGGGGTCTCAGAATAGCTATTTACCTACCTCCCTTAATCTGATGGAAACCTTTTGATCTCAGCTGGATCTGACCACTCAGTTTACAAAGTACAATTAAAGACAGATAAAGCCTCTTGAAAACAAATCATTCAAATCAGAAGACCCTAGAAAAGAAGCCCGATGATCTTAAGTCAGAAACCTGCAACTTTAATGACTAAGATTTTGAATCCAAGATCATCCCTGAAAGAAGAAAGGGGCTGAGGCAAGCTATACTTGATGTCTGGCTCTAACTATGAATCAGAGCAGCAAGACAAAGCAAACCAAACAGTACAACTTCCCTCCAAGAAAGAGAAACGAAAATCCAAATCTATCTGCAATAATCACACAGCTGCAGACTTGCAAACTCTTACTACTGTGTCGGATTTGTAAACCACCAGGTATTTCACAGCTACATTTCACAGTTTGACAGAGCTATCAGAAAAAGCAAGCAGATCTCATTTCTCCAGAAAAGCAGATGTCAAGGCATTTTGAAATGGTTATTATCGTCAGAATTGGGAATACAATGCAATTTGGGGCTGCAGTGTAAGTTGCAAAGCTATGGCTTAGCGTTCATAGCCAATACTAACCAGTAGAAACATAGACATTCAGAACTGAATTCCTCTTTGATGCAGGTCCCTCTGGAGGGTGCTGTACTCAAGAACTGTTGTCTCATAAGGTGACACATCCAAGCAGGGCCATGCTAGTCATCAGAGATCCCCCAGGTGTCAAGGACAGGAAAGGAAATCCAGCTGTGTTGTTTTTCTCTTCAGTTCAGTTGTTGCCCAATTGATGGGTGAGGTGGAGAAGCTATGGAATGAGTCCCAAAGGACCGGCACCTATCAAGCACCGCCTTGCTTTTGTTTCAGACTTCCAAAGGACTATTTGAGATGAACACAGAAAATAAATACATTATTTTACTATTTTGTGTACAGCCTAAAGTGTTATTTCAGAATCTCTTCTGTGTTGCTTGCTCAGTGGTGGCTTTATTATTCTAGATGGGTCTGATGTTTTACAGAAACCAGAGGTACCAGAATTGTCACTAAAGTAGCTTTGAAAGCAACTGTCATGGTTTTATGTGGGTTTTCATGAACTTACAACAGCTGTCCAGTTATAAAGCAGCCTACAAAACATCTGTGAGAGGCCCCAGAGAAGGCAGTTGGTTCCTATATGCCACAGATGCGCAGACAGCAGGCGAGTTAAACACAGTAGGACAATTAGGGGCCCGAGGGAACTTGGGCTTTTCTTTCCTAAAGATGTAGTGAACCGTTTATGAGAGGGAATGGTCAGAACCAGATATGGGGCGAACTACAGGCGGTACAATCTCTGTCTCCTTCTCCCTTGCTCTGCAGGGGATTCCTAATCTTGACTTGCAGCTACTCCTTTCTTCCAGCTATGCTAACTTTCCGTTGCATTCAAGACTCACCAAAGGGCTCAGATCCCAGGGTCTCCTCTCTGAATTCCGGCTAAGAGTGACTAAACAGGGCCTGGATCCACCAGCCAAATATTACCTCTAGCCCATGACAATTTTTTCTTCCCAGTCTTTTCTCCAGAAGACCGATTCTTCTTTGCTATTTACTTTCTTGGTAGAAAGTAAGAAAATGCTCATTTCCCCCCCCCCCCCCCTTTTATTTCTTTTTTAAGTTGGCTGCTTTGAAACACCTCCTCCATGAGTTCTTAAAGTTAATAACAAATGAATCCTAACCCGTAAGGCTTGCGGTAATTTTTCTGACAGTCACACGAAGCAGCATCACATTATGCTCCTCTACCATTTATCTCAGAAGTTAGAACAATGTCAGAGCCAACCGATCTTATACTAGGCATGAAGAACAGGATCTCAGAAATACACACATTCTTTTTGTAGAAAAGGACACGAAGTGTTGGATTCCTAGTCTGTTGTGAGCAGAAATTGATTCAGAAAACATTAACATTCAACAAATTTGTCTGCCATTCTAAATATAGACTGATGATGAGACAGGACAAGAGCTACGAAATCTTTATAGTGATTAATAACAATTTTCATTTCCAGCCTTTCTGAGCGAGTATTTTCTGTTTGCTCCATGTAAGACTTTACTGCTTGCATGCCACTGAAAACAATACAATCTTAAAGTATATATAGCATATATTACATGAAAAGAAAACTACTTTGCAAGGACAGACATTTGGAAGTCAGTAACTGCCAGATGAATTACTGCCCTTCAAACATCAATTTTTAACCCTTTGGCCTCAAACCTAGAAATAAGGCAATGATTCTGTAGAAAAAGCTTGTAAGAAAACACTTAAAATTTATATGCATAGACAACTAAGGAATCTGTATTTTCAGTCTTAGAGCTTAACTTTCCAACCAAAATGAGTTTGATGGGTTGGTATTACTAAGACATGCTATTTTTTTTCCCTCTAATGAAACACTAAAAATCACAATAATACATTTTGTTTCAGTTAAGTGAAGACTTAACCAAGTGGGAAAATGAATGTAAGATAAAAGCGATATCCATTGCAAACATATTGAGACCACCCTTACTCTTACTTGCTTTTTGTATTCCATATATACTAAGAGCAAAAATAATTTGTACAGACAATTGTGTAGGAGCGACTGCTAGACTGAAAAGTCAAATGCAGGTATGCGAATATACTGAATCTTTACCTTTTGCTCTATTCTCCTTCATACGGATCATATAAAAGAAGGTGTTCCACAAGAACACAAGAAGTCTTTTCTTCCCATTTCTGCCTGTTTGTTCTTTGCTTGTATGAAAGTGTAACTTGCATTAGTCAGAATTTTGCTCAAAATACAAACATGTCTCTCACAAACATAGAAGAAGAGATCATTCAAACCTGCATTTAAATAAAAGGAATCTATTTAACTATTGGGAGTTGAATCTGGCCGATAGCTATCTTTGCCATAGCTGTGGCAAGTGGAAAACATGTATTTCTCGTAATCAAGTTAGCTTAAAAAATGCATACAGTTTAATAGCTGCAGCTCTGTTTTACAAGGTCAATTTACAGCAAGCATAGGTTGTACATTTTCTTAGACTAGGTAGAGCCTAAAGATACTAATACACTATAAACCCAAACTGAGTAACAGGCAGCTAGCATTTCACAAGCAATAAAAATAAAGACAAGAAAAAAGAAGCAAGAATACTTAGGATAGTCTTAACAGTGGTTAGGAGAATGACCTTTAAGAAGGCATGTACATAATTTGTGACAAATGTTTTGGTTTTTTTTAAGAGAGACAAAAACATTACAGAAAAATAAATTACATAATAATACACACAACTGCCAATGTAACGACTTCAGTAGAGATTACTAATCCCCACTTCTTGATCAAAAAGGACAATTTTTCCCTAAAGCTTGCCAACAAGAAGTCGTCGTATTATAGTGATATTTGTCTTCTATGCATGTCTCAAAAAAAAAAAAAAAAAAATCAGTGTTTTCCTAGGATTTATATCAGATGACCTGGGTAATTATAGGTATGCAGTACCTAAAATTGTTGACACTGAACATGATTAGCTAAGAATTAAGAAAGGTTATCATAATGAAGACATATAATTAATACAAATTGTAAGTTTGGATGAAACTTCTTCAAGGCTTAGTAACACCTGTTTTGATTACCAACATGCTACACAGTGTATGAGCTGTATTGAACATGTGGAGAGTTTAATACTGGTTAATATTATCAGTAACATAGGAAAAATTTACTGATTAATTGCATATTCACATTAAAGGGGAGATGACCTGCACCTCAGATAAACATAAAGCAATTTCTAGCCTTTGAACAGCCTGTCCAGCTGGCCGGTAATATTCTAAACACTGTGTTGTCCACATACAGGAAGTTAAACAGTAAGGACTTACACACACACTGTACTGGTATATTCTCAGCGGAGGACAGGGTTCTCCTTCAGTCAAAGTAACAAGATAATTATTTCACTGTTAAAAATGAAAGATACAATGCAATAAAATAACTACCTTATTGTTAAAGATTAAGGACTCAATGCATATATAACATGATTAAAAACAGAATTGGTTTCGACTAACTAGGGAAAATACACAGAATAAAGAATCTCTTTTTTCTGCGCATGTGCCAGATCACCATCCGACACAGATGCAGATGGTAGCACTTTTACATCTTTTTATAGTTACAGTCACCATAATAAAGAATTAACACCACACGTAGGGGGGGTGTATGCATTTGTGTAATTAGCTCAGAGTAAAGCTAATAATTTTCCATACGCTCACCTATTTTCAGTTAAGGCATGAGCTGGATGACATCCTTTACACAAAAAGAAAAAAAACAATGAATGGGAAAATTGGAAACATATAGACTTGACAGGACCCACTGAAGTCAACAGGAAATGTCTCCTTGGTTTCTCATTATCTTTTGACTTTAATATTTTAAAATGTAATTCATTCAGTATTTTTATATGGAGAGCAGGCAACAGACAATCTTTTTTCACATATGCTTTGTCATGAAATTGCCACTATTTATTTTGGAGTGGAAATAACAATCATAAGCTATCCTTTCTTCAGCCTGAGGCCAGTTTGCTACAAAGCCCTTTTATATGCAATTACAATTTGAATTTAATCCAGAATTTTAGCTAGGTGGAAAAATATGCTTCCATTAGAAGCATATCAAGACTGTACTTAGAGTTTTACACTTGCTGCCTCTTAGCTTTCAAGAGGAATATAAAATACTGGTTTTATTATAAATTATTTGTAACCTGCCTACTTTGAGGATCACCTTCCCTGCACTGTACAGTTATGTCACATATCCTGAAGAGGGATCTCCACACTGCTACTCCATAAGGTTTCTTCATGGGAATTTTTTAATAATTTCCACACTTACTCTAAATCATACGTAAGTCCATTTGATCTTTTACGCTGAGGGTGGTGAAGCACCGGAACAGGTTGCCCAGAGAGGTGGTAGATGCCCCATCCCTGGAAACATTCACGGTCAGGTTGGACGGGGCTCTGAGCAACCTGATTTAGTTGAAGATGTCCCTGCCCACGGCAGGGGGGTTGGACTAGATGACCTTTAGAGGTCCCTTCCAACCCAAACTATTCTATGATTCTATGATTTTGGGCAACACCTGTTTTTCCACTAGGGCAGATGAAGAAGGCAGAACTGAAAGCACCAAATGTCTATAAGCAATTAAAGTTTCATGGGGAAGAAATCTCAGTTGCTGGACTACACTGAGAAATGAATTTTTGCTGAAAGTCCTCTACTTTTGCTGATGGTGGTGTATTAAAAATTTCTTTAAAACATGGAAAAGATATCCAAAATAGTGGATGAGTGTAATTTTGGCTAGTATAAACTGAAACAGAGAGGGGTTAGATTATAAGAACACAATCTGCTCTGAATAAACATCAGTGCCATTGAATGGCCGCTAAATAAGCTTACAGTGGATAAAATAGGTGTAAAGTACAGTAGGTGTGACCTCTATTGCACACCTCTGCTGCAATAGTTACGTTAGATGCATGAGGAGGTGTAATCTTTCATCACCACAGCTACAAAAGCAGAAGCGCTTGTTTTAGGTGCAACTATTAGCAGACCACCACAGTTTTGCTCATGCAGTCTACGTTGCTTTCCCAGGATTGCCCCTGTGTATATCCTAGGCAAGATCTACAGGGAAAGGCAGGATTTATCAGAGCAGCTAAATATACACCAGGCCAGCATTAGCTAAATATATACATTTGGCTACACTAGGCCACCAAACTCTGTCAGGACCTGAAAAAGGAATAAACTGCCTGAAACTCTGTATACTTTTATAGCTTTCACCCCTACGTGATAACTGATACAACATGCCTACAACTTGTGTTAACAATAAAGGCACAAGCATTTCTACTGTACATTCGACTTAAGAGAGCAACTCCAATTCACAACTTCTTAATCCCCCAGTTGCTTCAGAAAGGGAGGAGATAGGTCATGAAGAGGCACGCATTTGGCAGTGCGCTTTCTGCCAGACACAATGGTATTGCCCTCTCTGATGGGATGGCAACGGGGCAATGGCAACGGGGTGGAAGTAAGATTTAAGCTCTCACTATTTATCCTGTCCTCTTTTTTTTTTTGATTTTTAAAAATACTAGGAAATGGAAAAAACCCAGACTGCCTCAAACTAGAATCCCATGAGGACAAAGATATCCTTCATTTTCACAGGAGTTAACATACTGTGTTAAAATTAGGCTCCCACACAGTTCTAAATCCAACCAGTTAATTTAGGTGAAAACTACCAACTGCCTTGCTCCAACCAGGATTAGTTAACTTGAAAGACAGTTCTGTGTCTAAACTGAGGCCAGAAGTGTGGGTGTATTTGATGTGGACACAAATGTTTTAAATTGGGTAGCTCAGGTACTGGTAAGAGCATCTCTATAGCAGTGCAGACCTCAGTGGAAACTAGCAGCTGAATGTCTACCAAATTCCCTGACAGATTTTGTTGACCATATGGAGTAGCGTGCTGCCACTTCTAACAACTAATTTGACCAAAGCTGACTAGTTTAAAGCTACTTCCGATACATCTTCAGTCCCATCTTTGGGTGCAGAAATAACCTTAGCTAACTTGTCAGGTCACATCTTTCTACCTTTTTATGACAGGAGGAGGGTTCTGTGAACTTCCAGCTGTGAGATACCACCTGTAATAAAAGGCAAGCAGTGGGGAAGCTAAAATCAGGCATTAAATGTAGCACGTTAAGTTTTATCTTTTTTTTTTAGCTTTGAGAAACAAGACATAGGAAAATAGATACATCTGAAGAAAGCACATTACTAGTACTGCGAACAGTGGGGGTTTTGGGGGCTTTTTTTTTTTTTTGCCTAGAAAGGAATTAAAGCAGCCAGCCACAACCACGACTTTCCCACAGGGAAATCT
>NW_008824722.1:3528124-3528484 GCF_000699105.1 Pygoscelis adeliae | reverse complement strand
CCAGGAGTGACACCTCGTAAACCCATCCTGCAAGGAGAGTCCTGTGCCCGAAGCGGCGGGGCCCCGGTGCTGCAGACCTCCCGCGGCAGGTGAGCGGCGGCGAGCAGAGTCCCGAAGGAGAGCTCCCACGGGGTAAATTCTCTCCCCAGGGGGAGGGAAGATTTTGACACCCGCTGCACTGGGAGATCTGAAATCTCTGCCAGTCAGGACGGCACCGCACCCACTGTACTCAAATTACGAGGCGTCTAATTTCCTTTTGTCTTAGCTTTCGCCAGCAGGGACGCGGCGCCCGGCCACCAGGAAGAGGGCGGGCCGCTCCCTCCGCGCCGGGCCGCAAGACGGTCCCTTCGCGGGCGCAAC
>NW_008824722.1:3526791-3527527 GCF_000699105.1 Pygoscelis adeliae | reverse complement strand
GCCGGGCGCGTAGTTCGGACATCCGCTCCTGTCCCCCGCTGTGTTCTGTAAGAGGTGGCGGCGCGGCCAGGGGAGTGCCCCCCCTGCCCCGACTGCGGCTTCACCCCCGGCTCTGTGGGGAGCCAGAGGAGCGAGGGCCGAGGCCGCGGAAACGCGGGGCTGGCGGCGAAGCCCTTTGGGGGGAACTGGTGGGGGAGCTGGGGGTGGTGGAGCCGTGTGTGCCGGGGACGCCTGCGTCCTGCCCTGTCCTGCCCGCCCCCGGCACGGCCGGCCTGGGAGAGCCCGGTGTGCGGCGGGGCTGTTGTGCTGGGGTATCTCCAACTGCACCTCCGTTGACAAAGCAGGCTTGGTCATCAGCCGTAGGGCTATGGCGCGGCTTAGTTGCCCGGTGGGCTTGCTTTGTTGTTTTCTTCCCCCCCCTCTCCTCAAAAAACCCCGGAATTTTCATGTTGCTTAACTTGCCATGTCTTCCTAAGCCATAAATATTTAAAAAAAGTTTAAATTCTTTAAAAAGAAACTGCCATCAGAGTTGCCCAAAGTTGCTGGGAGCGGCCTCTTCAGTTTGTGACGAGCAGTCTAGCACTGGCGTTGTGCGGGTCTTGTCTGTGTGTGTGTGTGTGTGTTACCAGTTCCAGTGGAGACAGTCAGTAACCTCGATCGAGGGAGGAGCGGGCAGGAGGCTTGGCCTGGCTCACTTCAGGGGCAAATTAAACTGCGTAACAACTCGGCAAAGTTT
>NW_008824722.1:3516959-3526772 GCF_000699105.1 Pygoscelis adeliae | reverse complement strand
AAAGAGGCTAAGTTGTTTTCTTTCTTTCTTTAACGCTGTATCTGTTATCTTAATAGCAAAACCTATATTTAACACTGCAAAAGTAAGAGACATCAAAAGTAGCATCTTTCGGGGGAAAAAAAGTGAGTTATGATGACTCATGCTGTCAGTGCTCGTGTGTCAAAATTCAGATGCACCGCTATTGTTCATAATTGCTATGTATGCTTCAGTATTGTAAAGGTAATCCACAATGCATATTCGGAGCTAATGCTTTTCTCAGGCTGTAGTTTCTCCTGCTAGATTACTCCTCTTCAAGCATGTCAATATATGCAGTATTTGGACTTAACTTTATATACGTGAGTAGGCCTGTTGTGTGTTCATACTGCCTACAACCATGATTTAATAATCTGTTTAATTTTAACTGTGAATTAGGATTTACATAAATAATAATGAAATGAGAGCAGGCATAGTGCTTTCACATGATGATTTTTTTAAGATGGCAAACGTGAAAATTAAGAATCTTTTTTTCAATTACATGTTCCCTGTTTCCATTTCTGAATTTTGTTCATACTTTCATCTTTTTTTCAGCTTTAACTTTTTCTTCTCATACGATTTTTAACCTTCATCTGCGCGTCAAGTAGCAAGATCATTTCTGTTAGAAATTCTTATCTCCTCTTTTTCATCTCATGTACAGCATTGAAATTATCTATTCTAGTTGGGAGGTTCCTGGAAGGGTTCATATTTGCATGTTTGCATGCTTTTTTGCTCCCTTTCTTCTTCCTGTCTTCAGTCGCTTGTAAGGCTGTGGGTTAATCCCTTAGACAAAACGGTACCTTTGGGAATTTGATCGAAGTGTCAAGGATATAACTTATTTTGCACATGAATACAAAAGTAGTTCCCTACCCTGTTAGGTTCAGAAGAAGAAAGGGGGAAGGGACAAAAAGTTCATTACCTCCAGTGTTTCACTGAACTGGAAGGTGTTAGGCTCCTAGCTAGGGGTCATCGCGGGTTATTGTAGAAGTCATTTACTAAAAATACTGTCAGACCATTTGAGAGATCACGTGTTGGATTGATAGTTTTGATATATTAATTCTATTGTATTAGATGCTTTCATAATAATTTTGATATATTGATCTTTTAACAAGATAGGAATCAAAAAGTTTGTAGTAAAAATGTCTGTAGAGGAATTGATTAATTGGTTTTGTGTTTAGTTATGCATTTGTATATGCACGGGCTGTCAGTGAGCATCTTTATCTTCTCAGCTTTTATGATGTCCCTAAGTTGATAAAATATGCTTATGAGATAGCACTGTATATATGTAACAAGGTGATTTTTGAAGGAGCTTGTTTGAAAGTTGCTTCGCTATAGCTTTCTATTTAGATCTGACCTTCTGCAACTTGTTTTTAGAACGAGTCAGAGCTATAGCTTGCCTGAACAATTGGAATGGAAAAAAATGCTGTAGAGTTGAGAGTTTACTTACAGCATTAACAGTAGAACTAGAATTGGATAGTCCAAAATCATAAAAACTAAACCACAAAACAGGTAAACAGCCAGGACTTCCTTTGTTGAAACAACTGGCTCTTGTAAACTGCTTGTTGTAGGTCTGTTGGTCATGTCAAAGCTCTAGTGTTAGCTAAGCAATTGCTTTTAATGTGGGATTGCAGTACTTTAGGATTCTGAATCATGAAAAGTTCTGTTTTTGTTGCTAGATCAGATTTTCTTGCCAGTTCTCTCATCTTTCTGTGTGTTTCTTGTTGTTACACAGTATAACTAAAGTTTTAGTCTCATCTTGTTTTTTTAATTCAGACCTCACAAGTTTTTCTTTTTGAGGGTATGAGACAGATGGTAGCATAAAGTGTTAAGTGAGTTGGCTTTACAAAGAGCCTTGGGCAATCTGATGTGCTACTTGCAGACAAAATGTATGAAATACACATCAAAATACAGTTAGAATAAAGCACAGAGGTCTCTCCTGTAGCATCCAGTTTTATGTTTCCTAGCGTGTGCAGGGCCATGCGCTAGACACCACTGCTGCGCTGTGGTTGTGGACCAAGCCCTGCAGCTGTAGGGTGGTGGAGGAAAAATGTCAGGAAGGGAGGAAAACCACTGGCTTGCAAGTATTCGATGAATAAAGCAATTAATCGGATTAATGAGTACATTTCCAAAAAAAATGAGTAAAATACACTTTCAAGCAGCTGGTCATGTAACACAGAAACTAGTCTTATCAGTCTTGTTCTTAGCACGCAGTTTGAGACTGATGAAAATAATGATGCAAGCCAAAATACTATGCCAGATTTGTGAAATCATTCTGAAGATCCTATATCATCACATCGTCTAAAGATTAAAACCAGATAATTTTGCTTAAATTTAAAAAAGAACCAATCTTTCAAATAATGAAAGGCTTCAAAACCCTTTTGGAATTTGCCTAATTTCCAGCAATCTTGTAAAAAATTGAAGCAAGTGCTAGGGGAAGATTAATTTCAATTGTTTTCTATTTCTGGTGAACGTTGACAAAACTTGCTTACGCTGGAGGGTGTGTTTTGATGAATTGTTTGAGGCAATTTTGAGAGAGAGAGGAAAAGTAAGCCAAAGTGATTTAGAAATTTTTTAAAACTTGTTATCCTTTATTGCTATGTCTGAAATCAGATTGTATAAAATCCTGCCTTTTTGTTTGACTTTTTTACCCAGTGCTTTGGAAACTGGAATGGTCTGAGTTAAGGAACGTAGTTTTAGGTCAGTAAATTGGCTTTATGTTGTCTTGATTGTATATCCCATCCTGTTTGATCAACGTAAGACTGTTGAAAACACTCATTATTTTACTACTTGGGCCAGTTACTCAGCTGGGGCCTGATCTTGCATGTGAAGCTACCAGGACCCTTGTTTTTGCCGCGTTCACACGTGGTATTGTCTCATTAATGCTACTGGTAATTCCTGTACACTGGTGTGTAACACCAGTGTTTTTACTGTCACGTTGGCAGTGAAACCTGTGGCAGACCAAGTTTTACTGCTGTGATCTAGAAGCTGTAGAAGCTGGACCCTTCTGGGAATGAGAGCAAGGCAGGCATCTACCCTGGCTACCACCATTAGGAGGGAATTTTCTGAGTCAGTTACAGACTTGGCAAAAAACTGCAGACTGAGGTTCTGAAAATGCTTTAATTGTAGTGAGACTTCAGAATTTCTTCAAAATGAACTACATAATAAAACCTTATAAATATTCATCATCTTCAAACTTGCCTGATTCGGCATGATTAGTTGTTCTTAATAACTTGGTAGCACTGATTAAATCATTGTGGGTCTTTGTAGTTGGAGCTTTTGTGTATGAATTAATATGCTGAATTCCTGGTGAGTTTAAAAGTGATAAAACATGTTAACATTTTGAGCAGTTTATCTACTTATGCAGTCTATCTGCCTGTGTATGCAATCAGATTTATTTAGATCAGCATCAGGAATGTGCCGGGATCTTATATACATTCTCTAGCTTCATGACAAGTAAATTCACAGAAGATTGATGCTTTATGGATGTTGAATAATGTGAACTGTTTTAATCTCTAAATGTGTAAAAGAAGGATTGCTAAGTTTGTCTACTGATTAACCTGTAACTTGAAAGAGTTATGGATAGTCTCCTGAAGTATCCTTTATGGTAATGGTCACCTGAGTTGATTTAATTTGGGATTTGGGTTTGGTTTTGTTTTTGGGGTTTTTTTTTGAGATTATTCTTTCTCTGCTCCATTTTTTTTATTACATTCTTGGTAACAGAACTTAGTAAAAACATATGTCTGATTTTAGGAAAAAGCCTGTACTGCCTACAGTTTAGTCTAAAAAATAATTTTTAATTATAGCATACAAGTGAATCAAGAAGCTAAGAGAGGAGGTAGATTGACTTACTGGTAATGTCACTGTTACACATACAAGGATGTCACAATGCCATTGAATTCTACTGCTGTTGTGAGGAGAGGCAGGTGCAAGAGACAAAGAGGAGGGGTGAAGACCCGTGGAAGAATGGAGACTTATTTTATTGTTGCACAGCTACGAGCTTGCAACTGAAGAAGTTCATGGACTCCTCCAGAGTGCTCAATTCAGTGCTATCATCCCTGTAAGAGAGGTGAGAAAAGTCTGGCTGGTAGTTCTGCAGCGCTGGGCCTCCTGCCGAAGCACACAGCACTTCTTTCACTCCAGGCACTGGCAGCTGAAGAAATCTTCATGTAAGTTACTAAGAACTGTAAACCAAGATGGATTAGTAAATAATACAGAGAACACGTTATCGATGGTAACTCCCTTGCAGGACAGAGCAGAGAGAGGTTTTGGCTCAACAAAGGTTTCACTTCACTCTGGTAAATGGTAGGCAATTGTTTGGAATTAAAAAAAACTAAAAAGAAATGGATATAAATAAAGAACTTGAAACAGGTGCAAAATGTGAGATTGAACATTACTGTGGTCTTTGTATAGTTTCAAAGACAGAACATGAGTAAGAATTGTATTGCAGTCAGCATAACATACCAAGTGTATTCAAAAGGCAGATGAAACATGAGTTGAAAACGAGGAGCGATTCAGATCCTAGTATATACAAGTGTAAACTTAAAGGGAGTGTGTTGGAACACCCACAGATGTTTCCATAGAAGTAATTTGGGTTCAGTTGCATAAAAGCTTCAAGCAAACCCTAAATTTTAAGGCAACTGAAAAAAATTGAAAGCAAGCATCAAAACCTGCTGAGCTGGTAACTTGTTTGTTGCCATTCATCTGGTTACTTCAAGCTGATTAGTGTTTATAGCCATTCATCTGGCTCAGACCTATGTACCAGCATTTGGCTTAAATATGTGAAGCCTGTCATGGCAAAAGAATCTTGAAAAGTGCTTTGGCGTTTGTGCTTTGGGGGTCATATTTTTATTAGCTAGTTACATTCTTGCGTTGAAGCAACCCTCAGGAGTTTCTGTTAATTGGTTTTCAAATATGGTCCTTTAATTGTTCAAACATTGAACTAAGATTTGACTACACTGGCTAATTTTTAATTAAAGTAAGTTTACTAAAATAACTTTGAAAAATGAAAATAGTTAGGCAGAATCATGTATCACTTAATCCCACTCTGTAATACTCTGGTTGCAGGTGGAACCTGGCATCCCCAGAGAACCTCACTGGTTCCAAGGGACTGCCTGCCTGGAAATCATTACAAAAGCTGGGCCTCAAAGAATAGAGTATGATTTTACTTCGAAGTGCTATAGTTTAAAATTCAGCCTTTGTTTTAATTGATACTTTTCTTGTACAAGTGAAGTAATTTTGATGAGGAAGAATGTTTAATATTTCCTAGTCATTGAATAGGGACACTGCTCTCAGTTCAAACATCCCCATTCTTTTCCCTTTTTCTTTCTAGCTCTGTCATCTTGCCACCTGTAATTTTTGAGCCAGCAGAAGAATTCCCAGTGCCACAGTAATGCTTTGTATTTGTTCCTGCTGTCTTTGCTTTATTGGATCTTTGTCTGTTGCTTCTGTTTTGTGAAAGTAGTATGACAGTATTTCTTTTAATGACATTTTTGTTAGGATATTAGCTCTGCAATAAACATAGCATCTGGTTTGCGGATTAATTTCTTTGCTACTGACCATCAGCATTCAATGCTCACTGTAATGACAGCGTAGCAAGTAGATATAGCACATGTACTTCGGGACAGCGTCTGAACACGACTTTAGGAATTAAGCTACGTCTCAAAAAACAACAAGAAATACAGAATTCTTTCTGTTTCCATTACCTTTTTCTTCCTATGGTCAAAAGCAGTTCTATCATCAAAAAGTGGTTTGTAGTGTTTTAGGATTCTTGTGTGAAAGAATGGAACATGGTATTGTTATCAAGCAATTGCACTTAGAGAACTTAAAAGTTGCACAGAAAAGCAGTCATATGAGGGAATGTTTAATATTATGTCTTACAGTTTACTCCTTAAGAAAAAGTCCTTGTATAAATACTCTATCTTAAAGTGAAATTTTCTTTTCTAGCTATTGTATTGGAGTAACATAGCACCAGGAGGAACAGTACTTAAGCAGGAAGGTATTGGTCTTGTTCTTTTGATGCATTGCCTTCCAGGAATATTGTATAGTTGATCTGCCTTTGCTTTTGTATGACTTGTCTGGTACTACAATTTAGTTTGCAGGGAAATAATTGTGGGTTAATCATGCAAACCCATTTGAAGTTGAAGAGAGTGTTGTATTCACAATGCCCATTGAAATAGCAATGAAGATGGAGATAAAAGTTGAAGTCCTTGGTTTGAAGGCTTAATTACTGATTTTGACCTTTTGAAAATTGTAGTTTTTTTCTGTGCTGAAATATGACTGCCAAGCTGGAAGTAGCCTATGAAGGAGGGAGAAGTAGGGAATGATAATAAAATGAAGTGCAGGTGTACAGCTTCATAAGACATCAATTGAAATCTCATAAGATTTCACAGAAGCTGCGTAATTTGATGAATCACATTGGAAAGATGAGTCATCTGAACGAACAGTAAAGTTCTGTGACTTAATGATGAGGTGTAGAAATAACAAGGAGATATCAGATGACAAGGAAATTGTATAACATTAAAAAAAAAACTTGAGAAGTTTGTAGTATATATGCATCTACGATAAGCAACTAGTATCTTAAGGAGATGGAATATTTTAGCTGAAAAGCAAGTGATAGGTGTTCCTTAGCAGAGGTGAAATCAGGAGATTCAGAGACCTCCTTGCTCTACGTACTTATATTTGTCAATCCAATAGAATTGTGTGCAACTGAAATACAATTAAGAACAGTTTAGTTACTGATTTTCATCTATGAAAAGTAGTATCTATTCTCGCTTCATAAATTTTACGCAGTATCTTAAATTTAGTAGAGTATTTCTACCTAGGACTCTGAACTTTGAACAAGGAGGTGTTTTTTAAATCATAAGCATGGATTATATCAGTGCTGTTGACGCAGAGAAACATAGATATTGCTGTACTTGGAGTATCCTTTGTTCTTGAGTGGTATCTGCATTTTTTCAGAGGAAGGAAGCCCATAGATATTCCAAGCAGGATTAGCCTGAGTACAGGGTTAAACTAGTGGATAAATGACAGGTTTAAATGAGAGTGTAGACATGTAAATTTAAATGCAGCATTTCAGTTACTGTTTAGTGATTACGTTTGACTGCACTTTTTTTTTTTTTTAAGTAATTCATAGTGTGAGAACCATGTTTTACTAGTGGAAGTGTCCTTCTGAAATACATTGAGATACACATTTTTGAAAGTTACTTCATATTGTTTATGGCTCTTGCTTAGAGACATTCAGATTCTGATTATTCATTGATGCTTTCTGTACTCAGTGCTTCTATTTTTTTTATTTGGATTATCATTCCTGTTTGTAATTCTGCTTGCTTTCATATAAGGGTGTGTTATAACTTAAGTCTATTTAAAAGTTCCAAAGTAATCTTTTTACTTTTTTCAAAAGTATTCAAAGATCTAATGCTTACTTTACTGCTTTTTTTTACAATAATATATTCTCCAGTTTACATACGTATCTCCTTCCTCAAGCATAAATCCAGTCTTACACAAACTTTCACTCTGCTACAGGTAAAATCTTAATTTTCTGTTTGTGAAACACTGTTTTTCACTGATTCTACTGTAGACATTATGTTCATAAACTTTCTATCCTTAACATACTATTAATAATGAGCTCTTTATCAGCCCCATTATAATATATAATACCAACACTGATGACTGTGCATCAGCAGATGGCTGTTGTTTTTATACCATAGAATCGTAGAATCACATGAATAAATGGGAAGGACATAATCCAGAGGGACAGTAGCTTGCAGAACTGCTTCCCATTTTGAGAATGATACAGTATTTTAGGAAGGAAATTTTATTAGCTGACTTCCTTTTTCATTTGTAATTTTAAACTGTAAATAAAATATGTCATCAAGTTTTCTTTTCTGAAGTTGTTTGTGTATCTGGTAACATTGAGTATGCAGCTGATTTGCTAGCTAGAGTTAGTTAAAATGCCATGACTGAAGACCTGAAACAATAAGTATGTTGAGAACTGCGCAGTCCTTCATGTTCCACATCCCATATGGTCTTAAAGCTTGTATGTAGTCTTAAAACTTGGATGAAGTTCCTTGAACTGTACACCCTGAAAATGGAAAAGTAAATACTGTGAAACTCCTTGTTATCTATGTGATACCAACAGGACCATAGAAAATTTCTCATGCCTCTGTGTATGTGTCGTGGTGGGGAGTTAGACTCGGATTTGGTTTTCTTTGTAAGTGAAATTAGTTCAGCAACGACTAATGAAGCTCACGTAGTAAGTTACTTGGCAATATGGCAAGCAACATTTCACCACAGGAAAAGATTGAGTTTAGTTGGTACTATATATTTATAACAGGCCGCATTCTAAAACCCTTCCTGTAAAACAGGGTTAGAATTCAGTGGCTGTTACATACAGGAATACAGCACATGATTGGCTCAGAGCATAGCTCTCCGATTTCCCATTTCTGGGGTTTGCTTATTTGTGTGTGTGTATGTGTGGTTTGTTTGGTTTTTTTAACATGCAGCCAAATGGTTCCACTCTGCCTCCCCAAATATTGAAGTCTGAATGTTTCACCTTTTCACTTGGCATTTTAAAAAATTGAATAACCAGAGTTTATAATTTCAGAATCACACTTCGTTTCTTAGCATTTCAAAATTGTGTCATTAAAGCAGCATGTCGGATAGCATGTCTGTTAAACTAATAGTAGAAGTTTAAACACGTGAGACAGTCTATTCCTGTTTATCATGGCGATTCTGCAGTGTGTTTGTATTTTTATGGCAATATTGTAAATGGTGTCACCCTTTCTTGCTTGAGTGTACAAATCCAGTGGTTTATTAGTAAAATTTTGTTTATCTGACAATTGCAAAGTTACAACATTCATAATATAACCATCAATTCAGACACATGAAATACTTTCCTGAAGCCTGAAAGTATACTTGAGATAGCAATGTATGCTTAATTTAATTTCATTTTTATCATAATTGAAAAAGAGGATGATCTTTCTTTATTAAATTATTTTTTTAAATTACTGTTAGTATGAAACTTGAAACATTAAATGACGTGATCCACAGTTTTATTATGTTGCTTGGTCTTTGTTTTTGTTTTCTTTTGTTTTAACAGCAATATCTCTCAGGATTTGAACTATACTTTTAGGCCAGTTCTGTGAGTTTTGCATAGAACTAGATTTCTTGCTGTCAGTATCTCCCAGTATTCTCTAACATAATATTAAAATATTAGCAGGGCTTAAGTAAAAATGGTAAGTGAAATTTCTTCTGTTTTCTTTAAGGTTTCAGAAAGAGACAAACAACAAAATGAACAATCCAGCTATTAAGAGAATAACAAATGAAATTATCAAATCACCTGAGGATAAACGAGAATATCGTGGGCTGGAATTGGCAAATGGCATTAAAGCTCTTCTCATTAGTGACCCCACCACAGATAAGTCTTCAGCAGCACTTGATGTGCACATAGGTATTTAATGCATGTTGTGTTCATTATGTCATTAATAAAAATGCTTTAAGTTTTGGTGTCTTAGTTGCAAATAAACTGACAGGAGTGGTATCCAGTTGGCAGCCTAGCCTTTTATTGTAATTTAGAGTTTGTTTAATTCTTCAACACATCAAGTTGAAAATTATTAGAGCTAATTAAATTCTCTTGTTGTACTCTGTGTTTACTCAAGTGTAGCTCAGTCAGTAGAAAGACTTCTTTTAACCATTAAGTTTCATGTTATGAAAGATCTTTTGTAAGCAGAAAAGAGGTGGGTGTGAGTGCAATTATTTCAGACAGCTCCATCTGTCATATCAGACTTCCCCCCCCCCCCCCGC
>NW_008824722.1:3509107-3516946 GCF_000699105.1 Pygoscelis adeliae | reverse complement strand
GCCCCCCCCCCCCCCCCCCATGTTAAGTTGTTGATGTGTAGAGGTGAGAAAATGCTGTAGTGCTGGAGGAGTTGGAGAGGCACTCCCTAACTCCAATGATGCTTAAGTGTGCAAACAGAAATATTGGAAATAAAAGGGGAAGGTAATTACTTTGACTCTTTGGAGTAATAGAAGACTTTTCTTATATCTGAGGTATTTCTTAAGCTTATGTAGTTTCTCAGTTGCTTGGGAAGTATGATGCATGCACACATTACCTGAGCATCCTTACTCATTACCTAAGCATCCTGTTGCCATGTTTGTAGTTGGGAGCTCTTGCTGCTGTTGGTGTTAGGACAGAAGTAGTAGAGTAACTTTGAAAACTTCTGGCCTTTTTTTATTAGGGGAGATGGCTGTCACAAATCATTAGCTAGTTCAGGGGATCCCAAATGTGGTTTTGTTAGGTACTATGACAGTAATAGCCAACTGCAGCATCCAGGTCTTGCACATGTACTGGAGGAGATGTATCTGTTGCCTTCATCTCTGCTCTCCCATTGCACATCGTTGCACACTCCAAAGCAGGACTGCCAGACTCAAACTTCCACGTTTCTGGCTTCCATTCTTGCACATCATTATTGTCTTTTAATCTGTCTGCCTTCACACCTACTAGCTGGTCATCAATAGCTGCTTGTGTTCAGGCAATTACAGGTTATCACTCCTTAACTGTGGTTGGCAATTGCTGCCTTGTACCACAGTGCAGTTATTAAAGTCAAGGTATAGAAATCAGAACATTGTGATCTGCCAGGTCTTTACAGATTATGAGTCATGGACTTCAATTGAAAAATTGTCTCTATAAGGCAATGCAGGCTGATCTGGAGAGGCAATTTGAGATGCTAATTGGTTCAGTTACTCATTCTAAATTTTTTTTTTTTTTTTAGATTGAGTTTAGTTGACTATAGCTGCACAAGTGTCTGTTTACATCTACAGAATTGATATAATTGCCTGAGGCAACATATTGTAATATAAAGCACTTTAAAAGACTTAACATTTTAGTATTATTTTTTATGAATGGTTACATAAAATTTTTCCTCATGCAGGATCCTTGTCTGATCCCCCCAACATTGCTGGGCTTAGTCATTTTTGTGAGCATATGCTGTTCCTGGGAACAAAGAAATATCCAAAAGAGAATGAGTATAGCCAATTTCTTAGTGAGCATGCCGGGAGCTCAAATGCTTTCACGAGTGGAGAACATACCAACTATTACTTCGATGTGTCACATGAACATCTAGAAGGTGCACTAGACAGGTAAACACATTTTTTTTATATTTAATTTTTTGTTATATAGGTGCTATTTGAAATTGTGTAAAAGTTTTTTGATAGTTTTATCATTATGATATTAAAGAAAGAGTTGAGAGCACTATCTTTTGTTAAAACTGATACCAGATATTTTTCAGTTCAAAAGTTTTGCTGAGATTTTTTCAGCTAGCAGAGTTCTTCACTGAGGCAGAATTTCTGAAGTTCAAAGGTTGTGTTTACATTGAATATTTTTGGAAATGTGTGGCACAGAATATGATCATGAACATATGCATTGTGCAAATACTCTGATTGTGTAATCAAATACTATGCTTTCCATAGGATCCTTATTTCATTGATAGCAATAGAAGGATGAAGTCTAGAAAAGTATTAAGATGCCTTTAGTAAAGGGAACTCACTGAAATCTCGTCTTTTGTGGGAGGGGACAGAAATTGAAAGGTGTGTAGTCACTGAGGTAGAGAGTGGATTTTCTCTTTGGATTTTCCCTGGATGTCTGACAAGACTGATTTGATTTGTGAGATTAAAAGCCTCTTGCAGCTAAACTTCAAAAGAGTAGGAATTTTCAGTGTATGAATTATGATGCAAGGTCTGTGATTGTTGTAGTACCTTATATGGTGAATAGTTGCCTGCATTTATAGATAAAGAAATTGAGAAATAAAGATAGTGAATCAGTGTGAAAACTGTTACAGAATTTTTAAGTTCTGCATTAAAAAAATAATATATTCAGCTGTTTTCAGGAGGTACCAAGCTTTATACTTTTCTGTTACCATTTATGTACATTATAGTCTTGACTTGAATTAAAATTTTTCTGTTTAGATTTGCCCAGTTTTTCCTGTGCCCTTTGTTTGATGAAAGCTGCAAAGACAGGGAAGTGAATGCTGTTGATTCTGAGCATGAGAAGAATCTGATGAATGATGCCTGGAGGTTGTTTCAATTAGAGAAGGCTACTGGAAACCCCAATCATCCCTTCAGTAAATTTGGAACAGGTTTGTCAGAATATAATTATCCATCCATTGGAGTTCTGTGTACCATACAGTGTATTATTGTTTATATAAAATTGTTAAAGACAGACTGAAACAATTCCCTTTCTTTTTTTCCTCTCCATACATGTTTATTATGGCACTTTATCACATTTTCCACATCGTAGACCAAATAAAGCTAGACAAAAACATAGGAAACAGAGTGATCCAAGACTTGCAGTACAGTGATTAAGCATCCCTTATGATTCTGATAATTACTGCAGTGAATGCTGTTTTCCAGTTACTCGATTTGTCATAATTTGGTACCATTAAATCTTTGTGCATAACAAAGTGAATGAACTGTGTTTAAATTGTTGTTAGCCACATGCTCTTTTTGCTAACAAGTATTGCATTAGGACTAGATGACAGTGACTAGGTCAAATGAGAAAGATCAGCAAAGTAATGTGAAAATTACTGAGTAAGTATATAAAAACAAAATCTTAAGCATAGAACACAACAGTAGCAGATGGATAGATAAAACGGTCTTGGGCAAATCCCAATCTTATGGCTGTAGGGTTTTTTTCAGGCTTTATTATTCACAGAATGCTTAGTAACAATTTAAAATAAATACCCCAAAACCTCAATTTAAAAAGCATTAAAGTAAGATATCATAGTTGTGGTCAAACCCACAAATATTTGATGCTTTGGCAGAAGTTTAAATGTTTGGTTTTTTTTAAATAGAAGTTATTTTCTACATGTATTTATTTTTGAAACTATCAAAGTAACAGGACTATTAATTCATACACTGCACTGTTTAATTCTTGAGCATGAATGTGTTTTGTGGCTGGGTCAGTTTGCTGGATGAGTAGCTGATGAGAATATTGGGTATAGTATGATGATGGGAGGGCAGATAATGGGCTTTAAGGACTGGTTTCTTCCTCTGTCTCAAGAAAGAGAAGAGTATTTTTTCACCTGTTGATGGAGGGCATAGTTGAGGGGCTGGTAGCCAGCTGCTACAAGAGCATGTATTGCTCTGCTCACCAATAAAGAGAGGCTGTCTGAGATGGGGAGACTACAACTGCATTCTCCAAACAGGTAAATTTGAAACTAAAGTCTGGGGAACTATATATTGATAGGCAGGCAAGCATCCAAAGTACATTCTGTAGTCTCTGCTACTGAAGAGATTATTTAATTTTCATATAGCACTCCAAAAACACAAGTGGAAGTTGCAGAAATAGTTTTCTACAATTTAAGAAGGTTTTACAGCTGACACAAGTGAAATGTTTTCATGGGCAGAATACCCGAAATGTGCTCAAATTCAATAGTAATTGTCATACCTCTTCTTAGATTAGGCTCTGATTCTGAAATTAAATTATAGCACATAGCCTTCCTGTAGATCTGACTTTGCAGAAGTAGAGCCCAGCTTTGATGTTTTTTATTTACCCAAAGAGATAACTGTGATATGGTTTTCATGACAACTGCAGCTGGCATCCTTCTTACCCTCCTTTTGACCAGCTGAGATGTTGTTAGTCTAGCAGAACACAGGAATGACTCCATTTGATGCTTCAGGTCCCTCCTCGTTGCTGTGCAGCCTGTTTTGCCAGCAAACCTTCTATTACTCTTTGTCTGTCCAGACAAACAAATGCACCTTAATCTTCCAGTTTTTGTGTTAGGATGTGTGTTTTGTCCCCAGATACCCTTCACCCATCTCCCTGAATTGATGCCTATGATGGTAATTCTTCTCCATGAGTACCCTCAACAGTGTCAAGTACTTTTCCAGGCACTTTTGCACTGTCTAGTGTCCATTTTCCTACATCTACAAGGTGTCTTCTGACTGTTGCCTCTTAATGTACTCCAGTACTGTAACAGCACAGTTACTGAGCTAAAGCTTTAGCTTTATTTTATTTTATTTTATCCTATGTATTGATTCTATGGGAATAAACACAGTAGGGTATCTAAAACTTGTGATTCTAATCACCAAACATCTGGACAATATACTTGTCTTATTTATGTAGCTAATTTTGCCTCATTGATTTGTATTAACTTATATCTGTGATTGCAGGATTTGTGCACTGGGCACGTATGCATAGCAGGCATGCTCTCCCAGTCTTTTCTCTCCTTCTTGCTGATTTTCCTATGAACACACAAGTCAACTTTTCTGCTACAATTTCTTGCCTTATTCTTCCTCCTCATCACTTGCTCTCTTCTGTACCTGGTTGTGGCTTAAGGGAGTTACTGATCTCAGAGTTAACAGATAATTAGTTTGCAGTTCTGGTCTGTAGATTCTGTTGACCATTTTGTGTGTCCATGTAGTAATAGGAAGTGGAGTTGATTAAAATCCAGTGTGCTCTTCGTAGACTCTAATTTTTCTGTTGTTTCAAGTTCTTACTTTACTAAATAGAAGTTCTGCTTTGACTATAAATGTGGAGTATGTCCTTAGAGTAAATTATTGAAAGCTTGATGTTCATGTAAAGATTGCGCTAGTTAACAGGAGGATTACTTAATGGAGAAAGTTTTGGTATCTTCTGCTTATGGGCTTATTCAGGGAGAGTTGTAGTTCTCTTCCTCTCTAGTCCTGTTCCTCTACTGCAGCAACAGCTCAGCTGTTTGTGAAGCAGAAGCTGAACAGTCACAATTTACAAATCATGTTTGTAAATTAGTAATTATTTATTTTATTTAATATACTAGGCTATAATTTGTGGCACACAATGCCATGAATGATTTTACACAGTGATTCCTATGACAGGAGTGTGTATATGAGAGTAAAACCTACTCCAAATGTGCCAAAGAAAAACCACCTTCTTCTGAATTAGAGCCTGGGCTTACTTGCATTGCTTTGAAATAACCCATTCAAATTAAAAAGATTAATTTGGAAGACTAAAACATCCTTGGTTCTTCAGGAATGTGCAGATTGAGAGTGGAAGTATTTCTTGTTTCTGATAAGCTGAGACAGTATTGATCCAGTTTACTTATTATGCATAGTAATTGTTTTTAAAATTACTATCCATCTGGAGGAAAGCAGATTTATTCATTTATATTTTTATTTTTGATTTGTAAATTCATAGACATCAAGTATTGTTAACTATTTTTTTTATGTTACAGGGAACAAACTCACTCTGGAAACTAGACCAACCAAAGAAGGAATAGATGTAAGACAAGAGCTATTGAAGTTCCATTCTACTTATTATTCATCAAATTTAATGGCTATTTGTGTGTTAGGAAGAGGTGAGTTTTGTTCTGTTGGTTGAGTAAGACTTTACATGTATTTATGTTTGAAGAAAATGAAGTGTATGCAAGGGTCTGAAAGTCTACAAAAGGGAAAAAAGTAAAACTTTTACAGACTGACCAAACATAATTTTATGTTTAGTGAAGTCTCCGAAGCAACTTGCAATGTATCAGTTTATGTGTTTATAAGCTTACAACAGAAAAAATAAGCTGAAAAATTTAAATCCATTATCAAGTCACCAGTTGCTATCATTGTATGTTTGTCTTACGAAGACTGACACCTGTCTGGTTTCAGATATTGGAAGGGCTTTTGATACTGTTTTCATATTTTAGACTTACACTTCCACTACAAAAATTTCTGTATTATCAGAGGATAAGCCTAACCTAACATTTAGATAAAAAGCCTTTACTTCAGTTTGCTTCTGAGTTAACTTCACAGATGTTCCAACTACTTAACATCTTCCACAGTCGAGATGTTACGTTACATAGGTTTGCCAAAAGCTTAATAACAGCGTGTTGAAAACTGTTTGCTTTTTGAAAATACGTTGGCAGACTGGTATTTGTGTGGTGTTTTACAATAATGCTCACGTGGTGAGTATGAATGGAATAAAATTCATTAGCAAAGTGAAATCCTGCTTTACAACTATCTGTTTATAGGATGCTGAGTATGAAGCTGATTAACAAAATGTACCTGTTTAATTTCAATCATAGCATATACATGAATAATTTTTTCTTGTAGATTTTTAAGGTGGGCAAACGCGGTGAGGATTATACTTCTTAACTGGATCCAAGTTGTGTGCATATACTCACTACTAAATCAGTTCCAGGCTCCCTAATTCCTTTCAATTCAATTTATTATTATGTGTCACCTGCTGTAACATCAAATACTGATTAGAATATGGTGAAAGGTTTTTTTCACTGTTGCAAGCTGAACAGTGAAAAAGTATTAGATTTTTTTTTTTTTTAAGGTGGGGTATCAGACATGTTATTAGGAGGTATGTAGGTAGGACCACTAGGGCTTAATGTATGTCATGTTTGCAAATGCCTTGCTTATTCTCCTGGTAGCAGTGGAAACTTTCTGCAAGTAAACACTGTAATATTGATGAAGATAGCTTGTGAATATTTTTTAATATTATGAATTTATTTTTATTGCTATTTGAAAGAGATGTGTCCCCCTTCTCAGGTTTTTTTCCTTCTGTTTATTTTACCTGAGGGGGGAAAAAAAAAATAATTTTCTTAAAAAAATATTTATTTATTAATTCAGGTAAATAGATATTGATCAGAGTTTAAAACAATTGAATTAAAATTCTCTTCCTCATTTAACAGTTCTGTTTTCAAGGTTTCCAGGCATCTTTTTTTCTTTAACTAGTTCTTTACTGGACAGGCAATATCCCAGGACAGACAAGATCTGCATTTCAAATATCAATAAAATGTAGAAAATAGTCTTAAAATCTGTTATCTTTCAAACATTTCTGCAGTTTGCACATATGTGTGTTTTTTACTACAAAATACAAAAATTATTCTTGTTAAAATCCTGAATTTAGGTAGTTTTACTAGTCATTTTCCACAGTCAAATTCTTTCAGTGTGAGTTGCCCTTGTAAATAGTTCAATATTTAGAAAAATTAGGAGCCTTTGAAACATTAATCTTTGGGATTTTTCCTTCCAATATTATAAAATAAATAATTTTTTTTTTTGAAAGGTAACTCTTAAGCTTTTTGTTAATCTGCTTGTATACAAAATGCCATACAACTACCCTTATTTGTCATATTTAATTAAGCAGGTGTCACTGTAATAGTGAGGTGCAATTTGGACAAAAGTTGCATCTTATTTTCCCTGAAAAGACACATACCTTTTCTCACTCTGTTATCTGTTCAAGCAGGAGAATTATGCAATTGCTTTCCAGAAGGCTTTATATTAATGACTGATTTGGCTATTTGAGGGCTTGCCTCTGGCATCAAATTTGAAAATTTACAAGTTCCATGTTCTTACTGATTTTTTTTTTTATTATTATTTTCAGGGAGCTCCACCCATAAAAAGCAAACTACAGAAAACAAATCGTTAGCATTATTCCATAAATTCTTTGCTGAAATACCTTGCTATCAATGTAGCAGTACTGCTAATTAATACATAAATAAATAGTTGGAAATTCTATAATGTAAAAATACGTTGAGTTGCACACTGCAAGTCCCCCATGATCTCTCTACTCTTGTGCCTTCTGAAATAAATGGATGTCTAAAGCTATGTGCAGCCGAGTAATTCTCTGATTTTCCCACCACTTTATATATGTGTATATATATATATATACCCCATGCAGCGCTACAGGCTTGGGGAAGAGTGGCTGGAAAGCTGCCTGGCGGAAAAGGA
>NW_008824722.1:3508150-3508933 GCF_000699105.1 Pygoscelis adeliae | reverse complement strand
AGGGAGCTGGGGTTGTTTAGCCTGGAGAAAAGGAGGCTGAGGGGAGACCTCATCGCTCTCTACAACTACCTGAAAGGAGGTTGTAGCGAGGTGGGTGTCAGTCTCTTCTCCCAAGTAACTGGCGACAAGATGAGAGGAAATGGCCTCAAGTTGCGCCAGGGGAGGTTTAGATTGGGCATGAGGAAAAATTTCTTTACTGAAAGAGTGGTTAAACATTGGAACAGGCTGCCCAGGGAAGTGGTTGAGTCACCATCCCTGGAAGTATTTAAAAGACGTGTAGATGAGGCACTTAGGGACATGGTTTAGTAGGCATGGTGGTGTTGGGTTGACGGTTGGACTCGATGATCTTGGAGGTCTCTTCCAACCTTAATGATTCTATGATTCTATGTAATGTAAAACAAATAAAAATATATGTCAGTAAAAAGAGGTTGGGGAGTCAGAATATAATTTCTCTAGGAAACAGTAATAAATATTCAAAAGTTTGCTAAAATTAAATAATGAAATTAAATTTTTTTTAATCTAATCAAAAGCAAAATTCACTGAGTAATCATAGAACAGCTTTAGTATAGCAGGTCACATATAGGCTTCTAAATGGAAAATTTTTCAGTAAGAATCACCCTGGCAACTGGAAATCTGTCCTAAAGAAAACCCTCACTGTAGTTGTAAAGCTTAAATGAATGTGCATTTTGCTGACGTGGATAAAAAATAGTGGTCTTTAATAGAATTACATGCAGTTCACAAAATTTTATTATACAGTGGCCCATCTTGGTTTTCATTGGTGTC
>NW_008824722.1:3490148-3508028 GCF_000699105.1 Pygoscelis adeliae | reverse complement strand
CAGTTATCGCAGTGTAGTGTAGGAGCATGCATATGTTGGGCAGGAAAGATTCTGCTTTCTAAATCTAACTGGGATTGTTTTGACTAACAAGGTGACCGCTTTTTGAAATCTTTCAAGGGTTAAGGTTGTACTTTGAGACATCCAAGAAATGCCCAGATTTTTCTTCAACACCCACCTTTGAAAGGCATGTGCTAAAAAACTTGATGGATGAGTCTTTCTCATCTTATTCTCACTTTGAGAAGTGCTCCAAAATGCATTTCTTTAAGGAAATAGCTACTTTGAAGGCAGTATTTCAACAGAAACTGTATAGGTCAATTTAGGTGAATTCATGCACAACATCAAATTTTTTCCGCAAATGGTCTTCTCTCATTTTTGGAGAGTACTAGAGTCACGGACTGAAACTAGAATGGGTGTGAAAGTAGAAGTGCTTAACAAGGTTGCAGATGTGTGTGAAATTTTGGGGCGCTAAGGACAGATGACGCTGGCTCACAGTGTATGTGAAGTACTGGAGGTGAGCTGAGACTGAAGAAAATCCAAGTTTTGGCAAAGATGCTTTCACTCTGGAAAATTTGCAGCTGTAATTCCATGTCCCTTAAGCTTTTTGTGGAATTTTAATTTTTGTAAATGTTCAATATCTGATGTGTTTTTTCTTCAGTTCCAGCTTAGATTAATCAGTAAATTTTAAATATGTTTTTTCCAGTTACAGGATTTATTTTAATCATGGTTGAAGCCTTCCTTTAATAAGCATGGTGCTTATAGCGTGTTATAGTTCAAAACTTAAGTACTAACATAGATTTCCTTTCTGAAATTACTAATTGTCATACCATTAAAACTACTTTTCTGTGGAATTCATGTCTTCCCCAAAGAATATGCAAAATCCAAATTTGCTAGAATCTTCAGATAATGATTATGCTTTTTCTGATGTTTTGTTATTCTAGAATCCTTGGATGAGCTGACTTGCTTAGTGGTAAAGTTATTTTCGGAAGTAGAGAATAAAAATGTTCCTATACCAGAGTTTCCTGAACATCCTTTCCAAGAAGAACATCTCCGGGTACGTATAGAGATTACTACTTCCATCAGGAGTGTATACCTTAAATAGTATTTTTTATGTTTCAGTAACACATTGTGCATTTCACTACTTTTGTATCAGTACCCCTGTTAAGTTCTGTATTCCTTTCTTAATTTTCCACCCACCTTTCCATGTTAAGTATGGTATAGTTTTGTATAGTTTATACTAAAGGTTGTACATTTGGTTGCAGCTGTAAGCAACTGAGAGATAATTAATTCTCCTTCTGTTTGCATCATGAATGGCTAAAGGGTTGCCCTAAGTTTTACATACCTTTACTTTCAAGATTTTGTTGATATGTTTAATAAAATGCGTGTGTGTGAAGGGAACATGGTATGTGCTCCTGAGATGAATAACACAATGAGAGTTTCCTTTTGTTTATGGATCTCCTTGTTTATTTTCCCCCTCAGCAACTTTACAAAGTGGTACCTATTAAGGACATTAGAAATCTTTATGTGACATTTCCTATACCAGACCTTCAGAAGTACTATAAATCAAACCCTGGCCATTACCTTGGTCATCTGATTGGGCATGAAGGCCCAGGGAGTCTTTTATCAGAGCTTAAAGCCAAAGGTAAGTCCTTTGAAGGTAAAGAATTAAAAAGTAATTTATTACACAATTTTTTAAAGCTTAGCTACGTTTCGCTTAAATTTAACATAGGTCAGTTTTAAAGCTCCCAACTGTTTGAGTAATTTGAGTTGCAAGTCATTTTGCACTTTATTTTTGTTTCTGTGGTGGGGAAATATAAATAAATAACAGGCACTCTGACTACTGAAGCTATTATTTCTTGCACTCCCCTTTATCTACTGCTGTTTAGGGAGTTACACGAACTTTGACATAATGATCTTGTCTCTATTCTATCACTGACTCAGAGATTACTGTCAGGTCCCTTAACATCTGGAAGATTACAAGAGTGTTTCTTTTGCTTTTTTTATATTACTGTGTTCCAAACAGAAATAAATTACCCAGTAATCAAATGATCTTGAGTTTGTCATATCACTCTGAGCACAAAATCAGATAGGTCTGACTTGCATTATGTTTAACTTGCACTGTTGCTATAGGCATTAAGGAAGAGAAGGAGAACATGTAAAGTAGTCAAAATGTTAAAAAAAAAAAAAAAGAAGTAATGTTGCTGAAGCATACAAAAAGTAGCATAAATTGTTACAGATTTGTTTATGTAATATATTTTCTTTTTGATTTCATAGGATGGGTAAATACTCTTGTTGGAGGACAGAAGGAAGGTGCTAGAGGTTTCATGTTTTTCATCATTAATGTAGACTTGACAGAGGAAGGACTTTGTAAGTGAAGCACTATGTCTGCATTCCATGTTATTCCTGATCTGACGGGTTTGTGTTTGTATCCAGAGAGACTAATTGTGTTTATAGCTTGAAAGCCAATTTATTTTAATTAACTGGTTATTCTTCTGTGTTTAAATCCTCTCAGTATGCTAACACACTTCATCTAACATAAGAAACCAACTTATTTGAGGTTATATTAAGTTAAAGTATTTCATTAAATATTTTGAAGTAAATTTATTTAAAAGAAAAGCTGTTAATACCTTTGTGTGCTACTTATTCATACTATTTAGACCTGAGTTAAATGATATTATAAATCAGTATCTTAACATAAGACATGTTCAGTGCAGTTCTCAGAATTAACTGGGGACCTAAACACATATCTTAAATTCATGTCTCAGAAAAACATGTTTAACTTTGCCAGTGGGATTGCATATGTACTTAAATATCTTGAGGTATCAGGGTGTAATTAAAAATAAAACCTTACATATTTGTGTTATCAGAATTTTTTCTTTGTGCAGAACTGAGTGAATTATTAAGCAAGTATTTTTTCTTTCCAGTGCACGTTGAAGATATTATTTTGCACATGTTTCAATATATTCAAAAACTACGTACAGAAGGACCTCAAGAATGGGTTTTCCAAGAGTGCAAGGTACAATGATTGGTACTTGAAATATGCTGTGGTTGTATTTTTTCAAATTTTTGGATTATAAGTAGGAACAGATTCCTTGGCTGTAGAATAGCCTTTAATAATTGCATGGTAATTAAGATCATTAATTTTAAAGGTGCAACATGACACAAATGACAAGTACATTCAGAATATCTTGTCTTAATATAGATGTAAGATGCTGTTATAGAGCTGTGAGTTGACATTTTATGATAGTATAATGGCGATGGAGGAAGAAGTACCTTGCTCTGCCTGCAAGGATTTTGCATAACCTTCCTTAGTCTTCACTGAAGGTGGAGAGGGGGAAGCATTTGCTGTGAGGGGTAACATTGAATTGGAAATTCAAATGGCTGTTACTCTACCCCTCTCTTCTTTCATGTGTCTAATCATATCATTGAGATGGTAAAGGCAGTAGGACATTTAATCTGCTGTTTGTTCGCTCACCTTTTTGAGAGGTGAACTAAAACTTTTCTTGGAGTACTTTGGCTGTACACTTCAGTCTTTGCTGAACTGTTCACGCTTCTAAGTCTGTATGGTTTTGTGTGCACAGAGCAAAAATGTGAAGTATCTTATTAGAATTAAACTACTGCACTTCTCAGTGACAGTGTGAAATAAAACCAGGTTTATTTATCTATATAGTCTCATTGGTTCACTACAAATACTTGGGTAAAGATTTCTTGTTCCATCTTAGCTTTATTTGGTGAAAACTGTTGAGTCTCTTCTGTCTAAGAGTAGAAATTCTGCAGATGCTTCTTGCATTTTGACACTGTGTACCTGTAAAAGAAGTCTCTTAACCCTCTGCTAAAAGTCCCAATGGAATTGTTTCACTGTCATTGTAAGCAAATACAAGATTTGGAAGAGGTAGTTCCATCCTCCCATCTCATCCCTGTGTCTTTCCCTTGCTCATCTTGTATCAGCCCCAGCACTCCTGAGGCTGTGAGGTGAGTCAGAAGAGCTGGCAAACTAGTTTGAAAAGAATCTTCTTTCGAGTTTCTTTTCAGCTGTATTGTTGAATTAACCAGATTCTCTGCATGGTTTCACAGAAGGATGGACTGTCCTTTTCATTGGCTTTCTAGTCTTAGATCTCTTTAATTCACCCTTGCCATTGTATTCTAAGAATGATGTGTTCTATTTCTGTGGCTAAGACAGCATAAAGAAACACGCTTTTTCTGTCTCTAAACTTACCTTTTGGCTGGCTGAACAAAAGGAACAAAAAAGGAAGAGGGAAAGGCTTCAGTTCATTAACATACAACGAACGTTGTACTGGAACGCTATGCATTGGTTGTATCAAAGTTGGTATGTTTTCAAATTATCAGGAAATTTAAATATATGAGCTATGGGACAGACCTCTTATTACAAACAGGACTTGCAAGACTTGTATAATACTTCACATTGTGAGACTATCTGAAATTGCTTGTGAGTTTTGTGCAACTTGAATATTCCTGAAAACTTTTGTGTTACGTACCTGTCTAACTACTATAAAATGGATACAACAAAACTCCTTCCTTTTCTTACATTATAAAAAGGAATTAAGTAGCCAATAATTATTCTTAAAAGAGTCTTTAATATATGCTTTTCAACCCTTCCTACATTGTTTCCTAGGATCTAAATGCTGTGGCATTCAGATTTAAAGATAAAGAACGACCACGAGGTTATACATCAAAGCTTGGAGGAATGCTGCATGTAAGTGTGTGTGGGTTTTTTGTTTGTTTGTTTGTTTTACAATATAGTAATCATTTAGCAGTATGTTTGATTATACTCTTAATAAATACAGGTATTTGCAAAAGTCCTTTGCACTACTTGAGCTTAGGAAGCTAATTTGATGCTGCATAGATCTTAGTTTTGGCAGTCAGTAAGTCACATTTTCTTCACTCTCTACCATTTTATACTTCTATACTTGGTAGAACTGATTTTACAGTAACTGGAGTTGCTATTTGATCTGTTTCAGTGTTTTTTAAGACACGTACCTTGTCATTCTGTGTCTACCTGATAGCTAAATGTTCTCTAGGGAAATACTGGAGAAATAATATTTTATCATAAACACGAGCACTATGTTTCTCAATGCTTCTATAGTTAACAATACTGAAATACCACAGTAAGCAGAAATGTTCGTATTAAGATAGCAAATTAGAAATGTTTGAGTCTGCTAATGTGATTACATATTGGTACTGAAAGAATCATTATGTAGCTTATACCTAGTCTTTATACTTCTTGCAAAATTCAGTTCCCTCATTTTGCACCAAAGGAAGATTTAGGCAGTGTTTTTATTGTCTAGTGAAATTCATGCAACTTTTATACATTGCAGCGATTCTCCATTACACACCTAATGTCTACATCTACTCAGAGGCGTTTGTGGTTTCTTTTCAGGAATTCCTGTTAATGCTCCTACACCTCTAATTTGTAAAGTCTAAAATAATGACCTTTAATTTTAGAATTGTCTTTCTGTTTGCTAAAAAGCATTAGACTTAACTGAAAACATTTAAATGGATACTGAAAGGAGCTCCTATTTGGGATGCCATCTGTTGGTTTTGTTCTGTCAAATGCATAAAATCTCTTTAACAAATGGACTTCTGACTTCTGAAACAGTCTTTCAGTGGTCTGTATTTGTTGGATCATTCCCGATTACAAAATCAGGCTAGGAAGTTGCCAGCAGTGTTCCAAAGAGCAGGGTATTGATTCAGAACTTTTTTTCCTACTGCTTTTCTTTTGCTGTGTTTGCAGTATGAATGGGAATTCTGATTCTGCTCTTAGTTGCTTAAACACTAGTAGAAAAATAACTTTCCTAGTTCTCTTTATTGCCTCTGAGATGTACTAAGTTTATGCTTTGAATTAACCAAGTTAGAACTGTTGTTTCGTGATTTCATGCGCTTACAAATACTAGCTGGTTTTCATAACTTGGAGAAGAACCTGTGTATAAGTTAGCATGAGTAAATGTAATGTCTTAAATTGTTACGTATTTACCAAAAGGATTTAAAACCCCTTTTTATTCAACAAAACACAAGTTCATCTTTAAAGAGCATTTGTGCTGGTCTAAGGAGTCACCACTAAGGTCTTACTGTCAGATTATATTTCATATTTGTCATGTGTAGGCTTGATGTTTTCCAGGTAGTTGTTCCCTGGTTTGCAGTGCCCTTTTACTTCTGTTTTGTTTTGTCTCCTTAATTGTACCATTTTAAACATTTCATTTTAATCTGATTGTGATATGTAGATTGTTTTAGTCTGTTTTATTTTAGTGACATTATGCTCTGACCTTGCTGAAAAGTAATCAGAATCACAAAATGGTTGAGGTTGGACTGGACCTCTGGAGGTCATCTTGTCCAACCCTCCTGCTCAAGCAATACAAAAATAACAACGAAATAAATTTTATGTTCAGTTCCAGTTGGTGGGCAGACTGTGACCTGTGTTTGTAAAGGAAATAAAGTGTAGACTTTTGGTCACTAAATCTGTATTGCCTTGGTAATTTCAGATTAGAAGTGCATAGATTACTTAAAATCTCCCCTTCAAGTTGCTTAGTCTGCTTAAACATTTATGCAGAATGTAGTTAAATGAGCATTCTTCAGTGTACGATGAATCTTTTGGAGAAGACCTTTCAAATTCTGGATCTTCAGTATTCACATTTGAATTTTTTGTAACACAGGCTTGGTTCATTGGTCTTTGGTCTCCCCCCGCCCCCCGGCCCTTTCTCTTTTCCAAAACCATTTGTGTGAGTTACTCTGTGTTCTGGAAGTCATTCCACTGTAGTTTGTTGTATAATGTATGTAATTCAGAAAGCCATTTTATAATAATTCTGGTCAAAAAAAGTATACCTGTATGGCAAACTGCAAGGTGCTTAGGTCACCTGGTATTTTTCCCTTGGTAAACAGATGTTTATCAACAAAGTTTTCCTGTCAACCGCATTAATAATTTTCAGAGGAATTTTAACTTTTTTCTTCTTAAATTGCAATGTACCTTAAGAGATCTTCAGTTTGATCCTAAATAAAAAATGTTAGAATTAAAACTGTGTAAATTTGTATTATGCTTTTAGATAATTGAAATATACTTTCCTTTAAATTACGGTGAATAAAAATTGAATTCTTAGAGAATCCTAAAAAACTGGGGGGCGGGGATTGGTGGGGGGTGTGTTTGCTTAGTTATGTTTTGTTTTTCCCAAATGCACTCTAGCGAGTACTTGGTGTTCTTTTATCTTTAAAAATATCCTCCAGGGGTCAGCATTTACCATGTTATTTTTACTTTAGTTACTTCAAGACAGTATTTAAAGGTGGGTGACTTTTTATATTGAGACATAAAATATTTCAAGAAAAAAGAATGGTAATATGCAGTATATAAAATTACCTAATATAGGAGAAAAATGATTGCATAGTTCGAGTACTACTTCATCTTGTTTAGTTTTAAGAGAAAGGTTTTAAGACATCTGTGCACTTCTAATTTGAAATTACCAAGTTAATACAGATTTAGTGATCAGAAGTATATGCTTTTATTTCCTTTACAAACCAGTAGTTTTTTCATGCTTAGTCTTTGTTTAATTAATTTACATGTTTCTGGGCTTTGTTTTTTAGTATTATCCTATAGAAGAAGTATTAGCTGCTGAATATTTGCTTGAAGAATTCCGGCCTGATTTAATAGAGATGGTACTGGATAAATTAAGACCAGAAAATGTTCGGTAAGTTAAACTGCAATAACTTCTATTTTAACCCAAACACTGTAAGAAAGCAGATGAACTAATGGAAACAAAAATTCTTCGGTGTCTCTTACAGCTCCAAAGTAAATGTCACTGAAAAAGACCTAGTTGTTCTGTGTGTTAACATCTCTGCTCCCCATTGAAAATAAGCACTCTTAAGTGCATGCAACTCTTCCTGTTCAGACAGAAAAGTCCTTTCAGTCCTTTCTATGCAGGATGTCTTCCTCAGACTGGAATAGTTTTTAGGAAGATACTTACTCGGTATAGCTCAACTGTCACTGAGAAAAAGCCTAGTAAAATTATCCTGCCTCACTAAATTCTTGGGACATTTTATATGGAATGCTCTAATGTTCATAATTTGGAGCTAGGTCTGGAAATCTGTTAAGAGGATGGCTTTTATCTGCTGTATATATTTTATTTTCCCTATGGAGAGTTATGAAACTTTGTGCAGATTAGCAGTTGCTCTGAAAAATATCAGTTTATGTGGGTAGGAATAGCTGTGTCTTTAGCTGCTAAAATCTCTCAGACTTTCAGAACATCTCTTTGTGAGAGTGACCATACTGCACACGTGCTTTCTTTGCAGAGTGTGCATGCTGCAGTACAAATTTCAGGGCTCAGTAACTGGTCAGACTAGGTGTTGAAAGGAATAGGGGAAGCCTCTCTCTCCTGTGCTTTTGAGGATCATCTGTTGTCACCCAAGCAGGGTAGAAAAGGGAGGCCAAAAGAGCAAAGGTACCTAATGTCTATTTGAATACCTAAACCACAATAGTGTGACCAGGATGAGGGAAATAATATTTTGCTGAGATGATGAGTTACAAGTGTGAAGGAATTTGGAAGCTGTAGAGAAGAAAATGAGGGCAGGTGAGAAAAGGCTGTATTAATTGAGGAGAAGGAAGGGCTGGGCAAATGGTTAACGAAGGGAAGAAGAGCCTGGGACAAGAGAGCTGGCAAGGGACATCATGGGGGTAATTTAAGGGGGGATATTGGTAGCTGTGGGGAACTGGTATCTCAGTCAAGGATGGGTAGAGAGGCTGGCTAGTGGAACTGCTGGGGACGGTTAAGTGCAGATTGGACAAAAAAAATGAGAGGGGGATAGGAATTGGGACTAGTAGGCAGAGTGGAAGTAAGAGAGCAAGTCTAGAAGAAAAGATTATGTCAGGCTTAGCAAGGATATTCAACTGAGAGTCCTGAATCATGGAAACAGGGCAAATGGAAGAGGCTAAGAGAAGAGGTCCGAGACAAGGAGCCTGAGGTAGGACAGCAGCAGAACTGATGGGACCAAGCTTGGAGGAACTGAGCAGAAAAGCCTGTGCAGACTAAGTGCAGTAGAGTCTAAAAAGGGCAAAGAAACTGAAGTCTACCAAGTCTTGCTATTTTGTTTTTTCTTTCTGCAGATGTATGCTTTTTTCCCTTTTTTTCCCCTGTACAACTTCTGTTTCAGTTCTTACAGAATAGACATGTTTTGGAATTACATGATAAGATGCCAGTACCATGTATTGCTCTGCCTGACCTACCAATGTAGTTGGAAGGTGTGTAATGAAAGTAACAGAAATCTGCAGAAAGAGAAAAGTACAGATTCAAGGTTAAGACTTTAATGCTGCTCAGGAGAACTGAACTCCTCCTTTGCTTTGTCGCAAGCTTCCTAAATGGCACGAGACAAGCTCCTAAAACAAACTTTTCACAGCAAGCCAGTAATTACTCATTCGTTTTTATTTTCTTGAGTATGCCTAAGATCTTAAGGCTTGACTAGAGGGATTCCTGAGCGCCTGAATCCATGAACAACTCAACAGAAGCTTTGCTTTTAATCTATGAGGTACCATACAATGCAAAGAATTTTAAAAAAGGTGTTAAAATGAGCATCTAAAATGAATGGGGACTGTGTAACTTTGTGGATCTCTATATGCCTTGGCTTCCTATCTATGAAAATAATGTCTGCTGGGATATTTTAAAATACGAAATCAGTTCCTGTAACACTGAGTGCTGTGGAAGGGACGTTTTAGTAATGCTATTTATTTAGAGAAAGAGTTGAATATTGGTAAGAGAAGAAGTCAGGTCATACATTGAGCAAAAAATGTAAAATATTGAAAAACTGTTTCTTAATTGTTCTGTGCACCGAACAGGGCAGAGGTTCAGTAGGACAATATGTAAATTTGTGTGTGCATATTTGTCTGTATGTATAATGTACAATCTAATTACTAGAAGGTTGGATGGGCAACAGTTATACTAGCACTTTGGAGCCTGATTCCCCCCCCTCAATTTGGTTATCTTAATAAATCTTTCGTGTATATTGTAATAAATTGTAATATTAAATTAGTGGTGTAGAGATATTATTAAAGTGTATGAAAACACAAAAACAAGCTCTTGCTTTTGATTCTGTGTGTCAGTCTTACTGTATTTGAACACCTGTTTATCAGTGTTTTGGAAGTCAGGTAGATGATACAAAAACCAATTATTTTTTAGGGGAGTCTGTTTCTGAATGTGTTCCACACTGAAATTTTCACAGTGTTGGATATAGAAGGACAGCGAGGCATGCATTCATGTATTTCTAGAGTTTATATATTTCAGCCTTCTGAAATTACTGTGAATTACTTAAAAGTTTGGGCACGAATCTTCACTATGTTTGTATGACAAAATCTGTCTCGTATATTCATTTAGTTTAAGATGCATGTTACTTTATTTTCAGAAGACAGTATATTTCAAATAATTATTGGGTAAAGTAGGATAAAATTGGATTATGAACTGTATTTGCAAAAGTCGGGGGTTCTGGTGTTTCTAGGGGTATACGAGTGATGATAAAATAAATGGAGCTGCCTATGTCAGTGACAGTAGTTGCCATAGTAATTAATGCCCTTTAAAGCAGGGCCTATATCTTTGTGTGTGGGTGTGCATCTGTGTGTAATGTGTGTGGGATACTGCAGCTGAAGCTTGAATATTTTGAGAGATCATATTTTGAACAAACAATACTTAAAAGAAAATTTCCAGGTTCTCTTTCCTATTGTATTAAATACTTCTATTTTGAATGTATTTTCATGTTGATCTACTGCTCAACTTCTTGGAAATTTGATACAAGAGCTTACCTTTAACGTAAAGACTTTTTAGCAATTAAAAGAGAGAATGTATAATTACTTCTTCTCTGAAGAAAGCTTAACCAAATTCCACATGGATTTGAACTTTGAACTGGTTTTAGATTTGCTTACAAGCAATAAGTAAACCATTTTTTTAATACTGATTTAGTAAACAAGCTACAGGTGCTTAATCAGATCTGATGTTGTTATAGCTTCACGTAGCTTTAAAATGTGGCTCTTAACATTGCAAGAAAACGGTATTGTCTTAGGGAAGGATACCTTTCGTAATGTAAATTGGGTCTTTTTTATTAGCCAGAGAACTTCCAAAGCATCTGCTTGCTTAAATTTTCAAAAATTGCTAGAGGAAATTAATGTACGTAAATACATTCATAGACTCTTTAAGCTTATCAGATGCTGCTGGATGCCACAGACCACTCATCAGCTTTCTTTGTTACTCCTGTTGCTGGCTATTACAGCCTTTTGACACTCCGTTCCTGTTGACCGTACTTCAGCATAAAATAGCCATAATTAAGTTGTTCAAAAGTTATTAGTGTGAGAAAGGAAAGTGTAGAGAATGCAGGTAAAGGGAGAAAATTCAAGTCTATAGAATGTGGTCAGAAGCACGGGAATAATGGTAAAAATTTTTAGAAGAATTTAGAATGTTACATGGTGTGCTTTTTTCAAATATGTAGTAAACATAGCTGTTTCACAATGTTGTTTTATTTTAGTTAATATAAGCCCGTATTTGTACTTACAGTTGCAATTCTGCATTCTTCCTTGTCCTCAATTAAAAAAAAAAAAGGCAAGAAAAGAGCAAGATGAGCAAGAATCTTAGAGAGAGGAAAAAGTACTTCTAAAAAGCCATGGAATTTAGCCATAACTTATTTGAAACATTAGTAACCAAGGAAAATAATTGTTTACTATTATATGTATCTTTTTATTTATAGTTATTTTGTAGGGTTACATCAGTCTTCTCACATTTGACAAAGTGACCTGCTGGAGATGGGAATGTTATCTATGCTTGGTAATTGTGGATTAATTTTAAATTTTAAAAAAAGGATTTTTTTTTTTCAAGATGGAACACATCTAGAGCAAATACCAACTGAAGGTGATCAGCTTCAGTATTTGAAGCAACTGGAAAGCATTAATCCTTCAGATAATGAACATAGTCGTTTCATCTCAGCTTTTCAAATTCAGCCTGTTTTCAATGCTGTGTATGTGACTTTTCAAGTAGCAAAGTCTAGTGCATTTAGACTGGAGAGGCACAGTGGTGGGGGTGTTTTTGAAATAAATTTGATAGAATAGGTATGCTTTTCTGTACAGGAAGGTCTCAAAGTTTTCATAATGGAAGAGTGATGATGGCATGGTGACTGAATCAAGAAAGCTTGTGATCAGAGAGGGATGGTCATCTAGTAATTTCTCTGTATGTGGGTCTCCATGTAATCTTGGGCATTGTGTCTTGCAATGGTTTAGTTTCCATTGATTTGAATTTTCCTTTGTATTGTGGTTTTAGTTATAATTTCCTTTTCGTAACCCTATTGGAATTCACCTGCACTAAAGATTTTTCTCGTTGTGTCTATATTGGGGTAGCTGTGTTCACGGTTAGAGACTACTGTTCAATGTCTTTTTAAAAAGTCTAGCTTTTCCACTGTTATTTTCTTAACAAACTGTGTTTTTAAAAAGTATGGAAAAATATCCATACTCACAGATGGTAGCAAGTATCCATATGTGCTTCTGTTTGACTGAACCATAACAGGAAGTTTTCATATTCTCCTCCCCCCTCCCACCCCCGTACACTACTTGTTGCGTTTATTGGCTTAATTTCCCTAAGAGAGAAACCTTTTTAAGATGTAAGTATCATTTTTACTTGTTCAAACTGCATTGGGTTTTGCCAGCCATCTGTGAAGATAAGGGAATAGACTTGGCACGTGTCACAATCTTAGCTGAAAAATGTAATTTTCCCATAATTTCCAATATAATTTTTTTCCCCTCATCATCTGCAGAATAAATGCTCGTATTAAAATTTAAGAAGCTAGTGACTCATCAGATTAAGCAACTAAAAAACATTTTCCCCTGGATAGTAAATGGACTTTTTTCCTCTTGATATCTGAAGTGGTGCAGCACTAATACTAACCTAGAGGGAAAAAAAATAGAATTATTGCCAAGAATGTTGATACAGAAATATCTAAGGGCTGGAATTTCACAGATACTGAGCAAACAGTTGTTTCAATGCAGTTGGTGATGCTCATCCCTGATGATAAACATGTTACAAATATGGAATGTATGTGTTTATTTTTTAATTGCATTGTATCTGAGTAAAGATTTTGAAAATCACAATTTGTTCACTGTTTCCGCCCACAAACCATTGTGTTTGTAGAGACTTAGTTTTATTGAACCCTAACAAACAACTCATACTTCTGCAGAATTATTAGAATGCTGCACCCCAGCAACATCTCTCTGCATGTAGTTTCCCCTCTTTCTCTGTTTTCTAATGAGATTTGTGTGGGAGTGGCTTTGAATAGCCTATATTGCCTAGCATCAGTTTTACTGATGGTTTTGGGGGAAGTTATAAATAAATCTAGGCTTTTGCTGTCTCAGTCATGCTATTCTATGCATCTGAATAAGATACGTGTAATTTTTTCCATTGTTTGACAATATTATAATTTGGAAGACAAAGTTTAAATTAGTTCCCAAAAAAAGCAATTCTTTCTTTCTTAAGTATAATTTTTTTTTTCCCCAACAAATTTGCTTTGACGTGTCTGTTACTAATACTACAAATACTATGGTCTCAAAGTCTATTACTTTTTCGCCCTTAGAAGGTTGAGTTTTGTTTTGTAAATCTGGAATATAATAATTGATAATCTTTCCTGGAAGTACATTCATTTTAAAGCACACATGCTCTTCCCAAGTAACACTCTTCTGTGGATCTGTCACTTGTAGCTTCATTTTAGATTTCAGGAGAGCGAAAAACAAGATGGTATCTAGTAAATATGTATCGCATTATAGAAATTGTGCTTGTTTTTGAAAATTGACCATAACTGAGGACTACAACAGTTTGCATGTACGAGAATGTACATATAGAAGTAAATTGCATTTATAGTTTCAGCTGTGTTCCATGTTCATGAATGGCTCGGAAGCCTAATTGCACTGGTTGAGTTTAAATATGTTACAAGCAGGTCCTATTAAAGGCTGCCTGATTGCCTGTCTTGCTTTTCCAGCGCATTTCAGTGCTGTCTTAAAGCATGTAGATGTTCATAGTGCTATACAGCACAACACAGAAATGAAAAGCAAAAGTAACATTACATAATTGGTAACTTTAAAGATGCATCATGATACATCTAAATAACTGCATAGCATGGTATTTCTACCTGTGGTGCTTCTTTTCCCCTCTTCTTCTCCTGTCCTGGTGTTCATTGCTGTTGGCGCTTGTAACTTGGTTTAGTATGTAAGTCTTGGGCAGATGGAGTGCCTTTTGGTTTGTTTCATGTTTTCTCTCTTCTGAGAGCTCAAAAGGTAAGTAATCATTCCAGTAGTGATTTGGGGTATAGGGAGGGCAGGAGGATCCCTTGAAGCAGAACTGCTTGAAGAATTGCAATGCTGATTTCCACAGTTTAATTTTCTGTATGTTGAGCAGACAGAATTCTTTCTAGCTGTTTAATTTTAGTATGCTCCTACAGCAAATGTTTGGGTGCTTGGATTGTCACTACTGCTTAAGCATCACTACGTTGGATAAGGGTAGAAGGAGGGAATGTCGAATAACAGACATCCGTGTATTACAGTATAAAACGCCTTTGTCTTGCTGCTCAAACCCCATGATTATGGGAATTTTATCAGGATAATCTTTTAGCTTAAGACCCTTCTTTTTTTCTTTCTCAATTTTTACTTTTTATTTAATGGATGGAAAGGCCTGGTAGGTTGCTCTGAAATACTAATAAACTTTATGGTTTTTATAGTCTCTTAGCAACTTCATCTGTACATGATAGAGCTTTTGCTCACCAGCTGTCCAAGTTAAAATGCAAAACATAACAGAATATTTCTATGTCTCATTTAACGTAAACAGCAATCTCTCTAATAGATCTCACCTTGTTGACCGAGCTAGTGTCTGCTAGTGTCTGCTTTGCTGCAAGAACAAATATTCTCTAGGGTTAAAGTGCTTAGTTCTTTGCTGACTATTTACTTAATATTGTCTCTTTTGTATAAAAAATTAAATAGTTGTAACATGCAAACAGATATGAAACCATTTTATATGAAGTAACAATAAAAATATTAATAATTTCTGTTGCCATTTGCAATGAGAGATGAAATAATGTATCTCTTAAAGAGGAATATTCTTATTCTGGTTTGGATATTGCATAACTTTTGCAGAGGAGCAGGGGTTGTTTTCTGCATGTGTGTGTGCGCGTGCATGCTAATCATGTGGTTCTTTCAAGGGTGGGGAGTAAAAATTTCTCCCTTCCTTAACCCAGAGGAAGTCTGCATCCCTGAAACGTGAGATTTGATTGCCCCTCTTTAGTGTGTATGATTTAAAATACTGTATCAAAACTAGACAGTCTGTGGTGCAAGTCCTGCTTCAATTTTTGAGTCTATTGCTAGGCGAATATATCTTTACAGTCCCATGTGACTCTGAGATGTACTTGTCATTTATTCAAATGTATCTAATGCTAGCTATTTACCCTACTGTTCTCCTGCTACTTGAACTGCAATGCACAGATTAAATATTAATAATTTGAAAATCTTCATAATAGGGGAATCTAGAACTAAATACAGCAGAATCTTGTTTTCTTCAACCTTCTTGGATCATTTAGTCATTTATGTGTAAATATTAGATGAAAAAGGAGGGATGAGGACATAGGCATTTACAATATTAATAGTCCACATATTTAAAATTTTCAATATATTGCAAAATTCATCCCAGGGGTATTCTCCACTAACATATTTGTAAAGTAAAATACTGTAGTTTGAGGCACATCCATATGCCTGTTTTGATTTACACCCCACTTTGCCATGCACATTAGACATACACAACAGAATGTTCCTGGCCTGAAGATACTGGGATTAAAAAAAGAACACTTACTTTGCATATATTTTGATGTTTTAATGTGCATTTTAGCCATCTGCACAAGATTTGACAAAGTTCGTTACTGTGCTGTTCGGCACCTAGGGATTGTTAAATATATGTAGGAGGTAATTGTGCTACCTTTTCTGACCATTTCAGAATTCTTATAAACATCTATTTACTCTTAAAACTAGCTACTTATTTCCATTGAATACTCTTTTCTGTTGTAGGTTGTTAAAAAGAATTAAAGTCTTCTTGATACCTATTATGAAGACTACTGAAAAAATACTGATAAGTTTGTAATTTTCTTTATTCTGGATTTCCTCTTATTTAGGTGTATTCTTTAGTTCAAGGAGCGTCTGGACGATGCTCTTAGTTGTATGGTTTAGTTTTAGCTAGTCCTGCGAGAAGCAGGGAGTTGAACTCGATGATCCTTATGGGTCTCTTCCAACTTGAGATACTCTGTCATTTAGGTTTCTAATTGAGTATAATTCTGTTGTATTGACTGTAAAATACATTAATCTTCCTGCTTTTCTTTCCTTCCCCTCAAAAAACCCAAAACAAAACAAAAAGGGAGAAAGAGGTATCAATCTGAAATGAGAATATGAGAATGATACAAAATGAAGAAACTCTTACTATCAGATTATGCATGTAGAGTGAAACTGCAATAACGTAATCTAAAACACTAGGTCTGGAATAAAATCTCTATAGTCAGTATTCTCACATATCTGAATGTTGATATAGGTGGTATGAAAAATGTTGTAGTCACTTCATTAATTTTGTAGAAGATGTCAAGGACTGCTTTCTGTGTTTTCTGGAACAAGGATGAAGTCTGAAAAACAGAAATTGCATGCAACGATAATTGTGTGTAACTCTAGGTTGTAACACTTTAGAAAAACAGTAAAATTAAATGGCGCCGATAACCTGATTTCATGGTTAACCTTAGTGTGTAGTTCAGTATACGTATATTTGCTATCCAGATGTACTCTGTAATTGTCCAGGGACCATTTCCAGAAATAAACGCATTCTAGTGATGGAACAGAAATAGTGTTCTGAATAATTTCTCAGAGGCTTTTCTCAGACACATTCATGCCAAAGTGCTTTGTCTCTTTGTTTTCAGAGTTGCAATAGTTTCCAAGTCTTTTGAAGGAAAAACTGATCGAACAGAAGACTGGTATGGAACACAGTACAAGCAAGAAGCAATTTCTGATGAAGTTATTAAGGCATGTTAAACCTTTTAATATATTCTAATATCTGCAAGTGAAAGACAGTGGTAAATTCTTTGTCTAATTTTCCATTTAGTTGAAGGGAGGACTTAAATACGCTGCTCTACATAGCATGAAAATTGTACAATGAATCCATTTAATATTATGAGAAGTAAGGATCTTATGTTAGTCTTCAGACTTCAACTATTTATTATATAGGACAGATAAATTTTAATGTTTTTAAACCATGTTAAGCATAGGGAATGTTATACCATTTTTGCTATAAAAGATCCATAATATGCAGTGGCTACTTAAAAATGTAAGCATTAACTTTTTAAAACTTAAAAGTCTCTGTTAAATGTTAATGAACTAATCTGTTCTTAAGAAAGGAATCTTTTTACAACTGCTATATGTAACTGTGTTTCTGAAATTGATTTTTGCAACTTAGAAAATGAGTATATTTTGCCAATTAAATGAGCTTCTAAAAATCAAAACTCCAAACAAAGGAGGTGGGCAAATCCTTATTGAAATTTGTTATTGATCTATTCTTTAAGAAGAGATGGCTGTAAAATACACCCTAGAGCTAAATTGGACCTGCCCAGCATGCTTTGAACAGACATTGCGTAAGAACACTTCAGTTCCTTTAGCTTGTCCATACCTATGTTCTTGATTAGAATTCTTGTTTATTTAGTTTAATACCTTCATTTAGAGTTCACAGGAGCAGAAAAGAGGCATAGAACCACCTTCCACTCTACTGTAAACTTTTCAAAATTATTTTTTATCTTTTGTCTTCCTCCTTGGAGCACTTCATCCTGCTGATAGCCTACTCCAACTTGGTTTCCCAGATA
>NW_008824722.1:3467307-3490134 GCF_000699105.1 Pygoscelis adeliae | reverse complement strand
AATAGTATTTACACATAAGCTAGTGGAACACATTTTAAAATCTTTTGTTACAGCATAAAATAAAGAAGTATATATCCATTAATTAAGCAGAAATTCTACTTAGCCTCATTGTTTCTCCTATTTATCTAGAAATGGCAAAATGCTGACCTGAATGGGAAATTCAAGCTTCCAATGAAGAACGAGTTCATTCCTACTGACTTTGAGATTTTGCCATTGGAAAAAGATGCGACACAGTACCCTGCCCTTGTCAAGGTAAGCTATCTGTATTTGTTCTGTTTGCTAGCTAACCTTCTGGGAAGTTAGCAGTTAATTCCTACGTGTTTTTAAAATACAGATCATGTCATATTCTGAAGTGTAATAAACAGAAAAGTAAAATCTAGAAAGACAGTAGAAAGTTCATTCTTGCTAAACTTTAGATTATGGCTATTTGGGTTCCTATGAAAATGAATCTACAAACAGCTTGAACTCTCTTTGCCCTTTTGGAAGTGTGTTAACAATTGATAGAAATAGCATTAAAGCTGTTTATTCAACAGAAGGGTGACTACCACTCTTAATTTGTTTTTGAGCAGTGTTCAGTAAGTTGAGGGTGTAGACAAAGCTATTCTTTTGTAACTGTGTATGGAAAAAGCTTGTGATTGCATGGAAAAAGGGAGAGAGATGTAAACATGTAAACAAACATCACTCTCCAGTCTCTTGGAAGCATCATTTAATGATCTCAATACGTTTAGCAAATCTCAGTTTTTCTGAGTACCTAAAGTTTACTGAAAATTTACTTCTCACTACTAAAGCATAGTTGTCTTTGCTAATGCTCATCTCTGTTCTAGGCTTAGTTGGAGGATAAATAGGAAGAGTCTTCTGCAATTACATGTTGTGCCTCAGCTTGAATACTCAATTCAGGAATACTTTTTGCACACTAGATTAAGATAAGTCTAGTGCAAAGACATCTTTCAGGAAAACATTTGTTCTTCACAGGGCATTTTAGATATATACTTGAAGCAGTATTATTAACAAAGGAGGACTTTGAGCATCTGTTAATGTTCATGCTGAACTGAAACCCTAAACTTCATCAGGGACACATACTACAGCTCTATTAAGTAACACTAATTGATTTGCTACAGGAACTTGATGGTCCTTCAGTGGCTCTGTAGCAACTAGGCAATTGATCCACACAAAAGCTTTGCTTTAAGGCATCACTGCTTTAGAAATGTATTTGCTTCTAGTTTTTCCTTTCCCTTTAAAATATGTTTTCTGAGGGAAAATGTTCTTAATCTTCTGTACTTGATGAAATAGACATTATCTATTTTGGCTGCATCTCTTTTATTTTCTCCTCAGCTGTATGTCTCTGCCATTTTTCTTTTGTGGCCCCTGGCAGTTGTCTGACTCCACAGCAAAACATTGCAAGAACTACGTCAGCAGAGATTAGCTATACAAAAAAGGCAATTTTTCTGCTGTTTTATATGTCTAAGTGAGCTTACTATGGACTGGACCAGTGTTGTGGAGAAAGGGAGGGACGGAATGTAAGTGCAGGAACAGGATGGCCATTTTCACTGGCAGAATGTCACTAGGTCACCTCTGTTGTAATGGGACATCTTGCCTGAAAAACCCTCAGGAAAGAGGGCAGTTAGGATATGGGCTTTGACCTGAGGGCCAAATGGCTACTATGGAGTGCAGCTAGCGATCTCCAGCTGTTGGATCAGGTCTCCAGTACTACAGACAGACTCTACTGTTTAGCATTCTGTGCCTGATATAAGATGTATTCTAAACTGCGTAGTAGAATAAAAATTTTGTTGTCTCTGAGAGAAGCTGTAATTTGGCTTTTTAGTATGAGTCGAATGTTGTGTAGAGGAAGGTGTAGCTGTAAGAGATGAGACTTTTTTCTTCCATGCAAAAAGGAGGAGGAAAATACCACGCCAAATCCCTGAGAAGCAAAGAACATCTGCTCAAAAATATGAGGAAGAGAAATAATTTTACATTTAAAAGTTCTCTCTTCTTACATATAGCAGTTTAAAGAAAAGGTGTTGGGGGGATAAAGTTAACTAGAGTTGGAACAGAGAGAGAATATCTATTTCACAGCTTTCCTAGGAGAAAAAGCAATAGGGGAGGTTGTTTAGATTCTTTCCTGTACTAGGAGATTATTCTAAAAAATTTTGGTGACAGATCTTTTAACTAATTTCCAACTAGTTTTAGTACTTTTTCTAAATGTGTATGGTTTTGTTACCAGTGTTACTTTAAAACAACATATAATATGTTAATTTTTTACTAAAAGCATTAAATACACAATTATATTCTTAGTCTGAAACGTAACTATATGCTGCTGTAGTGCTGCGTAATGGCACATCTTTTAATGCCAGCATTAACAGGGAATTTTGTGAAGCTAACTATATTTGTCTTTGATCACTCCTGTCTAGAAAAGTAGTTCCCATTTTGATCATAAGCTCATTCGCAATGCTGCAGCCATTTAACTGCTTGTTAAGGTGACATACAGTAAGAAGAGAGTCTCAATAAGGATAGATGGATGTATACACAAGTGTATATAGCAAGAATATGAATTTAAGGGGACAACACTAAACTGAGATTTGAAATGGTGAAGAGACTTTTTTTAAAAATAGCGTAATATATTACCGTTAAAAGTTAGGTGACTTAACAAAACCTCTTTTCTTGACACAGGACACAGCTATGAGCAAACTATGGTTCAAGCAAGATGACAAATTTTTTTTGCCAAAAGCTTGTCTCAACTTTGAATTTTTCAGGTATGCAATGTTAAGTGTATCACATAAATTACTCTCCAAAAGTTTCTTGTTTGTTGGGAATCTGCACTTCTGTGGCAAAAACTTTCTTGCATGTATTGAGGCTTTAAAACGTTTGTCCTTACTTGGGAATATGCAATAAGACACAGATAGCAGGAAGGCCCATGCAAGTTATGCAGTAGTTGAGTAGCAAGCAGTTTGAGGTGCTCCATCTATATTAACAGGAAAAGTTTATCTAAAAATACTTTTAAAACAAATTTTCTTGTATGTTTTATTTGCTATACCTGAAGCATGCCTATCAATAGGACCTACTACATATTGCAATATACCTCTTAAAAAATGGGTGTGTATTATTTTTAATTAATGACTAAATTGCAACTATTCTAAGATAGTGTTTTCTTTAAAAAATGCTGTTCTGATAATGGGTTTAGGTTCAAATTCTGTTTTAATTTGCATAATGCAAGCCAGTATAAAATTATAAGTGCTTAAAATTGTGGGATTGTATTTAACTGACACCCAACAACTGATTTTTTTTTTTTAGAACAACACCGTCTGTGTTATCAATGAATGTGTGATTCTCACCTCAATATGCATGATAAAGTGCTGTAATGTTAATTCTGGTCTTGCATTATTTTCGTCACAGGAAAATTATCTTTTTTTTTTTTTAAGTGAGCATGACAATGATGTACCTTCTTAGTGTTCCTTTCAAATAATAATTTCTAACTTTTGAATTAAAAAAAAAATACTGCTGTCTTTAGAGTGCAGCTATTTATGTGCTGGACTACTGAAAGTGAAAATAATTTCAGGAACTCTCCTCCTTTGGCCTAATTAAATGATTCAGTGATATTGCTGGAAAGGCTATTATGTGGGCTCTGATAGATGCTCATAGATGCACTGTTGAGTCCTTGTTTTGAGTGACCACTTTTTCTTGGCAGAATTTTAGATTGAGGGTTTTTTCAGAGAGTGTCAGATCTTGGTGCTGGTGTTGGTACTAGTTGGGGGAAAAAAGGTTGCCTGGGCATCTCCTTTCTTTTTGCTTTTTGAAACCACAGGGCAAACGTTACAACTGTTTCAACTTCGGTGTGTCAGAAAATGGAAGATCAAAATGGTAACTGCCCACCTCTTATTCAGAGAACAACAATTGCAATACTTTGCCTTCTTTGTTCCTACCTGGTGGCTTTCCCTTGTGCTATGTTTGGCCAAAATCCAAAGTAGGATTTTATTGATGGACGCTGAGTTTATGTTATGCAGTTGTGGGGTTTTTTTTAATCAATTCCAAATGACCTATGAGTGATCCAATCTCTACACCAGTTTGTGAATGATTAAAAGATAATAATTGATTTTATGTAGAGCACACAAAGGTATAAGTATGCACACATACGCCTAATATCATAGAATCATAGAATGGTTTGGGTTGAAAGTGACCTTTAAAGGTAACTTAGTCCAACCCTCCTGCAATGAGCAGGGACATCTTCACCTAGATATGTGGTGATAGTCTTTCCCAGCTAGATTTCTACTTTCATCTCAGTGAGCCCTTTTAAAAAGCCAGGAGTACTTGAGCTTTGCTGACTAATGTAATGAAATTATTTGCCTCTTTCCTCCTAGGAATGGTTACAGGTGGAAAGCTGGCTTTTTTCTTAGGGTTGGGCACGAGGATTCTTTCCTTTTCTTTAAAAATAAGATGGTAATTGTATATGAACGGATGTGAGATTTTGGCAATATTGGGTACATCATCTCCAAAAGAAGTTGTAAGCAGGTTTGTCTGGTTTTGATACTTAAGAAAATTCTTAGTGAATCTCTCTCTTTTGAGACTGGTCATGCTGATGGTCATTGGAGGAAATTATGAAATGTATAGTGTTTATTCATGAGTCTTGATGAAATTACCCATAGCTCTTGTGGCCAAGTGAATTGGTGAATAAAGCTGTCTTAATAACATGGGTTTTCATAAAAAGTTTTAGCCTCAATTCTAGATCAGAATATGATGGCTATGCTGCCTTGTAGCAGATTACAAGAGTCTTTTCACATCTGAGTATATGAATCTCTTGAAGTTACCTTGTTCCAAAACTGAAAATCCTTACATGGCCCAAGTCTTGCATTAAAGAAACACCACTGTAAAAACCTCTGACACGGGACTTATCATCCAGCCTAAAGGATGATGATAAGCTTTTGCTTTTGTATGAATTATGACTTAAGAGCTCAACAAGTATCCTTTTTTAAAAGGAAGCAAAATAGCAATGTAATGTGCTGTTGTTTTGGAAACTTTCTAAAGGTAGTTATAAACTCTGCACTTCAAGTTTCCCAAGGTTTAGAGAGATGGATGTTAAAAATAAAAGTAATTAGCATTGTAAAAGTAATTAGCATTGTAACTGGATACTTGCTACCTTCCAGTTTAAGAAATACTTAGAGCAACTTGAGTTGCGCAAAGGTAACCCAGGATCAACACTTCAGTGTTGATTCCAGCTACATCACTTACAGCTCTGTTTGAAAGGGGAAAAGACTAGACTTTAAGATTTTTCAAATACACTATCAGTGATTGAGTTGTTCTGCTTCCTCAAGTCTAGTCAAAAAAAGGTAAACTAGAAATAAGCATTTATTTACAAAGTTGTCAGTAATAGAAGGCAACTCCCAGAACAGTGTTATAATAATTGTTTTCTGTTATTTTTCACTTGAGGGTTAATGATTTAGTAGTCTCCATTATTTTCAAAACTCCCTGTTGGCCTTTGCCAGCTAAATGAGTATACAGAAGTTATAACTGATACGGACATAGTAATTGCTCAGACTGATTAAGTCTCTATTCTAGTATCAAAATCGAAAAGAATATAATGAGTTCATCTTGCTTTGAATTCAGTCTTAATTAAAAAATTCAATATTAATTGGCTTTTCATCATTGGGCATATTGAAATTGCTTGGTTTTGGGAAATTCTTGTTGTAGGGAGAAATGCAAATAGCAGTCCTTTTTTTTTTTTTTTTTTTTTTTTTAACCTGACCTGTTTACTTAAGTTACACAAGTCCGAGCCCAGAATAGTTAACCCAGTGGTAGTAAAAAAACCCATATCCTAGGCTAATATTTCAGAATTTAGTAGGCTCTGCTTCTCTAATAGATTTTTTTTTTTTAATCTCTTCCCATGCTTCCTTTCCTTAATCTAAAAGGAAGGAGAAGTCAAGGCCTTACTAAAAACTATTAGTAACCTTCTTAAAAATACTTTTGCAGTGTATTTTAAAGTTATCAGCATGTGTGTTGTGGTGATGTGATCTTTGTTTTACTACATTAATGTTGGTATACACCATGAAATACTATGCTATAAAGGCGTAAAAATACATAATAGCGTGTCTCTGAATATGACCGTTAGTGACTGCTTAGGGAAAATAAATGCAAATAGCACGGTTTTGAATTGTAAGCCATATCCTGACAGCAAATTGTTTTAATACTGCTGATTATTTCTGTGAAATTGATAACGAATTTACATGCACTTCAGAAACTTTAGAAATAACTGTTCAATCATAGTACAAATAACTTGTCTTGACTTTGCAAATCTTTAAAACACACAGATAGTTATCAATTAGCACAGTTGAAACATGGCTTGAGTCTGAGTTGCATTTCTCTTTTTGAGAAATTTGCAACAGTATTGTATGGGGTCAGATGCTTCTAATACAACAGTAGAGCTCGTATAGTTGTTGCCATTAAAAAGATAACAAAAAATTACAGTGGTATGAAAATGGGTATGCCAGACTTCTTTCCTGAGGTGAACTTAGCATGTACTGCATATTTTTCATACCACAAATTGCTAATCACTTAATTTTTGTAATAGAAACTACTTTGTTTTCTGATAGTGTAGAAGTATTAATTAAATTAATGTCTAGTATGTGGGCTTCCATTTCAGTCTATTAAATTAGTTGGTTATTCAGGGCGTATTTAGTTTATTTTACTCCTGGTAAATTCTGACTGTGCAGCAAAGTAAATATAACGTGTCTTGATTTATGAGCACAAATAAGAGAATATCTCTGGAGTCTTCAATATATTTAGGCATCGCTCAAACCAGAAGCAAGCTAAATAATTATTTTCAGGTATGTTCATATTTGGCTTCAAAATAGCAATCCTTCATAATGGGATCCATCAGCATACTCACAGTAAACGTTGTTTCCTTCAGATCAGACTTAAAAGGCCAAAAGAAACTGAGAAATAATTTTAAACTGCATATTTTACTTTCAACATTTTCTTCCAGCCCATTTGCTTACGTGGATCCCTTGCATTGTAACATGGCCTATTTGTACCTTGAACTACTCAAAGACTCCCTCAACGAGTATGCATATGCAGCAGAACTAGCTGGCTTGAACTATGATCTCCAAAATACCATCTATGGGATGTATGTAAGTACCCAAATCAAGGAAAAGCTTAGAGCCTTAAAACTACTTCCACTCATCAACATTTTTATATTGATTTGATGGAAGGACTTTTATTTATAAAATGGGTCTAAGGCTGTTACTCCTTTTGATCTTGGTTATTAACCATCCTTTCTTTAATTTGAATTTTAAGTTGAGTTGAATTTTGTTCAAAGTTTTCAACAATCTTTCCATTCATATTAAGCAAATTTTCTTCTTTATTTTTATATCATTCATGAAATTAATTATTTGTAAGATTTGTTCCTCCACTTAAAAAAAGAAAAAAGCAACCCTAATCCAAGCTTACATATTTATTTCAGTTTGTCAGATATCTACTAAAAACTTTCTGACTGATGGGGCAGAAGACCCCCTTTTCATGCTATTAAATAAATGGTACACTTCAGCTTTCCTGTTCAAGAACTACTGATCATGAGGCTGCATATACATACTCTTCAGTCATGTTTCTTCATCCATTACTTTGTCACTGCTTGAGGTATCAAAGCATTTCTTTTGTTTTTCTTTTTGTTAGTCGCTACATTTATGCTGATCCTCTCCATTGCAACATGACATACCTGTTTATCAGGTTATTGAAGGATGATTTAAAAGAGTATACATATGCAGCACGCCTCTCAGGTTTGATCTATGGCATTGCATCAGGAATGAATGCAATACTTGTAAGTAAGAAAAAAACGCAGGAGGAAACGAAACAGCTTGGGAGTTGTTGAGCTTGGAGAAAACATTTGACTTCGGCATTTCTAAATGAGATGGTTAATGTTTTTGTCCTTGCATATATCTCATGAATTAAAGGCAAAGCAAAACTGTATTTTAATTGGTACTGAGTGACCTGTTTAAGATTGCAGTGTCTTGTGAACATGTGTGCAGTGCAATTGTTGCATTCTAGTTCACGTTTTGACTTACTTGCATGGTAATCTTGAAAGTATAATTGCTGGTTTCTATATAAAAAGATTAACTTTTTTGTTGAATGAATCTCAACTTTACAGATTTTGTTATAATTCTCTAATTCTGCTGTAGTGAGCTGTGGAAATGGATTGTGCATGTGTTCATTAGAATGCAATGCTGGATATTATGGCTTTTCCTTAGTGTTTGTTTTTATTACATGTTTTATAATCCGTTTTAAAGTGCTGACAATACTTACTTGATAAATAGTGGTATTATGATAAATGGTTATTTCTTACTCAGCTCCTCCTGTGAGTTTTATGATGGATTTTAATAGTGTCTTTTGAAGTTCTGTTAAAAGCTTTTATTAACCACCATTTTATACCAAAATGTGTTTTGAAATTTCCTGTAGAAGTATTATTTTCCAAAGCATCTTAGAAAGAGAATATACTGTATATTGTCTTTACATTTTCTGTATGAAATAGTGTGCTGCAATTTCTTTTTTTTTTTATCCAACGCAAATCTCATTTCCTGGTAACATTCACTTAACTTACTGCAGACATGGTTACCTATTCTCAGTTTCAAAGCTTGCTGATGTTTCCGTGGTCAGAGTTTAATTCCTTTAAAAAAAAAAAGGGTGTGGGTATGTGTAGTCGTCTTCATTTTTAGTCACAGTTTAGAAGTTTAGAGTTATTTTAAATATTAGTTGGTTTTTGTAGGGTCTTCATATTCTTCTGCTGTAAAGATTCTATTTTCGTGTATTAAAATCAGTTTACTCCATTTTGATATCTGGGAACTTCTAATGTTCTTTTCTATGTCGTGAGAAGTTTTATTGTCAATAGCTGTAACTGTACAATGTTGATACTTTAAGCGAGGGCAGATGCTACACTGAAAACAATCACCCATGCTGACTGTTGAACAGTTTGGGTTCTTAGGCTAATTTAGGATATCAGACTTTGTCATAAATCCATTTGTGATAGCTTTTTCTTCAAATTCATGGTTCTGGTATGTTTCAGTAACTATAGAAGAAAAAATTCTTCCTGCTGGAAAGCAGGAATTCACCTGTATGTTGGTTTGTGTCCTAAAATTTAGCTTTACCCTTAATAATTAAACTGCACAAATCCAATTAAATTCCTGTTTCGAGATACCAAATTTTCAAGGTTTTTTCCCCCAAAAAGGCCTTTTAATGCCTTTTTTCACTAGACAAACTTTCTGTAGCTTGATGCAATCATATAGTCATTCTTAACTTTCTATGTTGTTTTTTTAAATGACCAAGTTTATTTCATGTATACTTTCAGAAAAAATGCGTATGATCAGATCAATATCTCATTACGATTGTAGACTAACTACCTTGGTGTTTCAGCCCAGCACCATCCTGGTTATAACTTGTACTGCTGTTGACAATACCCCTTTTCTTGTGGTACTGTTTACTTCCACTTACATAAAATATTTTTTTGAGCAACAAGATAAACATGAAAAAAGGTTAAAAGTAAATTGGAGAGAATATTTAAGAAGCCTATGAATCTGGATTTCATTAGAAACCTAGAGTAAAACAATTTCAGTACTCCAAATGTACAGTTTACTGACTGGACTCAATACTTGTAGTCATTAAAAATCTGTATTCTGAGTATAGTTTGCTTACATCAACATGAAATTACATTAATCCTCTGCATTCATAACTCCTGGGCAAATACGCAATATTATATTCATCAGTTATCTTTTGATGGGTAAAGGGATTTTATTTCAGAATGAGTTAATGTTGAATAACATTGAATTTAGAGTAAGTGTTGAAAAGCGTATTGTTCATTGAATTATACAAGACTTGGTAATTGTTTTATTCTTTTATCTTCCACATTTAAAGCAAATTATGCGCTTTTTCCATAGCTTTCTGTAAAAGGTTATAATGACAAGCAACATATCTTGCTCAAGAAGATCATTGAGAAAATGGCTACTTTTGAGATTGATGAAAAACGATTTGAAATTATCAAGGAAGCGGTAAGCTTACATGAGAAATTTACATTTTGGAGTAATTTAAAATTGAATGCATTGACTTGAAATGAAATCTGAGGGCTGATTATCCATGGAAGTACAGAGTGAAATTCTGCCTCATTGGGACTACAGAAGCTTTTTTCTTTTGTCTTTTTTGTGGCTGTGAGTTCCCTGGAGTGTTTATATTACATTCTTTGGTTAAAAATAACTGGCCCTGGAATCTTCTTTCAGTTGGTCTTTCTTATGATTGATGAAGGGATTGCAACTTGCTTTGATAGTAGAAATCTAAGAAGGGGGGTGGAGGGGGTGGAAATCTTAACTTTATGTCCTGTTTTACAATTTGGAAAGGCCCCAATGGGATCTAGCCATAAAAGAAGGGGAAAAGGGATGAAGGGGGAAAGGAAGTGTTGAAAAGATTTTCAACATTTCTTCTCCCCAGATGTGAAGAGGAGCTCTGCTCCTGGGCCAGGGTCCTTTGGTGCAAAAGTAACCAGCTGGTTAAGTACATGCTGACTTCTGGAAGTCTCACTTCCTAAATTTAATGACTGACCTATATATATGGAATGTAAGTTAGATTATTTTTTTTTTAGCTCCTGAAGTAAATTTATGAACGGTGATTACATTTGCTAAGCCAAGCAAGATACATAATTGTTCTTCTGGTGCTTTCTTTAGAGCAAGACAGAGGTAAAACAAAGGAAATGAACAAATTAGATATTGGCACTCATAGCAGTGAGTTGTTGTGGAGGTATAAATGAGTGCACAAGGGTTGGACTGGTGTTGGGTAACAGGCTGACTTCTGGCCCAGAAAGCTTGCACGTAGTCTGCAGTAGATGAGAGACCTAGGGCTGCAGGGAAGATCGCTCCATGCTTGCTATAGTCTTACTTTAACCCTCTGCTGCTGGTGACTTTTGAACAGGTGACTGGCCTGGACAGACACCAAGGCCATCTTCAGTTCATTACTATTTAGTAGGAAATTCTAAGCAGGTGGACATAAAAAAATGAGGTAGATTTATTATAACAGCACTTTATTTCGGGCTCTGTGTACCTAAAATACATTAATTGTCTGGAAAGTTTTAACTGGATGTGACAAATGTCAAGGTAAAAAAACCCAAGCCACAGTTCTGTGAATGATCTGTTTTGGATGTTTTTCTTCTAGTTTAAGATGTTTCTCTGACTGTCTTTACAGTTCCCTTGAACTTTGTATTATGCATGTTTTGTCATTTTATAGACTTTTGTTACATAGGCTGTTTGTGTATGTAAAATAAGGACAAAATACAAAGAAGTCAAATCGGATGGGGAGATTGCAGTTTTTCCCCTCACGTCTACACTTAAGAGATGAGGGAGATATCAGCTTCTGGCTTCTGTTTGGAACAGATAGAAGGATGCATCCTCAGCAACTTCATGCTCTCTGTTTCTCAGTCATGTGCCCTGAAATGAGTTACTTTTCTCCTGTACTGGAAATGATCCCAGCTTGCCAAAACTACTAGTTTGCACTTTCCAGCTCCCCTGGTAGAGGAAAAAGGGGTTTGCTTATTTTGTAAAGGTGCAGCTGGACTAGAAAGGAGTTTCTTTGGAGAAGCTCGCTGATTCTTCTTTCATACCTCCTTTATCCAGGCAATGAATGCAAAGAATTTCCCAGATGCTGCTGTATTTTTCTATATAGTCAGCCCAGGGAAGCAACTGGGAGAAAAATACATTTTCTGTTAGCGATATTCCCCCACCCCCAGACAGTCGTCATAGAATGTGTATTTCCTGGGTAGAGCAACTTGATCTAAAGATTTATTTAGGTCTAACTGCAGTAATTTAATTTCCAGTCATTAATTTTATGGAGAAGTTTGATTTCATGCTCATTTCAACTATCTTAATGGTTACTGCTTAATCCGTAGGCTCAGAAGCCCACATTATTACTAAGGTAATTGAACACAATTTTTAACAGGTCTAACAAGCGAGACAATGTTCTTGACGTTTGAAATGTATCTTTTTGATGGTACACAAAGTTGAGAGTAGAAGGTCAATATTTTATGTTTAGAAATAGAGTTCTATAATTTGAATTTAATTATTTTGTTTTAGTACATGAGATCGCTTAACAACTTCAGGGCTGAACAGCCTCACCAGCATGCAATGTATTATCTCCGACTCCTAATGACAGAAGTTGCTTGGACCAAAGATGAATTAAAAGAAGCTCTAGATGGTAATGTTCTGCCAGTTTTAAACTTTATTTTTATTTTTTCTTATGGAAAATGTCTTGTTACTAAACTAATGAAGGTACCTATTTTGAACTTTCTGCCCATTGTTCAAGTGAAGCCCCTGCAGTGCCAGACCTGAGCTGATGCTGGTGGATGTCGATGCATCTGCACTTGTCCTCCAGTTTCTAGAAAGCATAGTAGTTCAGACAAAAGGCCTCAAATGGCAAAACTTGAATGGCTTTGTGGGCATGAGCCTGGGTATGGTGAATCCAGTGCTTAACCAACACTGCTAAAATCATTTGTCTCTAGTTGACATCTTGCAGACACATTGGAGTGTATCTCCAATGTGCATACTATTTTGTTTTTTCCAGTATCAGGGAATCCTAACTCCTGTTTCTGTAGATAATAAAGAAAAAATATGCAAGTTCTGTAAATAATAATGATAATAAAGAATAAAGAACATTGTGGTTCTTAGAGCAGGCACCTCATTATATTTGGAAGAAGAAGAAATTTCAAATTAAGAGATTTAATTGATTTTAGTAATAGCTGAAGAACTCTTCCCTAACTGTATCTTACTGTGTTACAACAAATGGCTGTTACTGGGACGGTTTGCAAAAGGTCTTGTAATATCTTCTTGGAATACACAGAGACATTCTTTTCAAGAAGAATACCTGGCTTTTGTATTTATTTGAGGGGGTGGATTCAGAATACATATCCATAGTTGTCAGACTGACACATACCATACTGTTTGAAGTTGTGATGCTGAAAACTGCTTCATTAAGATAGATCATCTATAGATATGCCCGGCTGCACAGACGTGTGTGTTTTTTCTACAGGATTGCTCCAGGATAGAAATACAAATGTTTAGTTGTGTAGTTTCTTGAATGATTGCAGGTGTATCTGAGATTACAGGCAGCACTGGCACCACTGCTAAAGTCAGTGACAAAACTAACGCTGATTTTCATGGCAGTGGGTTCAGCTATATGTAGGTCATTCCTTTTTTAATGACTACTGAATTTTGAAAAAATAAGAGATTCTCTGTTCCATGTGTAAGTTGTCTTTATAAGATTAATGCTACTATATTCAGCATAAGAATGGCTAAAAATAGAATGCTGGAAGGGAATACTGTCTACTTAGCACTACTGGAAATCTGCTTGAAATACAGGGAGTTTACGTGTAATTTTTTTTTCCTCTTTTCCTCTCTCACATTCAATGTGACCGTAATCTTTTGCTCTATTAATAAGCAATTCTAGAGGCAAAAATTAAGATTAGGATTATACAACAATAAAAAGTTGATTTGGAATCAGGGAAAAATGTGGAAATGAATTTTTTACTGGTGGTCAGTTACCTATTTTAAGAGAGGGAAAGACTGATAAGCACGGTATAGGTTTATCTAATACAAATCACAAATCTGTTAGATACGTATGCATCCCCCACTGAATAACTGAGTGACCTCATAATTTTGATTGCATTTGTCTTTTCAAAACTTCTGTGAAATACACAAGTATTGTTAGTTTTTATTTTAGTTGAGAAAATGACAAAATGAGAAATTAATAGATTTGGTGATATAGTGTGGGTATTCTTGTAGTGTCAGGGAATTAAGAATGGAGATGTTGACTTTGGGATGAACACCCCATCCATTCAACCATCCTTCCTCTCTTATTCTGTTGATTATATACGTTAGACTATACTTTGCATTATATATGAAAACTGCTTTGCAAAGACAGGCTAGCATAGAATGTGCGTGTATGTGTACTCTGGGATATATTGCAAAAATATTTTTGTTGTGTATTGTTTGTTACAAAGATACTGTCAAAACACCATATTTGAGTTGAGGTTCTTTTTTTAGTCTAGATGGTAAATGCGCAGTGTGTTTCTTGAGTGTTACAAACTACATGCTGCTTGTTTAGTTAATAACTAAGGCTTTATCTTGGAACACCACCTGACTGATTGCAACTGCTGGAGAATGAATGTTTGTTCAGCCTGATTGGAAAGAAGGCACTTTTTTTTTTTCTCCTCCCCCTCCTTTTTGGCATCTGGGTCAGACGGCATGTGAATTCTAAGCGAAACAAACTATATGATGAGTGCTGCTATTTAGACCTGGAAACTTTCCAATGTTGCATGTTTAAGGAAAGACTCACTTTTTCACGATGATGAGTTTCTCCTCCTCTAAGAAATGCACCACATCTAATGATGAGTTAGGTACTTCTTAATGTAAAAATGCATGTAACTAATTTAACCGTCTAAATATCTATTCCAGATGTCACTCTTCCCCGCCTCAAGGCCTTTATAGCTCAACTGTTGTCACGGTTACACATTGAAGCTCTTCTCCATGGCAATATAACAAAACAGGTTAGTGTGATACTTTCTTAAATAAAATAATTTTTATTTAAAAGCAGCATAAAAATGGAAGACTAGTTTAGTCTTCTCAGATCTTAAAGCGGTTTTGCCAAATGTGATTTCATAATTTGACTTTGTACTTTTTTATCTTTATGGGAGTATCATAGTGTCATTTTTTCCACTTTGGATTTATTAGGCTAAGTGCTGCCCTTGTATTGCTCTTGGAAATTTAATAAAAAACAACTTATAATCTAAATATTTTAAAGTCTATGTTGCGTGTCATTACTGTGATGTGATCAAGCTGCATAAGGAATGATGTGCTGCGGATCCTGCTCTTCCATTTAAAAGTTTCAGGCTAACTAGCAAAGATTTAAGAATCCAAGATCCTTCCAGATGAAGTACTTTGCACAAAGCTGAAGAGGAATGGTGGGCCGTAAAAAATACGTGTCGGCTCTCAGTTGTGTCTTTTTGGGACTAAAAATCAGAAAACATTTGTTCTATCTGCCATTAAAATAGTAGTGGTTTGTATTTGCATAGGAAATCTAACCAAGTATTTGAATATATGTACCAATACAAAATGTAGCACCTTTCTTGTACATTTTTGCATTCTTTTTTTATAGGGCTGGCATAGCAGTATTTCTATGTTATACCAGCTCTGTGATACTTTAAGGGCAGGAGATGTTATAAATACTGATAGTGACTGCTGAATGTATGGAGAAGAAAGTTAACTAGTAAGGAGGGGGAAAATAAAAAGACGAAGGAGCCAATAGGACTGGATGCACAAAGTTTCCTTTTTCAAGGATGTCTCAAAAATATTTTTTTTTAATAGAGTATCTTTTCATGTGGAGAAATGTAAAAAAGTCTCACTTTCTTCCTTATCTCTTACACATTTGTATATGAAAGTCAGTTCCTTCTGAAATATAACTGAATGACCAGATTTTTTAGATTTCCATGATGATGCAGTCATAGCAGAGAACTGCATTCTTTAGTTGGCATAATGGGTGGCTATTAAGAGTCTGACAGCTAGAGAACTGAGAAGGATGTACTATCACGCCCATAGCTGTGTAAAGTTTAGAAATGATCTGCAAACCTCCCTGAATAGATGTGGGTAGGAAAACTTCTCTGTCCTTCAGTGCCCATGATGTGATCATCACTGACAAAGCTCAGAAATTTTAACCTGGCTCTAAGAATTTTTTCCAACTAAAATTAAATCAAAATTTACATACTTTTGTGACATCTTTCAATACTGAAAAATATTTTAGTGAATCTGTACTTTTTGAAAAATTAGACCTATCTAGCTGCTTAAAATTCCCATTTCTTCTTGAATTAATTTCATTCTGAATCTTGTTTTTTTGACTGTTCCTTATATTTATTTGCTGCAAGTGGATGAATAGTAAACTAATCCTGTTCAGAACATCTGTCTGAACAGTCTTGTAAATATTTTGTTTTAATATGGTGACTTGATTGGAAGAATATATAGTATTTTTCTCTAACTTTTCAAGCTGTGTTTTGTTAGACCTCAATCTTTTTGTCTTTGATGTTGGGTGGGTGGTGTTGGGGGGGCATGTGTTTATTAAGTTTTCAGACCTTTTGCATGTTTTTGATAAGATTACTGGTGGTGTGAGTTTGTGGCAGTGCAGACTAAGAGATTTTGGCTTTCAGCCAAAACTACTTTGTAGCAAGTTACTGTAATTTCCAGCATGCAGGCTACAAGAACACATAACCCTTAACAGGTAAAGCTTTTGAAGTTAAATCCTTGAATGAAACTAATGATTTTTAAAATTTTTTCACTACTTATGATTTATTACTATTTTTATCATCATCATCAAATAAAAGAAAGTATCTGGGCAATGAGTCCTAATACTACCAGCATGTCAGTGGAATGCATGTTTGAATTTAACCATTAATTTGTTTTCTTAAAATTCCGTCTAATGAGGTGTCATTTGCTTTGCAAACATACATTGTAGGTATCTCGTTTTCAAACTTTGAAAGATGAGTACATCAAAGTGGTGAAGGGAAAGGAAAAAAAAAAAAGCCCATTGAACTTGAATTTCAACAGTGTTGGGGAGGAGTAGAAGTAAACATGTAAACAAGATAAATGTAAAAAAAACCCACAAAACCCTCACCCCCCCAAGCCCCCACTTTGTCTCATCTACTTAACTTCTACTGTATTTTTATTAAATTACAATATCCCTAGTTTATATTCTTGATTTTTTTTTTTTCTTTTCTCTCATGTCACCATCAACAATTGGAAAGTCTTATCCTGCTGTTAGGTACAGAATAACTAATGATCGTTAAAATTCCTCTTATGTTTTCTCTTCCAGGCTGCATTAGGAATTATGCAGATGGTTGAGGACACTCTTATTGAGCATGCTCATACAAAGCCACTCCTTCCCAGTCAGCTAGTGAGATACAGAGAAGTGCAACTTCCTGACAGTAAGTTAAATGATTTATTTGCAATTTTTTAATGCACATTAAATTGAGATTCTCTGTTTGCTAAATTACTTTTTAATTAAATTACTTTTGAATTAAATTACTCTGTTGCTAGGAGCTTGTTTCAAAATCAGACTTACTTCAAATTATTTTAAACTTTAAATTTAAAAATATAATTAGGGGGTGGTTTTGTTAATAAAACTATACCCTAATATATCATCTTTCTGATATACTTGAAAATTAATTTGATTTCACTTTTAATCTGTGTATGTAAATTGGACTTCTTGGGGGTTGGAACTAGATGATCTTTAAGGTCCCTTCCAACCCAAACCATTCTATGATTCAATCCTAATTCACTCAGTATGATTTATAGAAATAAGAGCCCTGTCCCACTTCCTGCTACACATAGTATACACATTTGAATAAGGACCATTCTTTGAGCACTTTTGAGTATTAACTGACCATTCAGTGAAGGATTGTCCTAAACGACTCTTGCTTTTTGAGACAAATAGAATCTTGGTCTTGTAGTGTTTGTATAGGATTTACTTCTGTTGTGAAAAAAAATTTTATATGTAAGAAAGGAGGTTCAAGGAATTGCTGGGAGTTATACAGGAATGATGAAATGTGTAGCTATACAGCCAAAGCCAATTACCCTTAGCTGATCATCAGCCTGTGGAAACTGCCATGTACCAAAGAAGGTATTGCTATTAAATGCTGAATTATTTTTGATGTTCATAAATGTTTCTGACAAACTGTCTTTAGAAACTATTTACACAGTAGAGGCAATGCAGAATTCCACTCCAGTTCCGAAAATATTTGCTTGAGGAGAAGCAGCCGGTTTCAATTTACTTGCTGATATGCTCAAGCTGTGACATTTCAATGGGTTGAAATTATCTTTTCTTTACTTGTTTCATGAAAAGTATGCTGTTAGTGGAAGTTCTGCTTTAACAGTCCTAAATCATTCATTATAATTCCATTCCACGAGTGATAGACCATTATCTTTTTAATTGTGGACAATAGGAACGTACATTTTTATGAACTTAAATGTTTTAACTTTGTCTTTTAGGAGGTTGGTTTGTATATCAACAGAGAAATGAAGTTCATAACAATTGTGGCATTGAAATATATTACCAGACAGACATGCAGAGCACTTCTGAGAATATGTTTTTGGAGCTCTTTTGTCAAATTATCTCGGAACCGTGCTTCAATACTCTGCGCACCAAGGAACAATTAGGTAAGTTTTCCCATAGTGATTATGTGTCTGTATACACACATGCATGCATACTCAGCGCACTTACATGAGACATGTTGAGGTGTTCTTTCCTTGCTTAGTGAATGCCATTTAAAGAGCACTTGGTAAATGTAAATCATTTTAACTGCTGATTACTCAAAGGAATGTTACTGTGCACGTACTCTAAATTGAGAAGAAGTAAGCATAATTTTTAAGATAAGACTGAAATAATCTGAAACCAACTCTGGCCTAGAAAAAAGTTTGATCACTGTACAGAAAACCTCATATCTCAAATTTTTACCAAAAGGAGATGAGATCAGTTTCCTAAATTTTAGATCTTCTTAAAGAATCAGTGGTAGTAGTTTGGTCTTTTCTGCTTATGATCCTACCTCCAGGTGCACTTCATGATTCACAAGCCCTGGCTTAGGAATACTGCTGTGTGGGTCATGGTAAGCTGCCATGATAAATACATTTCAGGCTTTTTAAGAATACAGCTGTTCACCAATAAGTACAAATAATTGTTACCTGAACCAGTAAGACTGAGAACTAGTAAGGTTATTCCAAACAGGATAATGAGGAGAGACAGAGACTTTGCATGACAGTTTGCATGATTGAAATACTGATGAGGAAGAGTACAGTTTTTCCAAAGGTGAGAGGCAGGGGAATGTCTCAGTATGATGACTATGAACTACCAGGGAGATCAGGCAAGATTAGACTTTTTTTGAGCAACTAGCAGAATCAGCCGTACCATATTGGTCATAGGGATTTTAACTATCTAGGTATCTGTTGAAAATAAGGCAGGACTCAGGTTATTTAGCAGGTTTTTGGAATCTGCTGGTGGCAGGTTTTCTATAGAAGTTGGCAGTAAACAGCTAAAGAGGAGGGGGGGGAACCAGTGAGGAAGAACTGTGTGAGTGTCTCCAGCACCACGTAGCTGCCAAATGATAGAGTTCACAAGACTTAGGAGGGAAGACAGTAGAAATACTAGCAAAATTCAATAAACTTCATGGAATTGTTAATAAGATCTCTGAGAAAGCTAAGGGAAAAAGAAGTTCAGGAGTTAGCAGTTTGCTAAACAGTAGAAGTAGGAACAAGAACACGTTCAATAAATACTTCAGTACGAGAAAAAGGAAGAGAGAAGTTGTCGGGGGGGGGGGGGGGGGGGAAAAAGTGGGGGGGGGGGAGGTGTTCAAAATGCTGTAGGATGGCTTTGTTAGTTTTCACTTAAAATGTCAACTGTGATCAGATGACTTCCAAAATAAATACTAGTGATGAAAGTCCAAGGCCTACCTTTGAACAGGAAAATAACAGATTAAAGGTTGTTCAGGTAAATTAGAAGCTTTTAAAGAGTTCAGGCATGATGAACTCTACATTACGTTAAAAAAAACCCAAAATTACGAAATCTTGGAATTAGAAATCTTATAACTGAGAATTTGTGGATGATAGATGAGGTACTGGAAGAACAAACACGGGTAAATGCTGTATGTTTCCTTAAAAAAGGAAAGAGAAGAGCAGGGAAATTACAGATCAGTCAGCTTAATTCTAGTTCCTGGAAAATACAGAATAAGTTATCAAACCAGTTATAAACTCATAGAAGATAACTGAGAGACTATTACTGGACAAACTCAGGTCAGACTAACCTAACTTTATAGCAACAGAGTTTGGCTGTATGGATGGAAGTGGTGATGTATGTCTCCTCTTGATAGTACAAAAGACATGTAACATTCTCAAACAAGCTAGAGAGAGCGCCTAGGTGGAAGTGCTACACATTTGGATGCAAGACTGTTTGGAAAGTCACGACTGGAGAACAGATAAGAATAGTTCATTAGAAAAATGGTGTTCTACAGAGCTCTATTGTGATCCAATGCTATTTAGTATTTTCATCAAAAATCTGGATGATAGAAGAGTGAATGTACTTACTAAATCTTCAGATAATACTAAGCTGGGAGAGGCTGCAAGCGTGTGGGAAGATAGAATTAGAATTCAAAATTAGTTTTGACATTTTTGGAAACATGACTTGAATGAAGATAAGATGCAGTTTGGTAGGAACGGTTTGGCAGGAATAATCAATGGAACAAACACAAGCTAGGAAGCAACTGGCTAGGTAGCAGTCATGTAGAAAACAACCTATAGGTTACAATGGATCAGAAGTAGAACATACATAGCAGCATGACACTGCTGACTTAAAACACTGGGATATAGAAATGGGAGCTTCCAAGATGCACACACAATAATACTCCTATATTGTTCAGGTGAAATACTGTATCCAGTTTTGACGTGAGCATCAAGGAACAATTAGAGAGCTATAAAACAACATTTAAAAGACTGAAATGTGACATATTTGTTATTAAAAGAGGGGAGGAAGACTGAAAAAAGGCTTGGGTGTTCAGATAAGCAAAAGCTGCAACAAAAAGGAAGGGAATAATATTTTCTTTGTATATAATTGATGAGAAATAGTGGTCTTACATTGCAGCAAAGAGAGTTCAGATTAGACGTTATGAAAAAATAATAAGTTCCTAATACTAAGTCTAATGAAGCACTAGAGTACAGCTTAATTTCTGGTTACCTAATCCTGATGACACAATTCCTTTTGTTCTGTCTTGGTCTGCCTCATCTCCTCCTTGCACCTCCCCTGAACTGATATTTACCTCAGTGAAATAAAGATGTTTCAAAAAAAAATAATACAGTGGCGTATTTTGAAAACCTGCATTATTTCATTTATAATAGAGAATTAAACTTAGCATAAAATTGCATTCCTGTCAAACATGCCACGTTTGGCAAACTTAACACTGGAACAAGGGATTTCTTTTAATTTGTGACTATTCTTGTTTTGCCAAGGTTACATTGTGTTCAGTGGTCCACGTCGGGCAAATGGGATACAAGGACTGCGATTTATTATCCAGTCTGAAAAGCCACCGCACTATTTAGAAAGCAGAGTTGAAGCGTTCTTAAAAACTATGGAGAAATGCATAGAAGACATGACAGAAGAGGCCTTCCAAAAACACATCCAAGCTTTAGCAATTCGTCGTCTGGACAAACCGAAGAAGCTGTCTGCAGAATGTGCTAAATACTGGGGGGAAATCATTTCCCAGCAGTATAACTTTGACAGAGGTAAGACAAATTATAATTCCTCATTCGTGGAGCCTGTGCTCTCACTGCTGTGGGAGCCATTAGTAATAGAGGATAAACGTGTTCCCTGATGTTCACCATATGATGGGGGTTGGCGAATGCTTCATTGACCTTCCGTTCTTAAGGCTCAGTGAGACGTAGAGTAGGTCAAGGATTGGAAGTGGTTTGAATGCAAATGTTGGTGTCACATAAGCTCAGATTTCTTTCTGTGATGTTCAGATGTCTGTATTACATATGTGCCTAATACTTGACTGAGATGCATTCAAATACACTTTGACACTCCTGACAGTGCACACATTCATATGAACCCTATTCCTCTTCCCATTGCGCAGTTCTTTTGAGGGAACGTTGGCAGAGGCAACAGCAGGTATCTTAACTAACGTGTGACCTGTCTCAGTTTAGAGTAGGCTTGAAGAAACATTAATTTTTTTGGTTTCCATCCACGATGCTTTGAAGATTATAAGCTTGTAGAAGACCAATTGAGATCCAACTTCCAGTGTTGCTACTGAAAATGGACTGACAGTTATTTACATTGTGATCCTACGTAGTATTTAGGTTATGTTTTTTCCTTTTTCATCATTGTTTGAAGATTTTTAATCCAAAGTACTGAGGTATATTAGTAATATAGTTTCTAACATTAAAAAAAAAAAAAATCAGTTTTAGGTACAGATCAGCTTTTCTTCACGTTTTCATGTCTCAACTCTTATTCACAGCTATAATTTTCCATCTTTCATGCATAATATGCTTCCTACATAAAACTCGCTCTATATCCTGTGACTTCTCTTCTGCTTTACATGCACAGTATTGGCCTTCCACAGTTGCAACTACAGTCTTTTTGGTCGACAATGACTAATTGAACTGTTTTAATAATGAAGAATTTTGAAATGTCATCTAGCTTGGTCTCGAGAGAATGAGAGCTACTGACAAGGTTTCATGCCTTGTATGAGGAGTGGCATGGAAACTTATCCCCTGAAGTACTTTTTTGTGTGTGTGTGTGTATGTCTGATGAAACAGTTTCATTTTTCTCTGCCTTAAGTGTTTCTGTTTTTACCATACTTGGATCTATATTATCTCTCTGGAATTTCTTTCTGCTAGCTATAGCCATATTTCTCATATCTAAATCCCACTCAAGTTATTATTCCCCTTGACTTTTATATCCTTAATTCCCCTCTACCCGCTAGTAATTTTATTTCATTAATGATTCTAATATGGCTAAAATTGTCAAAATCAGAAATTCATATTCCAGCCTTAAGAAGTGAAAGGGTTTTTTTCTTCAGGTTTTTACATTTTTTTTATTATTACTTTTACTCTTTTACTTAATTTAAAAATTTTCTCCCAAATGTCATCTAATTTTCCAAACTGTATTTTGTTGATTTTTTTTTTATTTCCTCCGTGTAGAACTTCATATTAATTACTTACAGCCTGCCTCACAGATTTGTTAGCTGCATATTTGTTCTCTTGCACGCATTTCTTTCTTGATCTCCTGCTAACCCTA
>NW_008824722.1:3452719-3467269 GCF_000699105.1 Pygoscelis adeliae | reverse complement strand
TATATGATTAGTTCATTACAATTTAATTTATATGAAGTGATGTAGCTGCTGAGACACATTGTCCCCAGATATCTTAAAGGTGAGTATTCCTTAACAGGTATGATGTAGGCACCATTCCTTACATTTATTTCAAAGTACATCCTGCCAAAGTACATCCTACCATCCTGTTTCCTAACTGTGCATAAAAGCCATCTTTAGTCAGTCTGCATTAGAAGTACGTAACATTGATTTGAAGAGAATATACAGAAGTAGGCATATCTGGCTACTGAGTAACACACGCTGCAATCAGTATTCTTCAAACATGCATTTTTTAGTAAGTCCAATCAAATGGACTTACTGAAGTATAATTTTCTGCCAAGCTTCCAATGACACTTTCAGTGATGCAAGTATTAGCTTGAAAGTTAAGAATGAAAAGCATATCATTTGCAGTCAATTATAGCATCTGAATGTGAAAGAAAAATACTTTGAATAAGTAGTGTGCTAATAACGAGCTATGATTTGCAGACTTGTTCTAATTTTTTACTATTGTTGTGCAGATAACATTGAAGTGGCTTATCTAAAGACCCTGACCAAGGATGATATTATACAGTTCTACAAGGTAAGTTAGTCATGTAGTTAAAATGTTACTTGGAAAGAGATGTATATATAACTGGATATTATTTGTGTGAACTATGACAACATATACTTATGCCTGTTTTAGGTAGATGATATGATTGATGCAGATACCTTAATAATAATTTAGTTTCCTGAATTGTACTTAGTTTAATGGCAACTAGCATACTGTAAAAATTGAGGATTGGGTTTTGTTGTGGGTTTGTTTTGTTTTGTTTTGTTTTTCCCTTACCAGCTCTTATTCTCCTCTTGTCTCATTTATCCTTTCTTTCTGAATAAAAAATGTGCTGCTCTGACTCTATGACCAAGCTTGGCCAAAATTGCAAATTTGTTCTTTTTTTTTTTTCTTCAACCAGTAAATGATTCAGCTTATTTTGTGTGCATGAATTGTGAATGAAACAGATATTTTTAAAGCTTTGTTCACTGTAAATCAACACTTTTTTTTTTCCTTCGTCTCATAGTTAGGCAGAACAAAGGAAGAGCATAATGATGCAGTAATTGTACATTGCAACTCAGCATGAAGTTGCTAGATAGATATCTAATATAAGCAATTGAAATACTAGGGGGGTCCCCCCAAAAAACATAAATTGGGCCTCATTCTTTCTGTTTGTAACAAATTTCATAGGCAATGATAATTCACCATATTGCAAAGTGTATGTATTGTTTTATTGCTTACAGAGCGGCTAATAGCTCAGGGAGTACTTTGAAAAATAATGTAGATGTATGTCTTCGGAACTTATTATTGGATGGAAAAATATCTGCCCATGAAGAAGCATGGGTGTATCTATATGTTCTTTTTCTCTCGCGGGGGGCGACGGCGGCGGCGGCTAATGTCTTTCAAAATGGTTTCTCTTTTGTACTCCGTCTTATCCTTTTCACTGTCCAAGGTCATTTTTACATTACTGTCTATTTTTATGAGACTTGGTCTCAAAGCTTAAAACTGGTTATTATTTACACGGCACAGTGAATGCTAACATCTTTGTTTTGGTGTTTGTTTTTTTTTTTAAATGGGTGAAGATATGTGGCAAATACAAACTTAGTAAATGTAATTTCAGCAGCTGTTGTTTAATAAATGATAACTTGAACAAGTATCCACATTCTGGTTTTGTAGGAATCTATACTATTTTGCTTACATTAATGCTCAGTACATGATTATCCGGTATTCCAGAGCAGAAATAACTGGCTCTATTGAGCTAGTCCATCTGAGTTTAATAATTGTGTTCAGGGTGATGTGCTTCCAGAAGGCTGCTAGGGATTGAAAATTCTGCAGAGATTTTAGGTTGCATTCCTGATGCTATGATAGTTAATGGCTGAATTCCTATTACTTCCAGTTTTTCTGAGTCCTAAACAGTACATGGATTTCTTAACTTGATTGTAAAATGATTCAAAGTACTGTAGGGATGACCTTTAATAATATTTGAAGGGACATCCCAAAATTCATCCCTGATTTTAAAGCTTAAATTAAAATTTAAATGCTCTCATTCTTCTATGTTTTATAAATATAATGTTTTGAGTGATACTTCCCACACCTGAAGGACTTGATGTTTTTTACTGTAGGTGCTGTTGGCAATAGATGCTCCCAGAAGACACAAGGTATCGGTACACGTCCTTGCAAGGGAAATGGATTCCTGTAAGTATTGTGCTGAAGATAGTATTTAATCAATTCCTGTTCAAGCAAGTCAAAGACAGCCATGTTATGAGATACAAATGCACTATAAGAAAAACTCAGCTCTGGTGATTATATACCTTTCAGAGGAAAAAGTATTTCTTTTTATAGGTTTTCTTCACACGGGTGCTTCAAATTTTCTGACTGATGTTTGTGGCCAAGTTCTTCAGCCATTCTGAAGTATATTGATATTAAAACAATAGATCTTAAAATAGCACTTCTTTTTTTCAAAAGGATATTTTAAAACAAACATAAAACTCTGTGATAGTCCTACAGGGAAGAACAAAATTAGGATTGCAGTTACCGATACAATGAGGATTTGGGTTTTTTTTTTTGCTGACAAGCACTGAATGTCTGCAATTTTATCCAAGCACTCTCAAAGGAAAGAAAAAACAAACAAATAAAAATCCCAAAACCAAACCAAACCAAAAAAAACCCCAAAAACCAAACCTCTGGGAATGTCAAACGTTAGATATAAACTTGAGAAAGTCAAAGTTAGTTTAGGTTTTACTTTCAAATAATCTAGATTAGCTGTGCATTGTAAATTGTGTTGTTCCATTTTAGAATTCAATAAGAAAAAGTCTAAAAGTGTTTCTGGCTAATATAATTAAACTGAGAGGAAAAACTTCTATGTTGTTTTGTGTGGATTTTTCACCAATTTATACTGGACTTAAATTCCAACATGTAACTAGTTGCAAAATCAAGAACATTAAAGGCTTTTCTGCAGAACAGAAAGAAGCGGATAGCTGTGTGCCTGTCATGAAACTCCTTCCAGTCTCAGAATGATTGATTTTTATGGTACCGTGGAAATTGTAACTCTGCAGCTGAGTAAGGAAGACTTGCTTCAGAGCATCTTTCCAGTTTTCATGACTAATCATTGCTAAATAGAAATAGCTCTAATACTTCTCCTATCTAGAGAAAACTCTTTAAAATGTAGTAACTACATTGCCAGAATGGTTTATTATTTGTTTGGAATGGTATCTTCCTAAGACAAGGGTGAGCATGGGAGACAACCTAACAAGTGGTTACTCTTACAGAGATTACAGCAAGGTATTCTCTCCACATACTCCCCAGTCCTAAACCATTTAATCTGGCATGTGGCCTCTCTCCTGCCATGAAAGAGAAAGTGGGACTTGCATGCATTTCCCGTGAGTCCAAATGAGCATTCTTCCAAGTGCAAAGGAGGAAGGCTAAAAAGCTTCCCATAGAGAACCCTTCCTCCTGGAGGCAGACACACCATTTTCTCTGAGTGGAACAGAATCAGAGGCAGTAGAGATGAGATCTGGGATTTTAGGAGGGGGAAGCACTTGAACTCCCAGGGTGAAGGTTAGGGTTGAAATTTGAGTATGGAGATAGAAGGGAGGTTTAAGGAATTTAAGACTAGAAGTTCTTATGGACAAGTGGATTGGATGCAGGAAGAAGTTTTGGGGCGACTGGAGTAGAGCATGCATGAGGACAGGCAGGGAAGATTTGGGGTTGCTATCCAGAGTTTTGGTACATGGAGTAACCCCCACATCTCCATAGGCACGTCCTTACTAAAAGGATATACCACTGGCATTTACTACTGTTCTCATAATTTGTGCTGGAAAACAGTTCTAAGTATTCATTGATCAGTAGATTAGCAGTTTTTATTTCTACATTCTCTTTATGTGTAAGTAAAATGAGTAAAAGCCACTGCCTCAGCACATGTTCTCAAGTCAAATCATGGATTAAGCCCTTTGTATTTCTAAAGACAGCCATGGAGTATAAAAGCAAAATGTTCAGAAAATCTTCTTTAGAGATACTTTAAAATTAATAACCTGTGCTTTATATAGATACCTGTCTTACAAGAGAAAAGAGTTTATTATGTAAAAGGTACTGATTAAATTACAGTCCTGAATTAATTTTGATGATGTTAAATAGGCCCTGTTGTTGGAGAATTTCCATGCCAAAATGATGTGAACCTGGCACCAGCACCACCACTACCACAGGTAAAAAGAAACAACACACAAAAAATCCCAGGCTGTATTCTTAATATGGAAGTTTGGTATCATTAAATATAAGTTTATAGGGAGAAACAAACTTCTTGAAATTCATGCTGTTGTGGGGCTGTTGTTTCAGCTCTTTTCCACGTGTATTGTCATCCTCAATAACAACAGGGATTTTTCCTGATTTCTTTTTTTTTGTCTTTTTAACAGTCTGTCCTGTTACCTTTGTTCCCTCTATTCCATTGAAATGAAAGCGAATAATACTAGTTAACTCTACTGAGTATCTACACTATGGAGTAAAATACAGACTATTATTGTCTGAAAATATTGATTGTATATGATCGGATGTATCAAGTGTCAAGAAAGATGCATATGCATCAACAAATTTATCATCTTCTGACGTCTTGTCCTATGTGAGATACGGAAAGTCAAACTGCATGTTTATTAGGGCCTCTCCCCCCCCCCCCCCCCCCCCCCCCAAACTGAACTCCAAACCAATAACAACAAAACCAACTATCTGGTCATTATCTTAAAGCCTAAAATAGTAATGCACATTCCTGTCAATGTGTAACCTGTGGAGGAAGCAATTTGACATTCTATTCATACAAGTATTACAGATTTCACTGTGTGGTTAGATCTGAGAGCACTGGGCCTTTACTGGACTTTAAATGAATTTTCTTGAAGAAGGATGGTAATGTTTGTCCCAATAGAGATTAACTTGTCACAATGCAGTAGTAGATCTGTGTTCTTATTCAGTCCTTATAGGTGAAATAATCGCCATGGGTGGAAATATCTGTATGAATTACATGTGGATATATTAGCCATTAAGACTGAAATATTAAAAAGTTACTTTGTTACTGCAACTAAAAATAATAGCTCACTGAATTGCTATTGTTTTTATGATCTTACCTCTGATATTCAAAGGATAGGTGGGATGTTCTGAAGTAGAATTTGTAAATGAAAAGACAAGCTCTGCACTTCCTAAAGTTCCTGCCGTTATTAGTAATGCAATTACTGCATTATAGCTATTGTTTTAAATCATCTAGGGTAAATATGAAAACATTTCATAAGAAATAACACTATATTTGGGGGGATCCTGTAATAATGAAATGTGAATCACTAATATTGTAGAAAAGAGCAAGAAAAGATGTGTTTATATGTAGCTGTAGCAAAAGTGAAATGAAAAGCAAGGAATTTCTCACTTTTCTGATTAAAGATATTGAGCAGACTTTTTCTTGCGTACGCTTCTTTGCAGCCAAGTGTGATTGAAAATATGACAGAATTCAAGCGCATTTTTTTTCCACTGGTGAAACCACATATCAATTTCATGGCTGCAAAACTGTGAAGAACCCCAATGGATGAAGAAATGCAGATGATCAGTACTGACATGGTTTCAGGGGACTTCATGATGAACAAAATTATTAAAGATCACTAGGATAAATGGTTCTGTCCGTTATGAAAGTCCCGAGTTCCTTCTTGGTTCATTTGACATTAGCTTTGTGTTAGGGATAGAGAGTATATAAAAATCAGTTGTGGTCATGTGTCATTTATATTACAGACAACCTGTTGAAAACCAAAATCAACTGAAACAACGATAATAAAAAACTTGTAGATGCAGTATATTTTTAAAATAGTAGATCCCTTCAAATTTTCATTTTGATAAAATAACCCTCCAGGGCAAACAAAATTGCTTGAAATTTCCTTGTTACTCCTGAAAAACACCATTTAGTATCCCAATAATTATCTTATTGGGAGCTGGAGGGGGTGAGAAAAGTAGGTCCTTTTTGGGATGGGGTCAACAATTTTTCTTAAAAATAGAGACTTTCACATTTTTTTGAAGTGACGTGTTGAATGATACTTTTTTAATTGATCCTTAATGCAACCAACATATTTTCTATTTAAGTTTTATGAAGACCAGTGGGGGGGGGGAAAGGAAATTTGACAACACAGTAGTAAGTGAGAGAATTGTCTTAATGAGAATAATTGAAGATACAGGCATGATTTTAATCTTTCTATACAAATCTGGGGACATTTTATACTGGAACTAGTAAAATGCTGGAAACACTTTAATAGTGCATCGTATTTTTGTTATCAAAAGTGTTGTCCCGGTCTCTTGATACTGTCAACATCCTGTTCAGTTTTTCAGTGTTACAGTGAATTGTTTCCAATTGGTATATAAAATACTTCATTTGGTGTCACGTTTTGTTTTCAGTTGCGCGTGTACTGATGGAGAAATTGGTCTATTTTGCCTCTATTTGTTATGTTAGGTCTCAGTCCAGCAAAGTACTTACTAGTGCAAATAACTTTAAGCACGCGTTAGTTCTTGACTCAAGAACAGGTGAATGTCAGCTATGGGCCCTGTAATGAATCAGATACATCATTGTTCTGACACATCTGCATGGGTCCTTGTCCTTCAGGAAGGCACTTGGGACAGTGCGGTACTGCTATGGCACAGGGTGTGGTTCAGGTTACATCACAAAATGGTTGTTCCTACTTCTTTCAAGAAGGCTGCGCAAAACCCAGAAGGCTCAAGAATTACGCTGAAATACTATATGTATATATATTCCGTAATTTAGTAAAACGGAATATATGGTGTCTAATCTTCACTGAGTTTACTGACTTCTGCAGAGTGGTCTGGTGCTTGGGACAGCCCCCAAACAGAAAAAAGGCAAGGGAGCATCTTACTAAGTTCTCCTACCTGTTTAATGCATAAAATTGATTGTAATTATTCAGACAGGATAGAGTATGCAAAGCACTGAAGATACAAAAATCTGCTCATGAGGGGTGTTACTGAGAGATTGTTTCTTATTAAAAGAACCTGAAACTGAGGCCCTGATGTGACATGCATGTTGTCATACGTCAGAATCCTGGTATATTCGATAGAGCTGTTCTCATCATAGAATCAATGTTCTTTCTTACGCTGCCTCTGAAGCCAAATGAAATGACTGCTTGACAGGGTAAGGGCCTTAAGTTGTGTTTATCTGAGAGTCTCTTCTAATTGAATAAATACAGCGTATTTAAAAGTTGTTTTAAAGGTTAACAGTACATGTTTCAACATCTTTGTAATAAATTTGATGATAGTTTGTGATGTAACCTGTTGCTAAGGAAGGCTACTAGCACATTTTTGTAGCCTGAGGAGAAAAAAAAATTAAACATTGTATAAGCAAAAACAGTAAAGGTGTCTCTGTTCACCACATTTTTCATGGATCCTTCACATAAAATCTTGCATTTCGCTTTTGTTTATAGTTTTTCTTTAGTAAAAGTATTTGTATTATATATAGTAAAAGTTTTGACAACGTATTATAAAAATATATTTTTTTGGAATTTAGTATTTAAACATACCACTCTTACGGTGAATAAAATGAAATGGCTTCTATCGTGTGTAAAAATAAATATATATATATATTCATGGAAGTACTATCAACTCTAATTTTAACAAATTATATGAATAAATTGGAATGGCAGTGTATTTAACACAAGCTCACAAATCATGTTTTCCAGAGGAAAAAATGTAGAATTTCAAAGTTCTGTGGCTGGATGTGGAAACCCATGTAGTTTTCCAGCAACTCTCAATTGCTTTTAAGTGTTCTCCAGCATTTTACAGTTTCTGAGTTTGATATAGCAGTAAATTTTGATAAACTCAGGCATACTAATGGGTTCATTTTAATGGATCCAAAGCTGCAGTGTCTACAAGCAATAAAAAACTACCTAGAATACACTGTAATTCAATTTTAGTGCTTGTTAATTAGTTTATGTAAGAAACCATAAGTTATTATTACATAACTGTAATTTTTGCAAGTGCTATTTTAAGCAGTTGATGTGGAATTGGGTGCATGTGACACAGCCAGTATGACAGAGTGCTAGAGTTATTCTGTTTACAATAAACAATCTGAATTTAATGTTTGGAGTTCTTAATTTGTTTCATTTTAATTTTTTGCATACTGGTAATGTTACATCTATCAGTCTGTGCATGTTTTTTATTACACGTTAACTGTGATGTTCTGCTGTCCAGTTGCTGGGACTAGGTAGGCTGAATAGCATTGCTGGAGAAGGTTCCCAGTCACTTCTAGGGAAGTTTCAGAGGACTTCCCCATGTGGCATCCCACACCTTTTAGGTAGATCCACCTCTGTTGCTCTCCGAGTGTATGAAAACTTAATATAAAGGTAGAAATACTTGCACAAGACAGGATTTTAACTATCACGTCTGAAATGGTAAATTCAGAGCACCGCTGCAGCCAGACAGAATCGTGCCTAGTGCAGCTTTGCAGTGTTGCTTTTGAGAAATTACTTTCCCTGGTCATTTTCTTTGTTTTATGCACACCAAAAGATTACGTTTAGAAAGGTTAGGAGTAAGTGTGATTGTTAGAACAGTGAACAACGTCAATTCTGAGTTCTGACAGCGTAAAGATACAAGTCAGCAGCCACTTCTGCTGTTCTGATTGGGGCTCGCTGAAGTAATATCTGACAGTTAGCAATGTTGAGAGACAGGTTTTGGCCTTGGCATTGGGAAGAGTGGTTGGTACTGTCAGCGGAGAAATACAATGCCTGCAACCCACCTGGAAAATTATTTGTCCCCAACATCAGGGCTCTCTTTCTCCACCCCCAATCATTAGGGATTGGTATAAATCTTGACTCATTGTCTTTTGCAAAAAATCAAGCTATCCAAATTTACTTCGACTGTTACTGTTAGCCATAAAAAAAACGCTTCAGCTGTTTCAGAATATTGTTTCAGCGCTTGGACGTGAACTGCCTTTACTGATAATGTGTTCCACAGTGTAATCATAATGCGTGGAGAAAGCATTGCACACCTCTTGAACTTTATTATTTTCTAGCTCTTGTTCTAACACAAGGTCAGCAGAATTTTAGTCTACCTTCTCTCTACCATTTAACTGGTTAGTATGCTTTTGCATAGCTCCACTGGGAAGTGAAAAATCATTATCTTCTACACCTTTCTTCATAGTTTTTTCCATATTTTTTCAATAGCTGACCGTTGAACTGATATGGTCATCTACAGCGACGCCTGGGTCCTTCCCTTGAGCTGATACCTAATTTGATATTCAAATCCAACTCTAAAATACTTTGTTTTCAAGTCAGTTTTTAATATTGTTGCTGCACAATACGAAGCACCTCTGTGCTATGTTAAAGGAAGAAGAGATCAGAAATTCGGGCGCCTTTCTTAACCTTTCATATAATTTCAAAAGAAGCCCGGCCTATGTAGATTCTGATGAAAGGCTTTTATTTGAAACATTTCAGAGCCTGCTTACCAGTCAAAGAATATACTCATAAGTTACAGTATGTGCTGTTGGTGGAATATAATGCTAATAGTATGTGAAATCTGAATTGCAATTCAAAGGAGGAAAGTGTGTGTAAGGCCAAAGGCCCAGCAGTATGGGAAATGTCACAATTAAACCAACTTACTTGAACTCAAGCATCTAAACAGAGTTTAAGATTGAAAATATTTATGGCTTCTTAAATTAATATTTCTAAGCCACCCCAAGGCTGTTAACTAGAAGTGCAGCATTAAAGGATGTAGACACCACGCTGCTGAGCGTTTGCCGCTGTTAACTTTCAGGACTCCCTCTTCAGTGATGCAGTGCAGAATTCTGAATGAAATTTCTTGACTGTTTGTGCAATGGATGAGGGAAGATACACAACTTCAAGTGGACTTCAGGTTGCTGTCGCACTGAGCGAGGAAGAGACAAGGCTTAGCCAGTCGGAAACTCTAGTGAGAGGCATCCAAGTTTAAATCCTGCATCTTTCTGAGGATTCGCCACCACGCGTATTAGACGTGCTTCCTTCTGCTTCAGATTCCCACTGCAGTTGTCACTGCCTGCTCGGCTTCCCTTTCAAGAAGGGGAGCAAGGAATCGTGGTACTTTTCTAGCGACTGCCAAAGATACGTAAACTTTTCACTGGAGCAGCAGCTGGAACTCAGGACCTCCTTCCAGCCCGCCCCTCCACCCGTACACAGCAGTGGGTGTCCCATGGTACGTGTGGGCTCATACATGCGCATACTCTGGTGGTGAACGCTTAGTCTGCAAAATCAGAACAGGTTCAACAGAAGGGAATGAGGAGGTCCCCAAGCTACGTTACTAACCTCCTGGGAAGTGGGGAAAAATGGGCTAGAGAAAATTCGAATAGAAGATGGAAATGTCCACTGACTGCTGAGTTGTGGCATGGAAGAACGTGCTTTTTACGTGAAGTCTGTTGTAAAGGATGAGCTCCTGTGATGGGAGAGAGAGAAGATGACCTGCTTGTGAATTCCAGGGAGATGTAGGAGATCAATACTAACGCATTTTACATGGTTAAGGCCGAGTCATTTCAGAGCATGCGCAAAAAAGGGATTCTGGGAAATCAAATCTAGAAAATGTGGGTGTGTACAAATGTTAGTGAAAGGTGAGACTGGGCTTTGAAGATCTAAATTGTGGATGTGATGCCTTTTAGTGGACAGGGGTCTTAAAATCTTGCTGTATAGCTATTAAAGTGGTGCACTTGGTAAGGCAGTGTTGGAACTGGTTTAAAACACCAGAAACATGTAAACATTTCACAGCAGTAGTGCTCAAAAATGGTTCCCTTGGTATCTTTCAAAGTTTCCAACGTGCTTTGGAATGAAGTAAGTTTGGCAGGACAGGTTTCAACCCAAACGATTTGCGCGTGTGTGTAAAAGCCAGGGAAGTTCACAACAGATTAGTGCCCATCCGTGCTCTGGAGTCAGTGAGCTGTCAAACCGTTCAACATTTCCCCGCTTTATCTTTTTGCCATTATAGTAACTTTTAGCCTGCTAATATTTGTGCGTTCCAAGCCTTCTCCAGTACCGGGGGGGAAAAAGTGTTTCTTATGACCACTTACTGCAAGTGAAGTTCTGTGTTTCGACTGTGAGATACCAATACCATTCACCGGCACGTATCTGTTAAGGGTGAAGCTTCAGGAATATGAAAAAAATCTATGCAGATAATTCTCCCCTTCACAGATTTGATTAATATTCATTTCCAGGTAAAATTGTAGGAAGAGAAAGTAATTGTGACAATTCTGCAGCATTCAGTGTATTTTTAGGAACACAGGAATCTGTATGTATAACTGGATCTGGCATCTCCACAAGCTGATTGCTTAGTTCTGATACTCTTTGTGTCATCTTCAAAGGCAGAGACGTCAGCTGTTCATCTCGCGTTGCGTCTTATCTCTCTCGCCAAGGTGAAGTGACCAGATACTCCCATTGTCACATCAGCCAGAAGTGTCATTGATGTCCCTTAAGCACTGGCATGCACCGGGTGTGGGCCGCATGTCTGTTCTAGGATATTTTTTATGTGATTAGAACTTATCTTCTAATCGTGGCAAGCTTTATCCATAAAATTACACATACAAAGATGGCATCTACAGTATGTCTAAGCCTGGAGAGCCACAGTGGGCTGCTGCTGAAGCTCAGCAAAGTGAGAGATTTAAGCAAGTAGAACTATTTGAGAAATAATTTGAAAACAGGTGCTACTCAACCGCAGCAGGAGACTGATCTGCTGTTGTATGCACAATATGATTTTATTGCTGTGAATAATCTAATAAAAATGTACCTTATGCAGCCTTTTCCTGGAAGTAGGCATAGTTAAGAGTGGAATAGCTTGTAGGCCTTGTGTAACTTGAAGAATGCATATACAAAGAATGCTTGTAGTTGATTTTCCACTTGAATTTAAATGTCAGTAATCATTAGTTTAAAGATGTTATGAATGTGAAAATACAAAAGATTGTATTAAGCTCAATGTATAAAAAATGTAAGTGTGAGCTGGGGTGCTTGCCCACACTACGAGCCACTTAAAAATAACGTTGTGAAATGGAAGATAATGCATATAAGTTGAAAGCAACTAGTTGCATGCCATTTTGCACTTCTTGTCTGATAATCATGTCTATCTGTCGCGTCATTGTGTATAAATTCCTGTGAAAAGGGGTCGTGTGTCATGTCTGTAAACTACCAACGCACAACTGTGGCGCTGTATAGCTAATAATATGTATTAGGCTTTTTTAAATGTTGACTTGAGTGAGTACAAGACCTTATTTTCAGGACAACTTGCAGTGTCTGAACAGTCTTCAGTTTCTTTGAGCTTTGAAAGCAACAGAATAAAAGTAGCAGAATCTCTCATTAATTTTATTAGCTCTGCATTCTCTACCAAACAGACACAAAACAAAAGGCGGTTGAGAATTAATATCTAAATTAAGCTGGCCTGACAACTGGAGTATATTGATAACCCTCGATTATAAAATATGTATATAGTAACAATGGTTTTGGCGTAAACTCTGACTAGTCATGTACAATCATCTTAAATACTGTTGGAATAGCTCAATAGTCCTGGAAGTCTTGTAACATTCATGTTTGTTCTTTAATTTGAGATCCAGATATAGGGTCTCAGTCTTGTACAGAAATAAACCGAGCCCTGTAGTTTCATAGCTTGTTGGACTGAGCTTTAATTTGGCGGTGGTGTTACAGAGATCTGTGACAGAGATGCCAGGTTGCAAAGATGCTGGAGGAGCTGCCTTGCTATTCCCCAGGAGTCACCATACACCATGCAAGCAAAAAGATATACGTTATCTTGGGGTTTAAGTTTATCTGCATTTGTAAAGTGTGCATTTGCAATGTAATTAATCTATCACCTTTTTTTAAGATAAAGTAAATAATATACCTTCTCAAAACTGTGTGGAAAGATTTCATATATCTGGTTGACCAGCAGCTCAGGAAGAGGTAATTGTTCAGAAAATGGACTGCAACACAAAATCAAAACCGAGTGTAGATTTATGTCTATGATTAAATAAGACTATAAGGGATAGCACAATCAGTAAGCTTAAACTATTTTACTTACTCTGTTGGTAATTTCGGGTCCATTGAACATGCTGAGGTGCCCTCACAAGTGGTACCAGAAATGTACTGGCAACAACGTGCGCAGTCCTGGTAGACCGGTATTGCAGGAGAGAGATCGCACAATTTGGAGAGATGTACTGAGAATGGATAGCACTACAGTATCCACAGAGCAACAGCAGCTCTTCGATATAAAAAGCTGAATTTGTAATGTTTCTTCCTGGTCCTGAAAGTATGAATGGCTAAAGGTATCAGGAGAGGAGAAGAGAGCGATCCCCTCTTTGTTGGCCCCTTGCAATCTCGGATGCAGTAAAGTTCTGTTCTCGAGCAGCAGCTATGTCGAATCAAATCTCCTTACTCAACAGGTCTTTCCTTTGGTTCGATTTAACATTAAATGGTACTACCTTTTCCTCGTCAGAAGGGAAGTTTAATTCTCTCTCCTCTTTTGCAGTACTTCTAGCGCACTAATCGGTGCTCTTTCCAACCAGTTACCTGTGCCTCCAGGTAATGGCCGTGCATATGTGTTTGAAATTACCCGTCACATCTTGTCCCTTACCTTTGGAATGAACAACAGAACTGGGTGTTTTATTTATGGTGATGCAAGAGAGTGAAAGACCTGAAGTTTGATTTTTTTCATCCCTTGTTTGAGTCTTTAGAGCTGGCACTTTACCAAGTATTTTTTGACCTGGACAGTCAAGCAGAAGTGACTTAATTGACAGTAAATATTAAACTCTTTAGTGCCATTTTTACAGTAATAAGAATAGGATTGTATGCTTAATTTGCAGAGCGATGTTCAGGTTCATTATGTAGTCATGTATATTCAATAATTACTTCCTACTGTTTGACCAGGTTGGGGTAAGGGAAGACCAGGAAAGGAAGAAATTTTTGTTTTGTTTTGTTTTCTTAAATGTTTCAAAGTTTAAAGAAAATTTGCTATGCAAGAAATCAAGTTTCATAGCTTAATTTGTAGAAAGTGTCAAGTTTTTTAAACAGGTATATTTTAATTTTTTTACTGTAACGTTTAATTTTCATTGCTTGGAAAACAGCATAGACTTCAGAATAAAAATGTCAGCTTAAAAGATTCACCGTGAAACAAGAAGCTGTTGTGGTATCTTTCCTTCACACTGTAATTAAAATTCTTCTTGGTGCTATACGACGTTTGCTGTTACTCCCGGTAACAATGTGAAGAGTTGCGCATCTCATCTTTATGCATGAAAATGATTTTCTTCGTTCCGCTGAGGAAAACTGTGTTTGTACGGTTCTACAGATAAAAACGTAGAGAGGGCTTTAAATGCTTAATCGGAGAAAATAAATCACTTTTAAATCGCAGAAACGGTCCAGGTGTGTATTTTATAAGGAGCAAGACGGCGTGAAGTCTTTATCTTCACGAGTTCAGCATCTCGTTAGGTGTCCTGTGCCCTAAACCCGATTGCTTTCCAAGGGCTAGCCAAGCCGGCGAGCCCTGCGGGG
>NW_008824722.1:3420239-3452192 GCF_000699105.1 Pygoscelis adeliae | reverse complement strand
TGGGGGGCTGTCCACGAATTAACAGGGGGTTAATTTGCAGCAGCATCGAGCGCAGAAAGGGGAGCTGCAGTTTTCCCGTGCTTTGTTTGTAAAACTGATGTGATGCCCGTTATTGTGAGTAAAAAAAAAAAATCAAATCACAGGCATCACGAGAGGGATTATCTAAATTCGTCGGCACTGCAGACCCCCTGTGCTGCTCGGTCCCCATCCAGCCCTGGGGAAGGTTGTACTTGTGGAGTGCTTGGCACTGTAGCAACAGGCACCACAGGGAAACTCGGGAGAACGGCAGCAATTTTGCCTTCGAAGCAGGTTTCAAAGAGTGGCATGCGGGGGGCTGTGGAAAAGAGTGAATGGTCACGTCGCGGACAGATCCTTTCCCGAAAGGGGGGGAGAAATAAGGTTGCATAAGCCACCGTGATTCTGGTATTTCCTAGCATTTGGCATCATGGGGAGCTTGGCAGTGAAGTGCTCGTAGCACAGCCTTGGGGGTGTAATTGCCAAGTGTTCGAACGAAAAGGGAAACTGGGGGAGGGAGCAGCTTTCATTATGTATTACCTTGGTGACACGGACACACGTTATCTCATGGGGGAGAGCCACGGGATCCGTCACGTGCTGGATGTGCCAGCGGTGAGGACGTGTGTCTGTGTGATAAGCCCACGTCACTGGCATTTCCAGGTGCTGGGGAGCAGCAGAGGAGCTGAGGCACACACTGTGGCCATCCCCTCCCTCCCCGTCCCCGTCCCTGTCTCTGGATCCACATCCTTCTTCCCTGGCCAGTCTCGGTCCTCATCTCTCCCCTTTGTCACCTGCCTCCTTCATCCAATCTGTGATCCACTGGCCCCCGCACCCTGAGCCCCAAGCCCTTCTGTGGCTCCCAGGCTCTGTGTCACAGATTGATGCCCGCAATCTCTTACCCATTTTTCTCAGTGACTACTCGGTCCCCAACCTCCTTGTCCTTCATTCACTACAACTGTTGCTGAATCCACATTTTATCTTTTGCCTTTGAGTAGAATAGGCTAGGCGGGGATGTCACTGAGAGCTCTGGAGGACAGGCTTTCTGCTTTCAGGCCCAGCTATACAGCACTGCAGGTAGCGATAAGGTGCTAAGACCCATTTCTTCTCTTACTGTGCCCCTTTTACAGAAAAAACCCTTGGGAAATTCCAGTTCAGTTTCATCAAAGCCCAGCTGAGCAGCTTCAACCTTCAAATTTTCAAGCTGTTTGGGAAAACTCTTCATACAAGTCACAATAGCCACCACCTCAACCACCAATCTGAAGCCCTCCCTACACCTAATTTTCAGTTCCTTGCTTCAAACTTTCAGACTCTCAGAGACCTGATGTAATTTCTCATGAAGTGACCAAACTATCACAAGAAATCTTCCATAGTTACTCACTGCGGGCCACGTAGCATGGTGTTTAAAGTTTGACGAGGTTCTTAGGGACAGGAAACATGGTCTTATTAAAGGAAATACCTGGCGACTTGGTGGCACTAGCAGCTTTCCTGTGTCAGGTGGGAGTGGAGGAGGAGGAAACATTTCCTCGCAGAGCTCTGTAACTTAAGGTCGACTTAGCCTTGAACAGAAAGGATCCTGCACGTTCATCTCCCAGAATTTGTGCTAATAGTCTCCCCTTGTCTCTAGACTTTCTAGTCTGGGGGGAACTCTGTGGACACGTAGGTATGTGCAGGCACATGAGTGCTGGGGAAAGAAGAGCAGTATGAGCCTTCACTACAGAGCACAAGAAGAGAAATTGCTTGGCAGCAGTGGGTAACACTCATTAATCGCATACTTTGCACAGTGAATGAAGAACAGAACTACACAGCAATACGGGAATTGTCTGCCCCTTTCTCTGTTCTTTGCCATGCAGCGGGAGCTTCCTTTTCCCCTGAGTGAGGCTCACCCCTGGGTGTGAGCATCCCTGGGCGGCACCTGGCTGTGGTGGCTCGCCAGTACATCTGCTTGGAAGAGATGCCTGGTTTGGACATTGAAAGGGTAAACTGCTTATCCTGTTTTCTGTAATTCTGTCACAGAGAGCAAACGCTCATCTGACTGGTTTAACTTCAGGGTAAATACAAGGCAATGTGGTTGAAGGAGATACAGAAAATGGAGAAAGGACTCTGAATCAGCAGATTTGTATTTAAAGGCTTTAGTCTGCTTGCTCTCTCTTTCTAAAAATAGGGTTTTTTTCTAGTTTGGAGAAATAAGATATAAATGATACCCTGGCAAGAAGTGCCTAAAATCTGACAGATGACTAAATTGTGCTCTCCAGAGCTGTAAGCTTGAAAAGAACATTGCAGAGATAATACATGTTCTTGGCTTGAGAGAAGTCCTGTCCATTAGAAATACACCCCTCTGAAGATTGATCTGAACTTTTGAGCTTTCAATTGAATAATTGCTCTGTGAGATTTGAAATATTTTGAATTATTTAATTTCCCATTCACTGAAATTGAATAACATTGCAGTTGGTGATTTAAAATGTTGTTGAATTAATTATGACATTTTGTTAAATTCCCTTTCATCTTTCCTTTGTCGGTTTTTTATTTCAAAGACCTCGGTTAATGCAGAAAGCGTATCACCCCAATACAGAGGAGAGATGAGTCACAGATTTGTCAGCTTGAATGGCCTTAGACCTACTTACGCCTACTAACCACCGTGATGCAAGTCTGAAGTGATGTTACTTGCATATTAAAGAGCAAGACTCAGAAAGCTAAAGCTTCCTTGCTAAGCTCTGTTCTTCTGACCCTCTCTGCTACAGACTTGCACTCCTGCTGCCCGACACACACGTGCTCCAAGCAGAATGGGTGCCGCCAGCCCCGACCCCTTCCGGCAGGACTCGCGCCAAGCGCAGCATTTTTGGTCAAAGCTGGTTTACATATTGATGCCTCAGACCACAGGCAGTATAAACGCCTGTGATCTGCCTCATCTCCAAACTGCAAACCGAACATGCTACCCATATTAAAAGAAAGGCCTGCAGCCATGACTTAGAGAATGTATGATGGGAAGGGAAATTACACCCTTGCTGATGACAGGCCTGTCAAAGCCTTTTAGGATGTGGCACGTTGGTCTGTAACATTTCAAATTTCAGCTGTAGGCAACTTTCTCCCTTGTCTGTATCCTATAGCTTATTTTTGTGTCATCCCTCCAACTTTATTTTTCTCTGGCATAATTTATAGCAAGCTATTTATGGGACTAGAATAACTGTCAGCTTGGAGAAGGGCCACGGTTCCTCCTGTATGCAGTGCGGGTTAGACGGCTGTTAGAAGGTTGCTGTCCCAAAATGGATAGCGGTATACCTGTACATGAAAGGAGAAAAGATTGTTTCTTACTCCAGTTTCTCGCCATCCCCATCCTTGTAATGAATAGTCAACGTTTAATTTCAGGATTCTGTATTCTCTTCCTGTTCTAGGTATGCTGTGTTGTATACTAACATCATCGATACACTAACCGTGCTCTTTCTTACTTGGACTTCCTATGCCTAATGTTATAGTTGATGATTATTTTTAGATTACAAGAGAGTAATTGCTGTCTTATAATTCCCCCTGAGACACTGGTTTTCATTTAAAAGGGCAAGTGCATTTGTTTTGTTCCCGCACTCTTGTCTCACTTTACTGCATTGGGGCAAAATTTATTTCAGACAAATAGTTCTTGCATATTTTTATATATCCTTTTATACACTGTTCATTAACTTGAAACATCTCTTGATGAGAGAGCCAATCAGCAGGTTAAACAATAATTATCTCCCACAAATCACCTATCCTTGATAGAATAAGGCATATTTACAATTTATTCACCAGTGTTTGTGGCAACCACTTCATGATAAAACAGAATGACGGTGTTATGAGGTATAATCCAAAGATAAGCCATTACCTAGACAGGACTTCAAGAGCACAACATGGAAGTTTTCAACAAAAAGAAAAGTGAATTTATATTTTGGTCTTAGAAAAAAAGGCGAAGGCTGGAACTGAGAACAGTTACAAACCTCTACTGAAAAAATCAGTGCATGCTCATCACCTTGATGCTTGCAGGCAGAGTCAAAAAAATCTCAGCTCAACAGCAGGAGCCACATGAGGGAAAAAAGCAATCTTCCCCTAGGATTCAGTCCTCAGTCTGACCACCACCTGCTGGTTTTTGAGAGCGGAGTTATCCCTGGAACACTGCATTTGCATTGTGTCTGCTAACGTCAAGGCTTAGCACAGGACAAAACCACCATGAATTTAGCAGAAGTACCAATTCAGATAAGTACAGGCTCAGCTGTTGCTAAATTGGCAATTATAACTAGACAGTCTCTGCTCCCCCGCCATCATCATTATCGGTGCTGGAAGTTTTGTCTCAGTTCAGCGAGTATTCTATTTTGTAAGCTCTCATTTGTCTTCTGTTTGACAGCTTACAGTGATTTTGTTTAGCTGTACTGATGAACTGCTGTCAATGGAAAAAACTCCAACCACCAGAGGCAAACGAGAAGGATTAGCCAAAATCTACAATTCCGACACAGTTGGAAAATGGGGAGGTTAACTATAAAAGGACTGAACCAGAATATGGTTGAGAAGATCAGATCATCTTCTCAAATACTGCATGTGTTCAGGATTGCAAATCCATATCCAACTATCCTTATCTCTGACCTTTAAAAGTAACTTTTCAGCACAACCGTAACTACTGGCAGGAACAGCAGAAGCAGGAAAAAGAAAACAAAGTGCTGGCAAGTCCTAGCATTTTACCTGCTGGGAGCCTAGATCTGCTTTCAGATTAATGCAGAATGTTAAAATTCCAGCATCTGCTCTAGGCTTACTTTGCAACCACAGCTGTGATAAGGAGGGATGCTCTTGTTCTAGACATGATATGAAAGCTCTTTTCTGCCAAGCAGTTGGTACGGTTCCAGAATCCTGCCACAATGCTCTCATTTATATCTTTTGTTATTTTGCAGACTCTGAGGCTAACCTGGCCTCTGTAAAGCTGTTGGCACTGTGGTCTGTCTGCATTTTGGTGTCAGTCTTATAATGCACCACTAAAGACAGGATTTTTAAATAAAAATATTGTGCCTGCTGGGGGAAAAAAAAGTGCATGAAGCTTGTTCCATAGAGCAGATTAGTCTCGACCCCATCCTTACTTGAAGCAAATACCAGCTAACTCAGCTAGCTGCATTTAGGCTGTGCTTTCACCGTACAGTGATGGCAGAGGGCACCCTGTGCCCTTTATGCCTCTGACTCTACAGCATGACTCATGGGCCTTTCCTGTGTCCTAGGAGAAGTGGACTTGGCTTCCCTCCCGGAGGAAGAGAGGGAAGAGAGCGCCAGACTGGCTCCACTACAAAGTAATTACTTTCAGGTCAGCCCAAAGCTCTGTAGTTGCCCAGTGCCCCAAGAACAGACCCCTGGTGCAGGTGTGCAGTAAGCTGGCACCCTCTCAAGTGTGCAGATCCCTTTTTTGTATGTATCATTAAATAAGAGAAAGGGAAAGACGGTGTCAGGGTCTCAGCCCTTCTCTGAGCTTTCCCCCAGCAGTCCTTATACCTATCCTGCTGCTTGAGCTGGGAGCAGGTTACCCTTGCTGCCTAGATGAGCTGTTAGCAGCAAGTGGTGGTCAGGCCCCAGGGCAGGGGCACCTGCTGTGGACTGCAGGTGCTTCCTGTGGTGGCAACTGAGCCTGAAGGCAGGAGCATCAGGGTCTCACCCAAAATAATCCCAGTAGCATCCAGCAATCCTGTGGAAAGTAGGAATAGGCGAGGTGCAGTACAATTTGAAGTATCAGGTGGCATATCCATGGCTTACTCCATCACAGAGTTGCTCTACGTGCATCTGCTCATCCAGCAAAGACCATACCTGAGCTGCATAACTGCGCCTTGAACCAGCTGAAATTTAATCTGCAAGAACATCCAGCTGTGACAAACTTGTCAAATACGCTCAAGAAACCCCACTGCTCCATTGGGATTGACAATTTATGTTGTCAAGTGGTTGCTTTGTTGCTGTAGATGGAAAAGGGAATTTGTTTGTGGGACTTCTGGGACTGAAAAATCAGATTGTGCAGATAAAAGTGACCCTGCAGTCACTGCCTGTAGCACCCCTCACACTTCAGTCACTAGCTGATTGTGTTTCACCAAGTGGTTCTTCACATCCTCTAGCTTTTCAGCATGCACCGCTATCTCCAACCAGGTGAGACCCCTGCACAAGATGAAGAGAACAGCGTGTGAAGGGCAGGATGGCCAATACAGTAGGCTGCCACTCCAGTATCTCCCTTTTGGTATCAGTATTGAGCAAAAAGGCAGATTTTGTTTTGTGTGTGTGCATGGGGTGGTGGTGGTATAAACTGGTTAGATGTTTCCTTTTTTAATGCTAATATATTTTGAAAGACAAAATGAACTATACGCACTACTTCAGACACAGCACCAAGTTCACCTGTTAATAGCATTGGGAACTTCATTGTACACGCTCCCCATTCTTCTGCTTCCTTACCTATTGGACAGGGAATATTAGGTCATGTTACTGTATTTTGATGGTGATACTGTTCAGTTCCTCCGAAAGTCAATTGGTAAAGAAAGAGACTTGACTTTCAAAAAAGGGTTGTTACAGAAAAAAAATATTTTGAGGCCATCTAATTACATCTCAAAAGTGCCATAATAAGGAAAGACTCTGCTTTGGGAATACAGGAAATGTTAGGATGCAAAAATACACCACTCACTCTTGGAGTCTGCTGGCCATGTGCCATATAATTGTGGTGCATATTTGATTTATCCTAATTACATTTCTGTATATTTATTTGCTTTCTGACTGGAGCAGAACTGCCACATACTGAATTCAACTTGCTTAGGCCTTTTGCACCTTTCCTGTGGTGCGCGATACCACAAGCCTTGTTCTTTTAAAAACAGAATAGAACCAAAACAAAACTAAAACCCACCATCCATGCTGCACATCATGGCTGATGTATAAATACTCAGTTTCTTTTGGTCATGTTCGTATGTATGCAAACGTGTTTCAACATTGGCTCAGTGGCTGCCACTCATAAGAACGTTAGGTGCAAGAAAAGGATTACATGCCTTCCCAGATGATGATTATGCAGCTGCTAAAAGGGATGAATTCAAGTCTTATGCAATGCTTTTTAAAACACTTTGTTAATTTGCTCCTGAGGAATATCCAGATGCAACTAATTACCCTGTAATGAGGCTCCTAAAGCTGACTGTCTAGCAGGCTTTTGAAGGTGTCCAGCTTACTATACAGAATGATTTGTTTTGACTTTCTTTAAACTCTTCGTACGTGGATGCCATACATGGTTGTATTCCTCAATGATGAGACACTGTAAGTGAGGTTTATGGGAGTTAATTAATGTGGTAGCAAGGACAAAGAGGATAACTATGGAAGACACGTTCTGCTTTTTAAGTGCAGGTTTGCAAATAATTACCTATATAACATCTGAATGCCAACTGCAATAAATAAGGACTTTGGCCACCATTTTGACAGTAAGAAGCTAGTAAAGTTAGTGAATACATGTATTATGCAGTTTTGGGAGGTGTCCGCAGTATTGTTTCCCATTCTAACAGCCTCCTATAATTACATTCTCTGCAATTGCAGTTTTCCACACAGGGATTTTTCCCTGTCTTGGTACTCAAAAAGATTGAGGCACAGAGAGCTCAGTGCTGCAAGCCACATGGTATTGACCTTTGCAGAAGATGTACTCAAGATTCATGCTTGGTCAAGAAAGGCCCCATGATGCTCACATTTTTGAGGAGACAAGATGATCCCTGATATCTGGGGCAATTTCCATGGTGTGTTGCTGGAATTGTCTCTAAAATGTCTCCACAGATTCCACTAGTAAACTGTTTTATATTTTTCTTGGTCCTAATCTGCCGATTAGGACAAAATATTTCTGTGGGCTGCTAATGACTCTACTCATAAGTGTTATATAAAGGGATTCCAACACACAGCGTATGTGATTTAGCTCAGCAAGAACAGAAATGCTCCGAGCAGGAGTTGCTGAGAGGAATGTTATGGACTGTCTGTGATCACCTACTCCAACTCTATCGAAAATAGCTTAAGACCTGAAGGCTCAGGAAATACACATACATTTTCTGTCATTTGGCATATAAGTACATGTAAATGTTATAAATGTATTAAAAAAAAATAAATCTGTGTAATGAGTCTCACCAGCTCTTAACCAGAAGAGCTTTCTGTTTGTGAGCCCCTTTAGAAAGGAAAATAGAACAACTCTGTTCATAAAGAATCTAGAGCTGAACAAAGAAATGCAAACACCCGTACTTTTGAAATCACTTGTGAATTTACTCCGTAGGTTAGTTTGCATTTTCATTCCTCTTGGAAATAAGATGGGAAAAGCAGCCTAGTTAGCAGCAAGGTGGTATGCAACTATAAATATGTAGCACAATTCTGTGTCTGCAATAGGAGACAGCACTTGGTAACGTGGGAAGGTCAGTTGCATTGCACAGTATTTAATTTATGCTAAGTGGAAAGTACTTTCATTTTTATAGTACCTTGAAATTTAACAACATTCTGGGGTGGAGAACCCTGCAGTTTAAAAGATACCGTTGCTTTTTCAAAAGAAACCACTGACAAAACAAAAAGCCACCGCTTTACATTTAAAGGGTACCAAAGAATTTAAGAAAAAAACCAAACCCTTTGTTTAATGAAGTTCAGGCTGAATTATCCTTATAGGTTAGCAACAATTTTCTATGCCCCTCTCAGCAGTCAAAAGAATTGCTATTGCGTTGGTTATGAGAAATCCCAGTAGCCAGTCATAGCTTGGTACTGAGGGAATTCGGTCCAAGTCTCAGATGCAGTATGTCAAAATGGCATTTTTTTCTACCTCTGAAATGATCTTCCATTAAGTTTTTATTCCTTCAATCCCTCCCCTCTCCAAAAGGCTTTCAACATGTAACTTGCATTCCATAAAGCTTCTGCAATGCTTCTCATCCAGAGGGAGTTATTATAATGTTATGTATATTTAACCAACATCTGTCTTGGATTAAAAAAAACAAAAATGCTTGAAGCTGAAGTGTAAATACACTGAAGAAGCAGGACTTTCCTTCTGCACGGTGGTCTTGTTGTTTGAAACAGAGCAAGAGTAATGCAAGAGTCATGCTGCAAACCATCACTAGTAACAAACTCGGAATTACCCATGGGATCTTAACCTGGAACTGTGCAAGGGAGGCAAGGTGGTAGAGATTTTCTCCTATCAAGTTAGTCTAACACTTCTGAACCAGCTACCACTTTGCTGCAGAAAAAGACCCAAACCCACTCTTAATTTTCATCAAAATAAAAACATTTTTGATTCTGTGCTATTTTATGTATACCTGTGTGTATCAGAAGTGTCTGGAAAAGTAGCGGGGGAGGCTCTTGCAGAGGTAGTGAGTACAGATATTAGCTTCTTGTAATGATTCATGGCAAAGAAATGACAATTACCTCACAAAATCGTAAATAGTCCTTAGACATACAGTCAATACCTGGATCAGCGTGTTCCCCTACCAGCTCCCGTTAGCTGCTGCTAAGTGTTACTGAGTTGTAGTAAGAGTGGAGGAGCAATTGAAAACCACAAAACTCCCAAAACATCAAGCTGTGCATGCTGTATCAGAATGGTCTGAAGCTGGAAATAAGTTGCATAATTTATTTTTAAATAAGCATAGTACTTCCTATGGAGGCCCACTGCTGAGGCAATTGCTTTTCCATGGCTTAGTCATCCAGCATTAAATGAGGTGCCTGCAAGATATGTTTTGACAGGTGTTGCTGAGCTGTTTAGTTGAGGCAGTTTCAAGTCATGTCCACTATTTGCTTTTAGTGCTTTAGTGGAATTTTTCTACTGAACTACTTAGTATAGTTCAACCAGGAATAACTGCTTTATGCTCACAATATTCAGAGGTGCAAAAGCAATTAAATATCCAGAGCACGCGAATAACTAACTGGCAAGAATGAACAAAGACGCAGATCTTCAAACCTTCCTGAGGTATAGGGGCCATAATCTAATGGAGATAGTTCATCCCTGTTTACAGAACAGATATTTTTTCCCCATGTGCAGTAATATTCTCTTTGCGCACATGCCTTGTGACTGTTGCCTTTGCTCTTGAATAAGACCTCAAAATGAATTAGTTAAGCCTACGCTGGACTTCTATAAATTAGTAAAGCAGAAAGAATTTAAACGGCTGAAATGCTGAGCAAACTTTGGCACAAATACTTCTAGTTTTACAGCTCATTCCAATAGAGCAACCTGCTAAACAGCAATGAAGAAAGAAGTCTTGGCCTCAGTGCCTACAAGAATTGAACCAACCTGTTAAGGAACACTGGCTTCCGATTTCCCTGGATTATGCTGGAATTTAGTGAAAAAGATTAAAGTGAGAATCTTCCGCCAAGTCACAGCAAGTGAGAGACTAGTGGGGGAAGATGTGTCTTTTCAGTCAAAAGGGTTAGAAGATGGTAGTTCAGATACTGAGAGGCTGTGAGGGTAAGGAGGATGATATACTGCCAGATTCAGTGGTGTATTCCGAGTATATATGAGAAGAGCACTTATTTATGTCATTAAGTTAATTATCAAAGAGTATGTGTGGTTTCTTGAAGGATTTGAAGTTTTTTTTTCCCCCCAGAAAACCCAGGTAGAAACAGTAAGAATAAATTGTCAATAAGTCATGGTAATGGAAGAGTCAAAGGTCTCGGTTTAGGGAAATGGAGCTAAGAGTAAGCAAGATGGCAACAGCTGAATTCCTCAAATGTTAAAGTGAGAAGAAATTAAGCCATTTAGATTAGTGAAGAAGAAAGTAGTTAATTAACACTGCACAGCCTTAATGTTTTCAGGTCATCTTAAATACTGCCTGCATCAAATTCTATTTAGTTGACAAAACTGCAAATAGAGTTGATCCTGACAGTGTGTAGTAGTGTGATGGATTAAACTGTTGCCTCAATCCTAGCAAGAACCGTTTTCCAATACATTGCTATTTACATGTACTTATCTATAGCCAAGATATTTGAATTTACTAGCTTTTACCTATGATCCTATCCCATGCTTTCCTCTATCAACCCCCACCCCAGCATGCGTTAAAAAAAAAAAACCACAACCAAACAACAAAAAAACCAAACACAAACCAAAACCAACAACCAAAAGCCACATCAACACAAGTTTCAGCAGCAATTGCCTACTAGAAAAGAATTCCAAAACCAGACCTTTTAGTGAAACTGGCATTTGTACTTTAAAATGGGAAGCAGGAACTGTTAGCACAGGATTTCTTATGAGAACAAGATAACATGACTATACTCAGTGATGCATTAAACAAAGTTGATTCTAGTTCTTCAAAAAAGAAAACCTGAATAGAAAGTGGCATGGATGTAGAACATTACATACAGGGTTCTGAAAGCACGATTATGGGTGCAACAGTAAATGGATCCATAACCAGTTCTCTCCATCAGTAAAAACCACTACGCAAATAGAGACATATTTGTCTGTGGTTAAAAACTTTTCTAAAAAGCAGCTAGTAAAAAGCTACTCTGAACAACCCTCAAACACCTACTCCATAAACCTGTCCAAGTTCCACAGAATTATTCCACATTTAAAAGAGGGGACTCCTCACAGCTGCCACGATAAACATTATGCAGCTGAAATTCTACTAACAATTGTGTCCTCAATTAAAAGAGATAATGCTGACTGAAGTCACAATACCTAAGCATATCTTTTCTTACAAGCACAGAACTACTCTAAATGCTGGAGAGGCCTTAAATAGCTACATGGTTGGATCCTTCTCTGATAACCAGGGGAGACAGCTAACCTTTGAGAAACAGCTCCAGATGAGGAGGGAATTAATATACTTCAAACCAGGCAAATCATGCAAATTGTTACAAAGAAAAGCTTTTGCAGGGGAAAGAGGATGAAGGAAAGAACCACCATTCAAACAAAAAAAAAAAGTGACAAGTACAGTAGGGTTCCATCTAAATCTAAGAGTTTAAGATAGGAGGGGAAAGAGAAGGGGAGAAGCATCTCTATGTATTTACATAATCACAGCTCAGATAATTTGCATTGATGTAATGGCAGCCTAGGAGAAACCAAGTTACAGATAAGAAGGTACACTGAGAAATGCTAGGTAACATTCCATATTCCTTGTTCTGAAAGTAATGGGACATAAATTAGCCATTAGTGGAAAAAATACTTCCTACAGCCAGTATCATCTTTCTCAACGAAAAGGGATCGTGTATTCCCCAAATAAATGCTGCACATCAGCCAACCCAGAGATATGTAGTAACTCCCAACCCCGGTTCTGTATTACCAGTTGTTCCATGTTGCAACAATTCTTTTGCTTTAATTGTTTGAGAAATGCATTCCCCTACATCATTTATTGATCACTAGAGAGGAAAAAAAAAGTACAAGAAATGTAACTTTAAAGTCCTATAGTAATTCTTCCTTCATCCCCAAGACATTTCTTTAGGCTATCAACTTAAAATTGATTACCTAAATCCTTAGATATGCATTAAAACAAAACACATTTTTCATTCAGAAGTTTTGCTACAGGCTTTTGTTCAACTGACAAAATACACCAGGGAGTATAAAAAATATTTATTCAACCTAATTTAATGTAACTATAATTTGCAATACTTAAAAACAAGATTTACAACAGAGTAATGACCTTCTGCTACTCAGGTGAAGTCATTTCATAATCCATACAGTATTCTTATAATTTTATTTTTACAATAGCTTTAACTTCCAGAGGAGACAATGAGCTTTCCCATGGAACAAGTTTCAAACCCACTCATTTGCATCATTCAATTCTTCATGAGACTTTAAAAAACAGTAATAAATTGGTTGGAAATCTATACAGTGAAGACCACTGAAAAGCTGTTTTCTCAAAATGAGGAATTCTTAAGAAATACGTATTATATTGTTTCAAGACTATCTTACAGAAAGCAGCAACTTTCAGAGGTTGCTACTCTATATTTAGAGTTTTATATAAAAGTGAGCCCACTAAGACAAATATAATCAGCAGACTTACAAGATTATACTAATTCTTCAGTTACAGCAAGAACCTCAAAAGTATTTGATATTGATTGAATGTATAATTTTCAATACCTGTATAGTTTGAATACTAGTTGGTCATTATATACACTTTTGTACAGTTCTAAAATATTACATCTCAGTAATGAAGATAAACATACTATAGAAAAGGTACCATATTTTGAATTTCTCTAACATACATTATTGCAGTCAAATATGAATTCCATTCTGCAACTGCTTCATTTCTGGTGAAAAGAAATATTTACTTATGAATACTTCAACTAAAAGATTTTTTTAAACCTTTCTCCATGCCTATGACATACTAACACGAACAAGAAAAAAACAAAATAACTTTGAGAAAAACAAATAAATTGTTGTTAAGAAAAGCCTTCAAGTACTAGATCTAGGTTAGGTCTAGTATGAATATTAAATGGCCGTATTACATTTGTCAAAATTTAACTTCACAAAACAGTTTCTGTTGAAATTAAGTTTATAAATCAATCAAATAGCTGAAGTGCTAATGTCTTCCTCAGCTGGCTACTTCGAACATATTATAACAGTAAAGCTTACTGTATAAATAAACTTCGTTTATTACACATTTAAGATTTATCCTTTAGTCCTTTACAGAATGGAGCCAAGTTGTCTTAAAAGTGTCTAGCCTGCTGGTATGTACCATGCTCAGATTAGGTACCCAACATGTAGTGTCACCCCCTTCCAGCTGATCCTTCCACTAGAATCCTTCCACTGTCTGTCCTTCCACTAGATGTGGTAGGGGCAGAAGAGAGCCTAGTCCTAGTACAGAGCCAAGTTAAGCACCCAGGTCTGGAAATTTAGAAGGATGCCCTAATCTGTCAGTTTAAATGTAGCTTTAGTGTTCAATGTTGTTTCCTCACACTTCTCCTGCTCTTTGTACTTGTATGGATATTTACATAATCAAAAGGAACATGAAAACTAAACAAGTGCTCTAATACTTAACTACAAAATAAGCAACTGAAATTTACTTCGCCCCATGTAATTATTTTACAGTGGAGGAAAAAAAATGCTATCCAGCACCAGTTACAAAACAGTAAAAGAGCCATGAGAAAAGAACACTAGGCACTGCAGAAGATACAGGACAGTAAAAATTATCAGTAATAAAATAGTCACCTGGAAGCCATGCTAATTTCAACACCTAATACTTAGGTGGCTAAAACTGACAGACAACTCCTGTAGAGGGTGATCTACCTTCTGCTTTCTCTGACCAGTCATTTGAGTATTTTACACTCCCTGTTTGATACCAGCAAAAACCAAGGAAATCTTTATTGACTGATGTCCTGCAATTACTTCTCCTTGGTGATGACTCACACTCCTTTCTAAAAAAATTCCCTTCATTGTGTGAAATGCTGAACTAGATGATAGCGTGGGTATGAAAACACGTATAGAAAAGGCATTTGAATATAGCCTACGTTAACTACACAAGTTAGTGTTCTTGTTCTATAGTTGATGCTTTTTTTTTCCATTCAGCATATTGGCTCAAAGAAAATAATTCAGAAGCCTGTTGCCCAACAGAAATACCCAAAAATAATGAAAGCCAAGTCACATTCTTAGGTTCAGTAGTTGCTGGAAGGATTTACCCTGCCACAAGACAATGCTTTATTAAAGAAAAAAAATAGGAGCAGCAACTTATCACAATTCTCCACTACTGTGCAATAATGATGGAACCAATACAACATGGAAACCTGTTAGGTGAGACTGTACGACATCTGGAGATCACAGCCTTATGCTCCTTCTTGCTCAGGATAATTTAAAATTTTGCGATGAGCTTGGCGCAAATATTGCTGCTGTTTGAAGTAAACCTTAAAAGCTCCTTTTATAGCAACAAAAGCAATTCCACCCTGAAATAAAAAGATATTTTGAAAACCTGCACAGTTCAGTGTCATAACATTGCAAGTGTTCTTTTTAAAAATTTCTGGTCAAAGAAGATTTATTTTCCAATCATACAGAATTTTCTTTTGAAGTTTAGCTAATTAGTTCAATTCCAACTGAGTATCTCAAAGTTTTCTGTCACAATGCACAATTACAGAGGTTAGTGTTACTTAAAGGGATTACCTATTGGATCTATAAAACTTTCAAAAGCTTTTATTTGCTTGGAAGTCTGACAAATTTTCTAAAAAAAATAATCAAAATACATCCTATTTAAAGAACAAAGTAAAATGCAGATACGTATCTGCTTTCCTCCCTTTCTCTGAATATATACTATACATGACACAAGGGAATAATACTAACTACCATTCTATAATCACTGTGAAGAAGGCCACTTGCCAAAAGCAAGTGTGGAGTGAAATAAAAATCTGGTTTTTGTAAAACAAACTTTTTTCCCCAAAAAGTTTTATAGTATGTTTATCTCAAGTCTTCAAAATAAAAAGAGACACTAAGCTGCCTTTAGTCTGCATGAGCAGTTGTAATGTCACTGTTTCTTCCATATGGAAGAGGGGTGCGTTAACATGTTGGAACTGAAAACAGGGGCTGAAGTGACTGTCAGATGACTAGGGATACCAGCTTACCAAACTCAGTGTGCTTCCCCTTGAAAGGCTGCAAGCCAGAGAGGTTATTCACAAAGGAAGAGATTGTCTCCTCTCTTTGTCCTGCCCCCTCCATTCAACTTCTTTGGAGGGTTTATTTTTCTCTCCTTATTTTAATAAGTAACAAAGGGATTCTCCCAAAGAATTAGTAAACAGAAGTTAATATGAAAAGGTTGATAATATAAACCCCAGTCTTCCCATGCAGAGATTGTTCTTAGAAGATGCTGGTTCCTCATCTTCATTATCACCCTTAATTACTGCTAAGATCTGCCTAGTACAGTACCAGATACAAGTTTCAGCCTTGTCTAGAATTGAGATTAGCTTCAGTCACAAGGACAAAGTCTCACAAACGTGATGCTTGTCTACTGCCAAGATAGGCAACCTTAAAAAAAAAACCCTTTCCCTTAATCAAATGCGACTCTTAAGTTCCAGATCAATTTATGTACCTTTTTACTTTTCCTCCCTCCCCCCACAACACTTCATATTGCCGTATTATAATTGTTCATGAAACAAACAATACTGAATCTTACCAAGATTGTCCTTTGTAAATTTGAGTTAACACTGCTGAACATCAGCTTGCCAACTATCGTGGCAATAGTAGGGAAAACTAGAGCTCCACATAGAATACGTGTAGCAGAGACATGATCTGCCAAAGGGTTGGCCTCTGCTGGAATACGAGGAACAGGACATCCAATGCCTAAAGGGGTGAGAGTGGGGGAAGAAAAGGTTATATAGCCACTACCTCAGACAGAACACAGAAAGCACATTAGTGCCCACCCCCCACTCCATTATAAATCTATAGCCCAATTACTTTGAGAGCTATCCCTCTTCTCAGTGAATATTGTTTCCGTTAAATGACTGTATTAATTTCTACTTTCAAATAAGACCCATGGTTTTTAGTAGCTTGTTTTGTTACTAAGGCTTTAATTGAAACCATGCTCCTGCTTCTCTTGCCCCACCTTTCTCACTAGGTACTATACACACACAGTCTGAATAGACGAACATAAAATAGAGGGAAGGTGTTACCACTTTAACTTAAGAATGGCGAAAACTACTTGCCTATCCCCATCTCCTAAAGGCACCAATTCAAGCCTGATATTTCCTTTTACATTTAATCACATTACCTGGAAATATGCTGTTCAAAATTTGTAGCTTATTAGAGTATTTGCGCCACAGTCTGAGCACATAGTCCTCCCAACGAATCATCTTGCCCAATATTAGCATGACTGGGATAGTGGGAAGTCCAATCAAAAGAAATAAAGGATCAGCTCTCTCCATGACATCAAGACCTTCTTTGTGACCCACAACCTGGTAAATATGTATATAGTTGACAAACATAACAAAGACCACAACTGAACAAATGCAACTTATAAAAATTCTAGTTTGTTTGGGGCTGCCCGTGCATTTTAGGAAAAAAAGAATAATACTGTTTTACCTAATGTACTCAGTTTTCCCTTTGCATCCTTGATTGCTTATCAAGTGTAATGCAACCTACCAGCCCTAATTTGCAAGTCATTAATCTTGCAGAGAGCTGTAACACAATTCCTTACCATCAAGAAAAATTTCATGTGCTTCTGTATGAGTAAAAGCTTAAACATCTGAAATATCAAAATAGCATGCTTTCCAAAACACACAGAAGAATTTACAATTTTAGAATGATTAATTCTACACTCAGAAATTGATTAGATACTAGTCTTTAAAGGATAAATTGTAGCAAGTATCTCAGGATGTTTTAAGCAAAAATTTATGTTATTTAGGAATACCTTATGCAACAGAGATCACAGTATTAAAAAGTATTGCTTCTCTAGACGATGCAGGAAGAGGTACATTATTTTCAACTGTAGTGGAGATAGCAGCATATCTTCACTTGTACTTTATTTTTAAATGTGGTTAGTGCTATGATTTCAAAGGATAGTCATTACCAATGTGTCTAAACCTTTCTACTGGCACATAAAAAAAATAATCAGACTTTGCAGTTTATAAGATACAGGTATTAAAGCTGTAACAGAACAGTGCATTATGTCTTCCTAAAAAGTACATACTTTTTATTTAAAATAAGTAACTCTAATAGGGCTGAGGACAAAAAAAGAAATTGAAGTGGTAGATACCCTCTAGAGTTGTCTCAATTTAAGAATTACTAAATGCTAACAAAGTCCTTGAAGGGCTTCTAGAAAGAATAGGCTCTTTCATTACTTTTTCCATAAGAATCCAGAAAGACTGAAAATACTAAATAGTGTGCTGGTTTTGGCTGGGATATAGTTAGTTTTCTTTACCGTAGCCGGTATGGGGCTGTGTTTTAGATTTGTGCTGAAAACAGCGTTGATAACACAGGGATGTTTTAGGTATTGCTGAGCAGTGCTGACACAGAGTCAAGGCCTTTTCTGCTTCTTACCCCACCCCACCAGCAAGCAGGCTGGGGGGGCACAAGAAGCTGGGAGGGGACACAGCCAGGACAGCTGACCCCAACTGGCCAAAGGGACATTCCACACCACGTGACGTCATGCTCAGCATGTAAAGCTGGGGGAAGAAGAAGGAAGGGGGGGACACATTTGGAGTGATGACGTTTGTCTTCCCAAGTAACCATTACGCATGATGGAGCCCTGCTTTCCTGGAGATGGCTGAACACCTGCCTGCCCATGGGAAGGAGTGAATGAATTCCTTGTTTTGCTTTGCTTGCGTGTGCGGCTTTTGCTTTACCTATTAAACCATCTTTATCTCAACCCACGAGTTTTCTCACTTTTACCCTTCTGATTCTCTCCCCCATCCCACCGGGAGGAGTGAGCGAGCAGCTGCGTGGGGCGTAGTTGCCAGCTGGGGTTAAACCACAACAAATAGTAATTATTACATTTGTCAGGCACTGGATTTCCTGATGCGTTTTCATTGACTTCTTGTTCTCCCCACAAATGCAAAAAGCTATCAAGTCTTCACTTGCACAATACTTAGAATTAGATGGTAAGAACATGCAACAATAGCAAAATGGAATAGGTGGGACACAGGGAAGAAGGTAGGGTAAAGCACCACAGTACCTTCAAACTGTACTTTTTAGTCTTGCTTTGAAAACCATTCCATTTTATTCTTCTAGAACAGGAAGTTATGTTATACACCACATCCTCTAAAAATAGGGATAACCAATATTGTTGCTGCCAAAAAGTTATTCCTTCAAAAAAAATGTTCAGCATTTGTCTTCCAGCTTCTTCACTATCTTCCACCCAAATTGTGATGTCTTACACTATCCTTCTTCTCCTTATAGTCCTTGTCCGTCAAAAAAAGCCTCAGTATCTTGTCTTTCTTGCTTTAGATTACTATTTCTGTTTTCGGTAACCCCATATGACTTGTTACTGACTTCTCTACCACTGTAGTCATAATGTCAATTCTGTATTTATTTTTCTCCATCTGAAGCTTAACCTTTAAAAATAGCTTTTGCGCTTCTCTCTGGCCCTTCAACTGAAGGAAAGAGTCTGAAATGCATCAGGAAACAAGTTGTATTAAACCTAGCAAATTTGGGGTGGCAAAAGGGGTGGAACAGTTTCCCTCCACTCCCAGTTTAATTTCCTCCATTATAAGCAAAAATAAGTTATTCTCTTACCTAGCGCGCCATCCATATGATCAAAACCACCATTAAGTCAGAGGAAAATAGCTAGTTCTTCATACTGGGATTTGACCAGCTCTCTTCACTAATGTAGATGTGAAGCTGTAACCATGCAGTTGCTCAGCTAGACCCACAACTTCCCTTCGCTTAAGGCCAGATCCTCATTTCAAAAGCAGAACAACGACAGAAAGGAGCATTTATCTTTCCATTTGGTTATGTAGTTCTAGAGAAGCTAAAAAGGTCATATAAGTTCCTATAGAAAAAGGCTCAGTGTAGCAGTGAGCAAGGAGATAAGGACTGGTACATTTCACGAAGTCTAGCTGTAGTACTACCGCTGGTTGCAGTGTTCTCTAAGGGCCACAACAAGAACAAAATATCAGATGAGGAAATTCCTAAGTGTACCACTCTAATATAGAGACTCATCCACTGGAATGGAGGAAGCTTTGAAAATCATTATACATCACTTACGCAGCCGCTTGACCCTGGCCACACCAGTACCAGGGAGACTGCATGAACTCATTTGGGCTCCGCTTCAAGTGGTTGTCATATGCATTTCTGCTATGAGATCACATACAAACAGAACTAAAATAGCACATAATCTTGAGATGGAGTGACTTGTAGAACTGCAGGGCAGTACCACACAATTCAAGAAAAAGTAGTGCCATATGATGTACATGGATAAGGCTGCACAGGTTGTATATTTAAGATTAGAACTGTGTAAGGAATACTTATTAGCATACAGATTTGTTAATTCTAGCTATAACTGAATTAGCATCAGAAATACTTTTATGCTTTCAGGCAAGACACAGGTTATGGGCTTGATATAAGAAAATCAACAACTAAAATGGTAACAAAGGTCCTAGTTGTACAACCTATGAAAATTCTTGTCTTGTAGTCAAACTAGGACAGCCATGAATGAGTCTTTCCATAGTTAAGTCTACCGCCTGTCAACATTATTTTTCTATTTAAATAGCAAGTTCACAGAACAGAAGCAGGAAAAATAAGGGTTTTTTTTCCCCATTTCAACTAACTATACAGTCTGAAGTAACTAAAAGAACATACTATTAATTTGCAGGGTTTTGCACTTGTTTATGAATTAATCGCATGATTCAGAGCATGCATTTTCCTTTATACAATAGAAAGTGGTAGGACTAAAAAATTCACCATATCTCAACCCTTAGAATGTTACCAGCAAAATTTTTTTACAGGTAAAAGAAGAGATTAGTCTCATGTCTTTTCTGAAGAATTAGACTACCCATTATTAGTAGTTAGGTGGTAATGGCACCTTTTCTGTACGAACAGAAGTGGGTTCACCAGCCTGCCATACAAAGGGCAGCCAGCTGCAGTAGTAGTGAATTTTGTTAGTTGCAGACTGAACCACTTGGCTTTATACAGTACAATCAGTCAGAAGTGAAAAGCTTTCTATCCACCCATCTTCAATTCATTTGTTAACTACACTGAAAGTGCTGAAAGCAGCTAAAGCATGTTTTTAAGCCAAGGAAAGAGGAGTCTTAATTGAGTTTTTCTTTAGAAAACTTTCTTCAAAGCTGGTAAGATGAGGGAATACACATGTACCTGCATCACCGTCACAGCTCCATATGTAACAGCCGTCCAGTATATAGAGCCCACCATTATTCCAGCTGCAGCAAATGGACATGCCTTTGAGATCAGTCGATCTGCAAGATCCAAAACGTAAACAACTGGACCTATGATAAAGGAAAAGCAAGGTTTCAAGATATATATATACACACACATATACATGCGCGCATACTGAAGAAAGCTCTCAGCATCTATCACTGATAAGAAAGAATGAACTTGGCAAAATACAAGTCTGACATCCCACACATGCTGTTTAAATGAAAACATATAATTAAAAAGCTACTAAGCTAAACTTGTAACTTATTTCTACCTACCATTTCAGTCACCGCAACATCTTTCTGAGAGATTAATATACTGATTAGAGCACTGACTGATTTACCCATTAAAGTTGACTAGCTTCCTTTGTCTGTGTTGAATCAGAATTGTTCTGTTGTAGAAAACATATTAGGCTTAGCGGCTTTTTTGTTAGATATTTTAGTTTTCAAAAGGAAGAAATGCTAATTAGTTGTAATGTACTTCACGTGCTTATCTTTGACAGTTTCACCTGAGAACTCTGTCACTAAACTATCCTGCTCTACAGTAGAAAGTAGCACAGTCAATATGAAAGATTCCTTCCGCTGGAAGAGGCTGCATTCAATATTTGTAGATGACCACCTCTTAAATGTTGGAGGGAAAAACCTCCTGTTCAGGTTATTTAGTGCCTTTGACAACAATGCAAGAATAGAGTTTCATTGTTCTGTCTATGGACAACTGCACTTTCTAGACTTACACAGAGGAAGACATTGCCCTGACCAACTTTGGTGAGGTAAACAAGGGCATGCTTGCCCATTCTCTTTGAGAGACTGCAAGAGCACCAGCAAAGCAAAAGCCAGAAGTTGAAGTCTGAAATGTATGTATGGAAGTGAAAAATGTCATCACCATGATCAGATTCCACACTACTTTTGTATTTGTCAGCTAATTCTACATAAAGACTGTCCTCCTCCAGCTCATATGCATGAATAGTTTTTAGCTCCCTCCTACTTTTTCCTACCGAAATCAGTGAAAATTAAAGTTACTCTCAAAACCAGCCTATAGGCATTCAAGTAACTAATCCTCCATGTCTCTCATCACAGTTTACCCACTCTGGCCTGTAATTCTTTTACTACTTCCTAATCATTCATCTTTTTTTTTTTTTTTTTGGGGGGGGGGGGGGGAGGAGTGATCTGTGGAGCAATGGTGTTAAATGACTTACTGAAGTCCTGATATACTAGATGTACAGGACTTCCACTAGATAAATTTTAATTGCCAGGCTGTTTTCTATACCTATCCTGAGTTGTATGCCATCTTCCTCCTGACCTCCAATTAATCAAAACTTGTTCTGACCTTGCACAGAATTGAGAAGATTAGGTGCCAAGGATTTCTTTCTTTTTTACCTTTCTAAAGGTAAAGGTATTGTATTTGGCATTCTCCAAATATAGAAAGATCACTTGCAGTTCAGTTCTTAGCTTGAATACTCCTAGTACATAACAATTTTATATTCTTAGTTTTTTAGGGTGGTGGTAACTTAGCACTTGTTCCCAAAGAGATTGTCTCTGAACTATCATATTTACACCAAATGAATTAAAAATTGTGCATTTAAACATACAATCAAGAGTTGAAATTCACTTCAAAAGAAGTTTGCAGAAAATTTACTTCTGTCAGCCACACTGACAAAATTGTGACTCCTGTTTCATGACTTAGTTGGTTCTTCTCTTTCAAGAGAACAGCTCTAGTGTGAATGCTTTCAGAATAACCTCTTCTACTCAGCTCAAGTCAGCCAGTGAAAACAAGCAACAAGAACATCTAATTGAACTTGTTCATTGTCATGTTTTATCAGCACTGGTATTCTTGTAAAGCATTCCTAAATACATCTGTTTTGTGGTGGGGTTTATTTTTCCTTTTTTTTTTTTAAAAAAAAGAACAGGGTAGGATTTTACATACTGTTTGTACAGCGGTAGCATCCAGAGACCTTGTAGAAGGATTGCAACTTTTTTTTCCCCATACACAGGTATGTGTGCGAATACCATATTGAAGAGCTGCAATTTAAACACATTTAGCTTATATGCAGTCTTGACAGAAGTCATTGCAAATATTGCCAAGTTATGTATCAGACTAGTGGGCAGCCCTAAGCAACCTGGGCAGAATACTGCTTAATGTACTCTCTACTTCAGCTCTGCTGGAGCCTCAAGTTCTTAACCTACTACTCACGTACTTCAAATTGGTTACCTGTGCATGCATCTTCTAGTACAGCATGCATTCTTTGTTTTAGTAGTAAGTTCTAGTTTTAAGGGCAGGAAGCATCCTCCTATGTGGCTTGTAAGACAGTAAACACCTCACCAGCACCCTGCTTCAAATACACCAACCAATGTAAATTAGTCCATAAGTAATTGACAATGTGTAACTGCAGAGTTAATTTACTCTCAAGTTGAGCATGCTATTATTGATTAGCTACCAAAATTAAAGGGTTTCTGAAGAAGGAACACTACTCAAAATACAAAGAACTGGAACAAGCAGTTCAACTGTATTAAGTTATGTTTAACTTTCCAGGACAGACTTAAGAAAGTGCTGGGATGTCTATCAATGTGCTGAAAGTAGCAACAAGGTCATAACTGCAAGTACTAAATGCATGGTAATTTACACATCTTGACTGTTTCCCACAGTCACTGAAAAAGTTTAGTTGTACCATTTTGAAAACTTACATTTGTTTGAAGAAGGTGAAGACAAGAGACAAAAAACCCATCATATTTGTCAAGTCCGAAAGGGCAATACAAAGTACTAAGCTTACCTTATACATCTTGACAAGGTGATAGGGCAATAGCAGAAGTCTAACACTAAAAGTACTAACAAATTGCACCTACTGATACTAATCATTAAAAGAAGCAAGCTACAGAATTGCATATAGAATCTTGAGAAAAGACTAGAAAAAACATTGTTCCAATGATTTTTTTTTTTTATTAGCCCTTTAGGAAGGAAGTAGTGAGAAAGGAGGAAAAATGTAACTTTAAGATGGTATTAAGGAAGAAGCAGGAAATTAAATATTACTGACATACAAATTAAAGAAGGAAATATAAAACAAAAAATATTTTTCATTTTGTAAAAACTACCGTGCTTTAACAGAGCTTTTTCTGCCAAACTCTGTTTTCTATTTATTAAACTGAAATAGTTATCTAAAAAGATACTTCGGTTACTTTCAAAGTGGCAATAATATTTTCCTATTTAATAAAAAAGTTCTCAGAAGAGAGGAAAACAGCTAGTAAGAACACAGTTACTACCAATCTCTAAAATTGATATGCACTACCAAATTTGAAATGGAATTGTATTTTTAAGAAGATGTATCACTAGGGGGGTTGTTTTGAATTGGTAAATACATAAAAAGACACCCACTGTTACTTATAAAGATACTCAGTGATGCCTCCTCAAGTTGGTATTACTTCAAAACTATAACCATAAAAGAAGGGAGTGCCCTACCACAGAAATTTATTTTTAGAAAAAAAAGTTTCCAGCAGTACATTAGAGAAGTCTTAATGTAAATAAGTTTCTGAACTATGATACCTCAGGGAAACTTTAGTTGTTACTTCTTCCCTGCTCAAGTAATTTTAGTTTCTTGAATGGTATGACTAGTAATGTCTTCAAAAGATACCTGCTGCAGCAGAGATGGGGCTACTGGCAAGACTGCTTGAAAACATCTTACTGTCCTAACTCTGCCTGTGTGACCTTGACTGACTTATAGTTGAGCTGCAATATAACAGTTTTGGGTTACTAGAAAGAGCTACAGAAGGGCAAGACTGTCTCACTTGTTTAAGGCACTTTAACCTCGTGGTTGATGTTTGATGGACGCAAATTAATTTCCCTGCTCTACTACCAATATCTCGTGTACTCTTACACAAGTCTGAATTTTTATGCCCTTCTCATCTTTAGAAATGGAAAAAGATGGTACTGTGAGGGAAAATACATCAAAAGATTCTTGCAAGCCTGCATGCAAGAGCTGAACAACCTCGTGCAAGAATTTTAGGCCAGCTTCAGAAGCTAGAAATGTTAGCATTTAGGAATCTTAGCTTTCAAATAAAGTATGCCACAAATGGCAAGAACAAATGGAAATGCCTTTTGTTGTTTATGTGCACGTATCCTCTCCAAACTATAGGTGCTTCCCCTTTTTCCCATTGCCAAAATAAAATGCAAATGCAGCTCACATTACAATTTCATCATTCAAGATACAAATAAGAATTTTAAACAGCTTCAAGTTTTGTGGTACATTGTAAGTGTCCAGATATCAAACTATTTTTTACCCCAAAGCCAATGCTAAATATTACCATTTGATGCCTTCTTTATGATGGAGATTAAGATTCCTCTCTACCTTAGACTTATAGTGAAACTGAATTGTGGTTGATAGATGAATAACTTGGTAGTAAGTTTCATGCTGGTTTATGTTTTCTTGAATATCAACAATACACTAGTCCATATTTTCTTTCCCATTACTCAGTGTTCCATCATGGAAATAAATGTCATCACCCGTATAAAATTCCCTTCACACCTTAATTTTGTCAGCCCTTATACTAACAGAAAAGAGGTCCTGTCCCAAAGAACTGACAGTACAAGTTATTTTTAGCTGTTTCATCACAGAAATAAGATAATTTAAAAAAAATCTTCTTTAAAATCCTCTAAATGCCTGTACTCTCATGCTATATCAGCATTTCTTTAACAAGCAGTTTTACTTTTGAACAAAATTTAAGTTTCCATGGCAACACTTCATTTTCTTGGCCTACTTAATATACCCCATAGAACATATGGGCAAATGAGGGCTGGAATAACAGCAACCACTGCTAATTTAAATATACGCAACATATTGTGCAGTGTCCTACTCGGCTACTCAAGTAAGTAGACTCTGGAAGACCATCTCCAACTTTTTTCTTTCACCTTGACAAACAGAGCTAGAACAGTGCCCAGCAACCACAGATATTCTGCCTCTTGAATATAGGGCAATATTGACTCAGGAATACCTCCCAAACAAAGTTAAAATGTTTTTCAGGTAATGCAACAGGTTGCTCAGTAAGGTTCTCTGAATTTCCTTTGATAACAGTTTCTGTGCAAGCTGAGGAAAAAAAAAGGGATGCGTTTATGTGCTAATATGTGGCAATTGCTGAAAGAAGTAACCCTCTGCTCAACAAGGAAAAAAAAAAAATCACATTAACCATGAATTAATTATAGGTCAATCACTTATAAGACTTATCAATACACCTAAGTGGAACACATCCAAAATTTTCAGAAGGTATTTAACTAAGCCACCGAATAGGACGCGAGCAGAATATAAAGTTATTTCTTTGTCTGGAAAAGGGACTACACAAGTTTTCAGCAGAAGTGATGCTCTGAGCACAAAAAAGGGAAAAAAAGTAGGAACAATATAAAGAAACAACCCATTATATTATGTTTAAAATTTAAATGATACATATCTTACCTAGCTTTGGAAATACTATTAAATATTCTGCATTGCACTGAGGACAAGCAACTCTAGCAGTACTGTTTCCTCTTTGCTTTTCATCCACCCAGCGCTGTAGACAAGTCTGATGGACCCATTTCGTAGAGCCCCTGCACCTGCAAGGTCTCACCCACTCTGCTGTCCGATCATCCTCATCAGTAGCAAAACAAACCCAGCAGCTTCTGTAATTACAGGAAGGAAAAAAGAAGATTTTTTTTGCTACTTTTACATGCTTAAAATAAACTTTCACACCTGAAAGCATGTACTTTTAGAAAATGTGCACCTAGAGGAGATGATTCTTGTTGCTTCATTCCTAATCACCAAAAATCTAAGTATTTTGTACCACAGTCTTGTTCTGGTATTAGCATAATGTTACAGACAGCTAAACAACTGGTTTTAATACATTCTGAATTACTAATTTAACTTGTAGATAATTTATGAATTAAAAGTATCGAGACTGTAGTTCAACCTCTGAATAATTCAACACATGAAAAATCTATATATTTTTAAATGTATTATCATCTCCTTCTAGAGCAGACATTTTGGTAAGTTTTTAAAATTAAAAATATAAGATCAATACAGTAGTCTGTTACTTGGGAAACTAACTGCAATCCCCTTAAATGACAAAACACCACAAATGATACAATGTATCACAAAACAAACTTAAACTAATTATTTCAATTCATTCCCTCTCTTTGACAAGAGAAAGTACTTCATTCAGATAAATCAATTTTATATAATGTAAGTTAAAGTACTTCAAGAATACTATTGTACCACTACAGGAGCAGATTTCTGCACTGAAGAATTATCTGGATACATAAAATTCAAACATACTAATTCTATAAGGAGAAAAACACAAGACTGACAGGCTATGTGACCTGACCTGAAGAGAGCACACATCCTAGTAATTCCCAGATATCTGATGATTAGGCCAGACCTTTGGACACCTTACAGCTTGCAAGAGAAAGTAAAATATGGATCTAAACTAGGAAAATATCAGATATGTTGACCCCATAATTTAGTTTTTACTTTGAAATAATTTGCCAATTCCCATATTGAAGTTTAGATAATAAACCAGAATCTAACCCAATAAGGATCTTACTACAAATATAATCTGGTTTGATACACTTTCTAAAATAAATATTTTACACAAGCCATTGCAATCAAAGTTAAACCTTTATAAAAGTGTATAGCAACAGCATCCCTATAATTTAACTATCAAGATACAATCTAATTAGACGTTATGCACTAACTGAAGTTTTGCGGCACTATTTTGATGCTTAAGTTTTGTTCTCTTAACAATTTGAGTAACATCGTTAAGATGAAACAGTAAAAGGCTTCTTATGTGTAAACACTAACAGACAGTAATTGAGACAGTAAGAAGCTGAGAAGTGCTCTGGCACTACTAAGCAAAATAATGTTAAGATTCAAGAATCATGATTGTAGTTTCCATACACAGATGTTAGTGGTTCATGACACGTCTCTCCCTCCTCCAGCATTTTTTGTCAGTAATAAACCTTCTTCCTAGCCTTTTAAACTCTTCAATCAAATTTTTCCTTGTTTCAGTTTCTCAACTACTCCTCACTTTTATTCCCTCTCCCCCTCATATTTTTTGTTTCAGTCTGCCCTTTCTGCATCCCATGTCTAACCTTTGTTAGCATGTGGGAGGAGAAATGACAGCTTAGAAGTCCCCTCCAACTCTAGTCATTTTGCCAGATCGTCATATCCTCTCTTATGGAAATCAGTGCTAAATAGTTGTCAGAAAAAACTTGACAAATTTATACTTGAACATATACATACTGAAGGTCTTTCCTCGGCACCCCTTCAAAAAAAAAAAGAAACAACGCTGTAACTAACTAAAGCTTGTTAGACAAAATTTAGAAGGAATTTACATGCACAGCAAGGGCCAATCTTACTAGAGCCACTTTCAAAGCAACAAAAATACAGTAATTACTTTGAAAGGTCACTATTTTCTCCCTAGCATGTCACTTGTAAACAGGTTGGGGGCTTTGTTTTTGTTTTGTTTTTAAACTCCTCTATGAGGGAAAAGGAGGGGGGAAAATCTACAACGGGAAACTTGAATTTTGTCAGGCTCAAACTTGAAGTAATGAAAAATACCGTTATCTAACAGCTTCCCTTTAAGACCTCACTATTTTGGATAGTATTCTATTTGTAAACTGAAAGTGTTTCTCTACAGAAGAATAACCATGTTTTGTTTATAGGACTAACTATGCCTCTAAAATATTTGCAAGAGATTCTTTTAAAGCACTGAATCTTTTTCTGATTTATAGTGGTGGATGTATACTGAAAGTAAGTTGCAGGTGTGTAAGAGCAGAAGGTAGTCTGCAGCAACTTATTACTGGCATACTTGGGAAAGGGAACACAATTTGAGATGCAGATTCCAGGGAAGCCTACAGGAAAAGCAATTTAGTATTGAACAATAGGTAAAACAACTGTCACGTCCATATGTCCAGTTTTAAGTACAGAACATATTGTAGTAGGTACAGATGTAAATTTTTAACATTGGTGCTCTAAAACTAGAACTGCATCAGTTTTTACTCAAGACGACTGTTCAGTTGGAAGACTGACATCTTGAATCAGAACTGCAATTTCTTCCATTTGTTTTAATGGCAAAGTAGAAGCAAAATCTGACTTTGCTTCTTTCTGTCCTTCCCCACAGCATCTGTTTAAATCAGAATCGTCACGTTATGCACTCCTGTAATACCATCCTTCTTCTCACCTTCATGCTCCTGATATGCACCTATAGCAGTCCTAAATGAAAGGACACATTAACCTTCCTAAGCAGGAGGAGGAAAGACAGCGAAGCCACAGGTTCGTAAGAATCTAGATGAAAATGCTGAGACCACCATGAAGATTTGAAAGTATTACAAAGCATGGCAGACCTTTTGATTCATTGCACTTGATATCAAGGAGTTCTTAAGGAACACAAGTTCTTGCCATGTTTATTAATTTTCTATTTACACCAAGAAACACCAAATCTACTGTAAGAACAAACAATACAATACAACAGTACTGATAATTGTTCCTCTTTGATATTTTTTTTTTTCTGCATTAAAGGTTCACTCATTCATTCCACATCCTATTTAGGTCTACAACTGCTCTAAATTTGTAACTTAGATTTTTATTTTTAAACTAAAGGCTTCACAATAGAGCTAGTTAGGTCTGTGGGTGCCAGTAAGGTCAGATGCCACCAGACCACAGAAGTCTACAGTTTATTCAAATAATGACAGATTTAAACATGAACATAATCTTGCTACACTGCAATTTTAACTAGTGAATTTGTCCATGAATACTCTGTAGATTAAATTCCGTTCAAGTTTTCTTGAAACTTGGTATTTTCAAGAAAAATATGCATCTTTTCTTTAATTGCTTCACCGAATTTCTTGCCAGGCAATCATATCCGAAAACCTGAAAGACCCATGAAAGAGTAACAAAATCCTTTACAGACCTAAACCTTTAGCAAGTCATGAATAATGAACAGTAAATTCCTTGTATTCTGTCATCAGCTTTATCTCTTTCCATTGACAGCAGCTATAGCAGAAAGGGCTAAATAAAACCATTTCAAAACAACTATCTTGGCTCTTGCCAGATTTTCCATTTTCTTGTACTGAATAAAATATGACCTTGATTTTTACCACTGAATCAGGTTGCTACTCAGATAACCTGAAATAGAAAAGGCTGACAAGGTGGAACAAAGCATTGTTTCTGATAGAAACTCAACCCTTTTTCCTTTATCCAAATCAATAACACTAAAGTATTTTTCCACACTTCCTTGGCTTAAAAAAAAACATCAAAACAAAACATACACAAAAAACATGCCAATATAATTATTTCAGCTTTGAATATAGGGTTACAAATGCCTTTTAGATTCAGCTCCCCAGCATCTAAGGCCCTCTGGTCTCAAACATTCTATTCTGACTCCAAGAAAAACCTCATTTATTGCATCTGTTTTTTTCTCTGCAAGAGACAAACTCTTTTCAGGACATCGCATATATGTTAAGAGCAAAGCGGATGGAGAGAAAGTTGTACTAACGACCATATAACATCTGGAGTGTAGGATCTCTGACTAATCTAGGAAGCCAAGGCCTGCCTAAAAACAGGTTTCTCCAAACCACAAGTTTCTTATCAGTAAGGAAGCCTGTACCTGGTTGGAGTTACAGCTCCAACACACCAGTAAGATCCTCCAGTACCAGACACACCTAGAGGCAGACTGCTTCCTTTTATTGAGCTATACTCCTTCTAAAGGCTACTTTTTTCCCCAACCCAGTCTTAGATTGGAGGGAGGACAGGATATAATTCATGTTATTTAAATCAAATCTGCCTCAGTCTGTGGGAGCTGAATTCACCACAATACAGCTTTGTTTTCAAGCTGGCATGACTGTGTAAGCAATACAAAAAAGTAATTTAAAAGCAGAATGTTAATTTTATATATACTAGTAAAAAGTTTGCAGAAATCTTTAATGCCCCATAAGCCCAGCAAATATCCTTGTGCCCACAACACTTAGTGGAAGATGACTTGTGAGACTGGGACAGTACAGCTGCTTTATAGGCTGGTTTAAAATATTCAGTACTGCAAGACAGAATGCAAAAAGCCTTGGAATTCTTCCCTGATATTCAATGGCACACACGTATGAATGGCAAGCAAAACCAGAAAACTTCTGTGAAAAGAAAGTTCTTGCAAGACGTTTAGCAGCACCTAACCCTTACCATGGGAAATGCAAATTTGAACATACATGATGTGCTCTAGAGCCATGAGCTAAAAAAGCATTTTTCCTCTCATTACAGATCCTTCATAAAAATATAAGAAATCTCTTTAAGAAAACTGTTCTGCATTTCTCCCACATCATAAAGCACACTGTTTTCCCTTAAAGCAGCAGGAATTTGCTGATATCTTACTATCAGAGTAAAGCATCCTTGTTCTGCTAAGCAGCGACTGACTGAGTGGCTTATTGCAATTGAATTTCACATCCAAAAAGAAAAAAGTGAAAAGGCTGAAACGTAACTAATAGCAATGATAGCACAGAGAGCCAACGCAGTGAGGGGTGAAAACATATCTTGGGAGAAATGACTGAAAGCACCCCAGTAACTAGCCATAAAAAGGCACTGTTCCAAAGGATGACCCACAAATTGGAAGAGGCAATTTTTCATGAGCTTCTATAACAAATTTTTATGCATAGGCTATACTGACAGATAAAATATCTTTGATGAAGAATAGTGATAAGCTTCCACTAAACCTGCCAACTACACTCTAAATACTGTAAGATCGTGTTAAAGTGGGAAGACTAGGATGTCGGAAAAATCAAGGGAGTTACCTAGCAGCATACAATAAGGATAGGCTGCTTTGGAGCTGGCTAGAATTTTAGTAGGGGAACACAGCAAACTGTTCTCTCAAAAAGCAAGAGAAACAACACATTGCAAAAACTCTACTGCTACGCACTTTCTTCTCCTGCGTTTGAAGGACCCAGCAGAAATAAGATTCTTGGGCCACTACCTAGTCACAACAGAATAAAAGCCTAGCCTACATATCCCTGATAAAGGCTACAAAGAGGGGAATACCGCTTAACGCAAGAAATGCTAGCTTACGTCATGCTTCACAGAGGAGATTAAGTGCTGATAGAGATGAACTCAGCTACAAAGCCTAAAGCATCACGAAGACTTCAACAGCAGAATACATACAGACCTATCTACCACAATGGTGGAAGTTGTTTAGCACAAGACTGCAACAGGATTA
>NW_008824722.1:3406979-3420135 GCF_000699105.1 Pygoscelis adeliae | reverse complement strand
GGGGGGGGGGGGGGGAGAGAGACAGAGAGTGAGGAAGAGAGATACCAGTGCAAAAATAGTAGTCTTAGATGCTCCATGACAACTTCTGTGGATCCTTTTTAAGGCAGCGTGGCGTAACAGCCATGTGCCAGCCTGGATCATTCAACTAGAAAACATGCTGCCACCTTGAAACAAAGTCTAAAATCTTGAAAGGAAATTCCTGAAAGTCATCTGACCTAATACCCACTCTGCTCAGTCATCAAGGATAAGGTGTGATGCTGAGTGAAGGAGAAGTTGATGAGAAGCTAGAAACAATGGTAACTAGCCTTTACTACAAAAGTAGTGCTTTCATTGAAAACAGCAGGGAAAGGTTAAATACAGAATATCAAGTTAATGTTGGTGTGAACATATGGCCACACAAGTGGTATCCATACATAGCTTCTGACTTCCGCTAATCACAGGATGGCATTGTTTAAACTAGATTTTAAAAAGCTTTATTAAAAGCCCATGGATGACTAAAACCCAATAAGCAGTCAAACACATAAAAACAAAACATAGATTAACTAGAAAGTGTACCAGAAAGATCTAGTGATTACCAGAAGTTCTACTTAAACTTATTTATATATTCTCAACTATAGCTCCAAATAAGGAGAAATATTTTACACTTGAGTTAACCACACTATATAAAGGCAGAGATATGAGTAAAGGACAGTTCACAGAATCCTGCTGGCAACTTTCTAGCTTGTGGATAAAATTAAACCTTTGACTGCCAGCCACCACCTATTGTGCTTGAATCGTGCCTTACACTGCTTTTATGGCCTTTGCTTCTACCCAACTTAGCTAAATCTGTGGGGGATTTCTTATTCTATCTCACTGGGTTTTAGTCTCTAGTTTGTCAAAGACAATCCAGACTATCAGTAAAAAAAATTACCTTTCATTCTGGACAAATTAAACTTTTGCAACCAGTTATTCAGGCATATCCCTTTTGCAAAGATGTCAAAATTCAGTTCTCTTAAAGGCTTTTTTTAATATTACCATACTCTCACTTTTTCAAAAGGAAAATTTGGTAAGTCACCAAGGCTCAGGGGCCTTGCTGTGAGCCTCTAAATATACAAAGAACTTTGCTGTTAAAAACATTTGTTTTATTTCTTAAGGGAGGTATTTTTTTTTAAATGTGCAAAGCACAAATCAGGTAAAACTATTACTCATACAATAAGCACCTTATTACTAAAACATTACACATTTTGCTAATTAAACTATATTAGGAGCTTGGCATACAACTCTACATTTAAGCTGAGTGCCTGCTAGGGGGCAGCAACACTGATTCTTAACATCATGTTTAGGAAGAAAAATAAGAGAGTGACAAAATCCAAGTGGAAAAAGAAAAACCAAACAACAAAACCAAAACAAAGAACCCCATACACACACACAAAACAACTTACTTCCAAAACTGAAATATGCCTTGAACAACATGATTGGAAAAGTCATCAAGTATATATATACACAGGAAACACTAATTTAATGCTATTAGAAATCTTCAATGCCTTAAACATTTAATGGATTTTTTTAATAATGCAGATACCATACTACATAGGGAAAACATTTTCTTAAGCATTTTTTTACAAAGCTGTCAATCACAAACATGGAAAGTAACAGATATATGAAGCAACTAGCAAATTATGTTTTAGAGGCTAAAGTTACTTCCTTTAACATTCCTTTAAACATCTTAATTATGTATTAATTGCCTGCAATATTCATAAAATTGTATAGCAGTATGTCTGAAAGCTCCTCCTGATGAGGAAAATGAAAAACAGAAGATATTCCTTTAAGTCAGCTTCTCTCAATCTCTAATTGCAAAGCAGCATAATGTCAAGGTATAACTGAAGTAGTAAGAGGCTCAATCAGCTAGAATTCGTATACTGATATTTACACTGGCTGAAGAAAGAAAAGCTGCTAGCATGTTCAAGATACTGCAAGAACTCTAGATGGCAAGACCACCACACACAGCCTTCTCTAACGGATAACATGACCTACTAGGAAGGTAGTTCAGCCTGCCAGTAGTTGGGTGTCCTATCCGATTTATGTACAAATAAGATTTAAAGGAGGATGGATTATTATTTGAGGCTAAAGAAGATTGTTTTAGTTCTAGCAACACTGCCAGATTTAGCAAAGGAAGACAGCTTCAGACCTCAAAGTAGTTTTAAAAGCCATTCTTGCTGTAATTCATCTGCAATCTACTGTATTCAATTCTTATAGCAGTCCTCACTCCCTAGGGATATTACACATTTCACCATGTGCTAAACTTTGGGTTTTGACTGTCTCCATGGTTTTCAATACATCGGATTTACCTGCCAGACAATAAAAGTATAACAAACAAGTAAAAATATCTGTCTAACTTCAATCATTTGAGGCCTCCTGGAAAAAGTATCTTCAACTATACCCCTGATCGCAGTCATCACGACCTGAATTCTACTCTTTTTGAGAAGAAAAAAGAGCACTTGCATCATTGTTTTCAGTAGCTCAGTTAATACCCATTAAAGTGACACTTAAATTAAACCAAGGCATACAAAACGTTGGAGGGGGGAAAAAAAATCAACAAAAACATTTGGTCAAGAACAGTGCACAGAAAATGACTCATTTGGCTCTCCAACTTATTAACGCTAAATAACCACAGTTAAATAGAGGATAGAGGGAAGATTTGTGTGAAAAATATCAATGCAGGCAGCAGAAAATTGATCTGAAGCTCTAGAACACAGGAGGTTCTCTCTTAGTAAAGAGAGACTCAGGTATGCTACGATGCTCTAAGACGCTGCTATAGCTTAATTACATATACAAAGATTCCCCAGTCAATGTTCCCAGAAAACAACTTCCTAACATTATTGAAGAATTTAAAAATACTAGCATTGAGGTTAACCTTGACATCAAAACAATTCTGCTTACAGCATACTGCTTGCTTGAAAGTGCTGCCTGTGGACCAAGGTTAGGAATCACTGCACAACTGCTTCATTGCTTTGTCTGAGTTCTGTAGTTAGCTGTGCCATTCAATGAGCAAAACTATATCCATTTTTCCTCTATTAGCCAAGATGTAAGTTAAAGCAAGTGTTTTGTCATCTTAAAGGAATTTAACTTTAACCTTTATTCCTTCAAGTTCTGAGACAAGGGATAACAAGCATTAGTCCTTTGTATCTCCTGAAAGATTTACTTTTCAATAACAGAAGGTTAACATGTACTTATTAGCTTTCTTAATCGAGCACTAACGATATCTGTGCTTTCAAAGATTGGTATCAAGATATTTTTAATCTGCTGTTTTAAACTGGAATGTTAAATACAATTCCCAGTCTCAAAAAGAAGATAAAAATATGTAGTTTCTATTAAACTAGCATTAAACAATGTTACTTTGCACTGGGGGAAAGGGGAAGAGAGTTGCATCAGAAAAATACCAATATTGGTATTTGTGGTACACGTACAGAGTAGATGACAGGTGTTACAAATATCAGGAGCAACATACATACAGAATAGACCAACTTTGACATGTCTAAAACTGTAACCGTCTTGACATTGAACTGTTGCTGCGACAAGCAAAAGAAAAGACAAGAAATGCAAAGTTACATTCCATTCACAGAGTCTGCATTATGTGAGCTCAATCTCCTGCAGCAATTTTCCAGTATCACACAGGTAATGTAAAAATACAAATTAATTGTTAGGCACAATATCTTTAGTTACAAAAGTAAACGCATTAGCATAGACTTAATCTGTTAGAAACCAAACTTAGGGCTACTCACTTTACATTCCATTCTTAGGCAAGGTAATTGTGAAATAAAAGTTCAATTTTTGTATTATGTGTGCCTAGAGAGTTTCATGGTTAAACTGACTATACAGGGTAAGCAATTTTTCTGTTATGTTCTTCCAAAGAAAAGAGAAGAAAAAATAGGAAGTGTAGTCCTAAAGCTGCAAAAATTGGCAGAAGACTCCAAAGCAAGCGAATTGCTTTGAACTCAGAGTTTACATAACGACACTATTACTCAAGTTATTCTCAGTTTATAACTTCTATTTTTATCAGATGATTTACAGTACAAGAGAGCAAACCAAAAAGCTCTACTGAAGTCAGTCATCTTATATCCTCCTAATATACATAATAAAAACTGAACAATTTGAGACCTAAAAATTACAAAAAATTTTAAACACCAAGAAGATATATTCTTGGGACATTAATACCTCAGACCAACAAAAACCACTCAAAATGTGGCAGACATTGAAAACTGGAAATGTCTTTACTCTGAATAAATGTGAACAAAACTCCAAGATGTCTGATCATAACATTAAGTAACTCTCCTCAGCACTCTCTAGAATTGACTGCATGACTCACCGGTAGAACAGTCACAAGCACTCAGCACATGGCCTTCTGTAATTATATCCTTCACAGAAGGCTAACTTACATTGGCATGTTTTAGTCCAATATAAAATATCCACTTCTAAACAAAAGTATTCAGGTCTGAAGAGGAGGCATTTATAATAGGAGGAACAAATGAGAAGAGATCATATAACACTACAGCTTTAAAACAGAGGGTCTAATCTTATTTCTTCACAATACCTCTAGAAAAAACTACTATATTAAAATGGCTTTAAAAAATAAATAAGTCACTGAATGCCAGCCCCTCTTGTCCATAACTCTATTATTCACTACCTTCACACTGTGTTAATACTTTCTTTTTAATATGTACACCTTGAAAAAGAGATGCATGACCAAAGGGAGAAACAGGCACAGATACACAAACTGAGAACACTAAATAGTTTATAATGCTCATCAGCAATCAATCACCTAAAAGCCTAGAAACACTAACCATTTACCCAAAAAGTTTGTTTCCTGCGAGAGTTGTTTCCAAACATAAGCATATACCAAGATTCCATGGTTGGCCCTTAAATCAATTGGTATTTACTTATTATAGGGAAACTGTTATATAGTAGGCCAGTTTTTCATTTTTCTCTTAATCACTTAAGATAATTAAGATTTAAAATTATAAACAAATGTACAGCTAGTCCCAGATTTAATACAACTTCAGTACAAACTTTTGTCTTTAAACCAGCATTTAAAAGTGGAGATTTTGATTGGAAATTTTTCTTATCCTATATTAGTGCTAGGCAGGAGGTGTATAATCCTTTCCCCAGAATCATTGTCACAAAAATCCTGAGCCTAAGCGCTTTCATTGAATGGCAGAGAGCTGTCGACAAAAAGCACCCATATTAGCATTAAAATAACAGGAGAACAAAAAATCTTAAAGGAAAAAACAAGATTCCAGTCCAACTAGACAAGAAGTCATCTTAACTTCTAGGTACAGATTTCAGAGCAGATGCTAAAAAAGGCTAAGTGCAGATTTGCCAGAAGGTATTAGTGGACTGTACCTCCTGTATTGGCACCTCCAGCACAATACACTCATGTCATGCAGTGCAAACAGAGCCCTAATACTTTGCTGCATCTAGGTTGCATTTAGACTGGTATCATAGAATTATTTGGGTCGGAAGGGACCACAGGAGGTCTCTAGTCAGACCTCCTGCCCAAGGCAGAAGCAACATTGCATTCAGACCATATTGTCAGAGCTTTCTCCAGCTGGGTCTTGAAAAGCCCCATGGACAGAGATCCACAGCTGCCCTGGGCAACCTATTGCAAAGCTCGACTGCATTGCTCCCCATCCCCACATGCCGAAACCTTCTCTGTTCAAATTTACAGTCATTGTTTCTCATCGTCCTGCCAGGAACCTCCAAAAAGAGCCAGACTGTCTTCTCAACAACCTCCTCAGTAGGTATTAGAAGGTTATTAGGTCTCCCCAGGCCATCTCTTCTTCAGGCTAAGCAGGCCTAGTTCCCTCTAGCTTTTTCTAGCAAGTCATGTGCTCCAGCTCCTTGACCACCTTCTGTAACCTTAATAACAGTTTCATTTAGAAACATTAACCAGAAGCAGTTTGCTTAAAAGAACTTAACCACTTCAGATTGGGTCTTTTCATTCTTCTGTACTGAAGATGGATTTGCTACTTGTGGTAAACCACAAGTGCCAGTAAAAAAAATGAGCAAGTCATGATCTCTTTTGATAAAGATAGGCACTACATCCTATTACAAGCTAGTACCCAACTGATTCTGTTGCTGAGAGGAGGAAAATAAGATGCATCAAAAAGCTCTTAACACTTTCACACAAGGAACTTCTCACCAACTCTGCAGCACAGTAAGACCATAAGCAGGTTAAGGTATCAGAAGCACCAAGCAAACAAGTCCTAAGCAGCTGGCATATTCATTACCACTTTAAGTATTACTTAAATAGATGTTCCAAAATTAATACCCGAACCTTTTAATTGACCTTTCTCTGTAAACTATTATACATACTAAGATATTTATTCAATACATTTGCATTAATTGTCAAAAGTTTTAACTTCAGCAAGCACAGTAAGACACCATGCCAAAGGAAACAATCACAGTTAAGCACTATTATAGAGGTCTGAGCACTTCTATGTGGAAGATATCAATAAACAGGTTTTTGTATAGCTTTTTTAGATGAAGCGGATACAATGTATAAAAATATTACTTTAATGCCTTGATAATACATGGAATATCAAGATTTTTACTACCAAAAATGATTAGTCGTCTCTCAGGAGTTTCCCCACACTGAAATAGGAGGAATAATTGCCTACTGTCTGCAGGTAGAAGTTAACAGTTAAGCAGCAATTAAAACATGTATGTTTGTTCCTAAGCATATCAAAGCAGACGTCAAAGATAGAAATATAATGCACATGACAGTCAAAAGGCTAAGATAGTTCATAAATAACATGCTGACGCTTTTATACTACAGATGGGCAAAAGGCATTCTACAGGTCTGCAACCAATCTTCACTAATCATTTTTACTGATAAGACACAGAAAGAACTCCATCTATGCAGAACCTTGGCCATAAAGAGAGCTGGAATAGCAAGGGATGTACCTGGGATGAAGCAATAGTGAAAAAGTCAAGCTATTAGAACGTTATTACCATTTCAAACTTTCATTCTTCAAACCCACTCCAAGGTATACATAATTTTGCTTTTTCCTTCCTGTATCAACATCAACTTCCAATCAGTTGGGGTAAAGACAGGGAAGAACACCTTGTTTCCTTTCTGGTAGAGATAATCCAGCACAGCCCATTCTTTATTCTTATACTCTCTTCTTTCTAAGCATGCATAACCTACTCTAGAGGAACAACAGAAAGCCAGGTACTTCTAGTTGTTGACAGACTTCGACCAGAAGCCAAGGAAAGTCCTCTTTCAAAAAAATTAGTTTAACTGTGTTGAGTAGAAAGAAAACAATTCCTTCAGGTAGGACAATGAAGAGAGGCACGCTTGATCAGTGCAAGTAGAACAAACAGACTGAATAACTGCAGAGACGGTAAACAGTTTGTGAAAAGTAAAAATACTACATAAATCCTGTAAAGTGCTTTATGTGGTTTATTACTCTGCATATCTTTTACCCAGTTGAACCCCACTCCTACAAAGACACTCATGTGTCAACTTTGGTCAGTGAGATTATTCACAGCGCACAACATCCAGTAGAAGTTTAAGGCGTTTGGAATAAAGGTCTTAAATCAAGGACCACATTGCAGTAATTACATTCGCCAGGTTGTAACATTAAGGTCTTAATCCAAACCCATGTCTTTGGCTACTAAGGTATCAACAGTTAATTGTCCAAATAAACCTAAATCAGTGGCCGCACTTCCAAAGAGGGAAGGAAAAGATTCATACAAGCACCACCACACATGGAATGAAAGGAGCAACTGAAAATTATGTACAAAACCATTGCATATGTTTTTTTCTTTTAAAAAAAGACAACAATTACCATGGAATCAGATGATAGTTCAGAAAACTGAAATAGAAACCCCATGAATTTGCTACTTTGCAACTTTTGAACCTCAATTGCTAGCATTTTTCTGACAAATCAGTGCTCTGGAAAAGAGAAAATTTAGTTGCAACAGTATTCCTCTCTTGACAGTGTAAGTAATTTCTTAAGCCAACTACAACTCTGCATTTTATCTTTTAATTGCTTTTAACGTTTACCTGCAATTTGAACTCAATTATCTCCTTTAAATAAGGAATGGCAAGGGTAGAGGACAAAACAGTCATATGATGTTGCTCTAGTTTCTATCAAGGAGGGCTGCATATCGACCACAGTTGAACCAGCTACTTCCCATTCAGAAAATAAAGCATGCTAATTCAAAAGTTAAACCATGCTAAAACTACCACTACACTGATTCTTCAGCATGTACCTGCACAAGCCTTGAACAGATTATTTATCACGTTTTGACTAATATCTTTGAATACTGAAAAAACAGAAGGCAGAAGTGACTGCGTTCTGGCCAGCTGGCAAATATATGGGAAGGAGGGAGCAGGAGTTGTCTTTAATTTAGATAGTATAAGGAGTACCACAGAACATGCTTTAAAAAACCCTACAAAACAAACCCCCAGCATTCTGAACCCTTGGTATAACCAACTGCAAGAACAATCCACAAATAATCCAACTGAAGTCAAGAGAATGAAACTTAAAAATATGAGTACATTTTAGCATTACGGCTCACATTAAGGTAGATATAAGCAATGACATAGCTAGGAAAAAGCTGGTGCGTGGCTAAGCATTTGTTTTTTTGTAGACAGCAGATTGACCAGATTATCTTCACAAACAAGTAAATCGAAGACCATCTGATGATACACTTATCACAAAAGTAACAATACTTTTTTTAAATTTAATCACATTGAATTTAATTACTCAAGTATTTACATTGTCTAGGTTTTCTATCAACATGGTCTTGCCACCGATTTCATTATGGCAAGTACATGTTTAATAACTATTTTTCAAATCTTGTCACTTCAGAAAGCAACTGCTCAACCAACACAGTAAAAAGACTGCACAGTAAGATAAATAGTTATCAGTTTTGTTTTCTCATATGTATTCTAACAGCAACTCTGGCGAGACCCAGTCAAGTGTTCTGTAAGAAGGCTAAGCAGTACAGGATCACAGCCAACTGATGTCGTGGCAATAACATGCAAGCTATTATAGAAAGCTATAAAATAGCAAACTGACAAGATGTAGCTATGGACATAACTTAAAAACAAACTGAATTTACACATTAGTTCTACTTAAAAACATGACCATAAAAAATAGGAGAGGTAAAGTCAAATTGTATTTGACAAGCAAGTGACACAGGAAAAAATGCTAATTATTTAAAGGATAAAGTTTTTTATCAAATAGAGCACCAAAATCTGCCAGAAAGTTCAACATCTTACCTCCAAAGTTACTCGGAAGAATGAAAGTATTTAAAAGATACATTAAGAAGCCAGAATACCTGTTATGACAGGTGCGACACAGGGCAGCTAGAAGAAACAATTAGAAATGTTCAATTGAAAGAACTGTTGTCAAACAGTGCTGAGACAGAAAATTTATAGGACCTAATTTAATAGGAAACATGAAAAAAGCCCATAAAAGACTGAAGGGTTTTTGTGTATTTTCAAAATTATATTTGAAAACACAAGGAGGACTGACTCAGTTCATATCTTGGCATTCGGAGGCACAAAAATGTCACTGTAAAGTTTCTACATCCTAATACCATTCAGAATATAATATTTCTAGGTATTTCCTTAAAAAATGCTTTTACATTAAAAATATGTATAGCATATCAGATAGCCTCTGCCTGTTAAAATTGGACAAATGCATTAGGATTGACTTTCAAGTAAGGTTTGTCCTGTGCAACTCAGTAGAGTAATAGCTATAATTTCTGAGACATTTTCATGTAATCTGACAATTTTATTTAAATGAATCTTGAAAAATGTTTTTACACTGATTAACAGCATATAAAAAAATCACTGCCACATAATTTCAATTTTTAATGGAATTCCTATGATTCTTTCATTTATGCGTTAAAACAACATGAATAAAGGGATTAAAAATAAAACCTCACCATTTAGATAGACCACTAACCACTGCCTTCAAGTGCACACATTAGTCCAGGAGTATGGCCCTTTACTATAGATTGCAAAGAATTCTGCACACAGAAAAGGATGGTATTTTAAGACTATTATCTAGGCCTGTTATTTAAACATGAGCTAGAAGAAAAAAAAAATTACAAGAGGGATGGAAATTCCAATTTTGAGGCCACACAGGATCATGATAATCATCTCAATTAGTTTCCTAAATGCTGCAGACAAAGATAACTCCAGAATGCAGTGTCACTTCATGGTCATATCTACTTCATGCTTCTTGTATTTATGCTGTAGCAAACCCTTCAGGCAAATATAAAATCCTTAGCTAGAAATTTCAAATAACAAACTCCTTATACCTTAACAGCTATTTACGCTCTTTGTTACTAATGTGTGGTTTGCTTCCAGACTGAAATTTTGCAGGGAAAATAAAGGAAGATGGAGCACAAAATACATAAAAGAAAGACGCATCGCAGGCAAGAATGTTGAGATGCTATCAAGACACACCTTACACTGGAGAAATCCAAATTGCTTTATTAAGGAAGAAAAACCCTGTAAGTCATACAGATGTACAATCTAAGAGTCAAGAGAAGAAGCCAACCATTCTGTCTCACAACTACATAATTAACGAACTTGCTGTAAGAGCTCTGACCCTTGTATACAAAGCAGTGCATACATTCAGATCTGCAGCAACACCTTACTCGTGATACAACAGTACATCACCACTCTCAGTGTGACCACCTGGGTATTGGAAACAAAAGAAAACCCTATTTTTTTCCCCTCCTAATGACTTAACTATTAGAATCAAATTAAAGTCTTATTTGCTGAAAAGCTATTTTCTGCATCCTTCACTAAAAGATCCAAATTTGATTTAAAAGTACACGCTTTGTGATAAGTTATAATCCATTAACAGTTACTCTTACACTTTTGCATACGTACTTTTTCCCTTACCCAGGAGAACAACTGTCTGTCATTAGCAATAAAGATAACAGGATAGTAGAGGCATTTCAACCCCTCAGAATCCCTACAGATTATTTGTTCACGGGTTATGTCCCCTAATGTGAAATATTGAAGGTTTATCTTGATCATCACTACATACAACATGAAAACAGTTATGTATGACCTTCAGAAACAAGAGATGAATGAAAACTGATTTCTTTCAATGTAACCCCACTCCATAAACCCAATATGTAACCAAAAAGTTATTTACACTGACTGCCTTTTGAGGTCTTGGTTACTCCAAAATCCTTCTATTAGTATTGTACTACACTCTAAATTAAATTCAAGTCCTAAATACTTGGCTCCTTCTTAGCACTCCATTCACCACTTCTCAAGCTACTGTTTCTAAAGTTTCCTATACTGAGCCCAATAAATTCTTATATGAAAGCCGCAGCCTCTCTTCATACCTCCTTTTACTCTACCTAGGTACTTAAAACTTTTTCCCCCACTGTCCTTGTTATTGAGGATGTCAGGGACACTTCCAATTGTTTTAGATTGTATCAACTCTGCTACTCCAAGTTTACTGGAGAAAGTCTTTGAAAAGGGCCAGAGACACAAATTACAATTTCACAAAGCTGAAAGGATACAAGAATATTAAATATACATCAAACCCCACATATCCATTACACATAACAATTGAACAGTAAACTGGTTTGGCCACTAGTTAACTAATTTCCCTTTTTTAATTAACTGTTTAATTTAACAGTTGTTCACAACACAGCTTGTAAACACCACCTTACAGCCATTTCCCAAAAGGGTAAACTAGGACTTCATGGTATGATATAACAGCCATAGGCAGTAGGGAATCTACTCAGAATATCATGATTTCCTGTATCTCAAAAACATAGAATATTACATATTATTGGACCACAAACTTCAGGATGAAGATGAGATTTTTTTTTTTTTAGTTTCAGAGGAGTTGATTCTGCAACACTCTTCCTGATCTTTTCCTGGCCCCCGCGCCCCCCCCCGCACAACAGTTCTATCATCCTCCTCCCAATTCTCTTTGTCTTCCTTAATTCTTCCCTTTTATTCCCTAAAATCACAGGAAGTGTAAACAGAATACTTTTCTGATAGTATTTCTAAAAATCTACCTCCTTCCTGTTACTTCTTGGAAATGCACTTATTGTTCCTGACTGCTAGCCTCCTTGACAGGCATTGTTCTAAATTATAACCTAAATCATCCCATTGTCATCTCTCACTTCTTCAGTTTTTCTAAAACACAGACAAACAACTTTCTCTCCCTCCCGCCCCAACTCACTTTTATCCTCTTTCTACATCGAACTGAAACTTCTCATCCTCACCTTCCAGGCTGCACAAGTTCTGCCCCTGCCTCACATAGTTTATATCTCCATCACTTGCCTGATGACAGCCTGTGTTTTGCTAAATCCTCTTTCCTTAGAGGTGACCTGGAAAGGAGAAAAACACCAGGGTTTTTTTTGCTTCCTTATGATGAAAGCTTGACAGGTTCATCAACAGATGCCTGATGTCTTTTGCGTCCCCACCTTCTGAAATACCAGGCTATCACAACTCCTGCAATAAAAGGCTATCAATTTGGTTTTGTTGTTTATAGGGGCGGGTCTTAAGGGCTTCCTGGATGACTCAAAGTTATACATAAAGAAATCTTAAGCCCTCAGTAGAACAGGGTGAAAGTACTACATATTCAGATAAAAGCATAAAGAGAAAACAAGTGTAATAAAAATAATTTAAGAGTTAGTAAGCGTCTTTCCTCCCCTACACTTAAGTCAAAGTAGTTTTTAGATTGTACTTTTTAACAGCACTCCAAAAAGCAATTGCAGGCTTTCTTCAAAGATCATAAGACCAGCAACAAAACACACAAGGCCAGTTAAGCTTTGGTCGTCTTTTGGTGCCTTATTTTACATACACGCCAATGCGTTCCATACCTACAGTATCTCCTAGACCCACAAAAACCGGACAGTCTTCTGCAGACCTGCACCACTCTCCCCAGAACCCGTGTCAGCCCAGACACACCTCCTCCTGCCCAAACGCTGCCAGAGCGATCCTTCCACACCCCACCGCGGATACCACACTGCCGCCCGCAGTACCTCGCGCTGATTTACGACAGAGCTGGCACGACTTCACCCAGACCACCAAAGTTTCCAGAAGCCAGAAAGTGAAACCGGCCCCGCGCCACCGGCCCAGGCCCTGCCTCGCCACCACCGCGCCTCGGCCCCC
>NW_008824722.1:3396394-3405763 GCF_000699105.1 Pygoscelis adeliae | reverse complement strand
CGAGGAGGGCGGTGGCTGGCAAGGAGGAAGGGAAATTAATCCGTTTCTGTGGGCTTGTTGGCAATGACAAGGACAAGCACCCGGCGCCCTTGTAAGTGGCCCTTCGTGCTCGATGGAGGCCTGGTGGCCACTAGCTTCGGCGCGCAAGTGGGGTGAGGCGTGGGACGGCTGGTGGTAATGACAACACTCTCATTTCAGTCTGTAGGCGTGCTTCCTAATGGGAAAAAATCCTTCTAAAGTGCTTTTAAAATTTGTTATATGTTCTGAAGTCAATACAGAGCATCGCAGTCTGTGAAACTGGATATTCAGAAGCTGAAAAGCATTTATAGAACAAAGAGGTGGATAGCACCTGGAAAGAAGTTGCCTTCCCATTTATCTCCTCCATGGGTGTCTGTCTCCCACTCTTACTTCTCAGTACAAGCGTATGCATATTTGCGTGCATGTAAAGGTTCTGCATAATGTCATGTTCCCCAAGCAAAGGGCGAGACCCTGCTTTTCAGAGGCAGTTGTGACTTTCCAGATTCTTGGGAAGGTTGGTTAGTAAAGATCAACTTTGAATTTTCCTTTTCAGGTTATATATAAATATATATGTATGTATATTTTTAATAAATAGTTCTTGTAATAAGTTTTGTTACATGTAGCTTGTCCCTGATACCTTGTGTAAATTACAACTTTGTTATACTGGAGTTGCCATACAAGGTAGTAATTTATATGGCCAACCCCACAATTGTACAGCTGCATCAACCTACATCTGTTCTTGGTTGAGAGAAGTAGCATTTACATGGTGGATATACATGACTATAGAGATCAGGTAGAATAGGAAAGAGACTTCAGTGCATATACTGGATTTTTTGACTGTGCTGCCTTAGCTAGGGAAAAACCAGTATGGTTTTTAGAGTCTTTGTTGAGAGAAAAGTGTTGTAAAAATGCGTGTAAAATATCTGGACTTGCACTTGTAAACTGTATTATACATATAGAGTAGGGAGGGTGTTGTTTATTTTCTAATTGCTACAAATACCATAAACAGGAATGCTAAAGTAGTTACAGTGGTGTAAATGTTCTTTACAGGAAGTATGTATAGAAGCAGGTAGGAAGAAGGCATCATGCTGACATCCTGTCCCAGGAAATTTATTTTGTACCTATTCTTGGGACAGTAAAATTCAGTTTTGCTTGCACTGCTGAGACATCTTGGATGTACAGTGGCCTGAGTAAACCATATGGTCATGACTTCCTGGAAGAGAACCTAATACACACTGTCCCAATTACAGCTGTTCGTGAAATGTAAGAGCAATATTAGATATCAGAGTTTCTGGTTCCTAATCTTCGTCTGGAGTAAGTGCACTGTCTATTGGCCAGAGTGATGATCAGCTAGACTAGCGAAAAGCTTAGGTTTTATATATTTATATTTATTGTCAAATGTTACAAATGGAAATAGGAAGCTGGTTTTATTCCTAGGATTATGCAATTTGTGCAATTTCTGTATTTTTGCTTTGGAGTGGGAGGGATATGCTAGTTGCCTGCCGTTTAGGATAAAGCTATGAGGTCATGATGAGTAATAAAGGCTGTGAACAATACTTACCTGAAGAAATGTAACCGGAACCCAGGATCACTTGGCTACCATTTGAGGCTGAAGAACAGTCTGTGACAAAGGCGGCTGCTTTGCTCTACCACTGGCACAGGGAGGGATGACAAGACTGGACAAAACTTGAATATCAGGTCAAATAGTGAACGCTTGGTAGGTTTGGACATCTTTTTTTTTCTTCTTCTTCTTCTTTTTCCAAACATGAAATATAAAAACATAATAGGATACATAAAAACATGATAGTACAAGGGGTAATGGTTTTAAACTAAAAGAGGGTAGATTTAGATTGGACATAAGGAAGAAATGTTTTACGCTGAGGGTGGTGAAGCACTGGAACAGGTTGCCCAGAGAGGTGGTAGATGCCCCATCCCTGGAAACGTTCAAGGTCAGGTTGGACGGGGCTCTGAGCAACCTGATCTAGTTGAAGATGTCCCTGCTCATTGCAGGGGGGGTTGGACTAGATGACCTTTGAAGATCCCTTCCAACCCAAACTGTTCTATGATTCTATAATGGCAGACCTCTTAACATCCCATAAATAGCTTAAAAATCCTGAAATTCAAAAACTGATTTGTGCCTTTTTATTGTTGAGGAGTTTGTTGGACAGCTTGGGGTATGTGTTCTCCATTTGTCTGCTCTTCTCAGAATCAAAGTGTGATCCTAAAATACATATATAACCAACTGTTTCTGAATTTGAGAAAAAACTCCTTATTCCCTGACAGAGCAAGAGTTGTCATTCCATCTTCATCTCTTCCCCATAACAAGACCGGATATGCAGCTGCTCTATTCAAATGCTTGCTTTATTCTCCCCAACAATCTCTTCCTTCAATTCACTCTCATCCCCTTTTTTTCTTCATTTTCTTTCCACTTCTTATTCTTTATGCTTCCTTTTTTGCATTGGCAATTTCCACTATAAATCTCAGGTTGCTTCTTGCAGTTTTTTCATTTTTTAAACCATTGCTTCCCGTATCATCCCTTAATAGAGTCATCTTTGTTCCTTCCTTCTGTTTCCATGATGTTCATTGCACTGTCTCACTCTGTCCTCTCTTACCTTCGCCTGGTAGTAGCTGCATTTGAGCCCAGAGAGAACTCTCCCCGAAACAGACTCACTTTCGTCAATGCAAAGTGAGGGAAAACGATTGCTACTAATTGAGATTCGACTGAGTTCAGCCTCACTGATACTAACTGGAGATGGCAGCCATTTTGAATTAAATAAAACTGCACATTTGAAGGCAAGTACAGAACTTAATGAAAATCACCAAAAACAATATAGGCTATTTAGGGCTTAAATTTGAGCCCTAAATTTGGCTATCAGATTTCTGTCAAAAGATCAACTTTTAAAACACTAAATTGTTTGATAACAAATTCATACAGATTTAAGCTTAATAAAGAAGTTGACAAGCAATTACTGTAAGAATAATATGGAGGTATATTAAATATTTATCTGACCATTTCAGCAAGGCCTGAAAAAGAGGCCGAATAATGAAGGAGCAGTACCTTAATACATTTCTTTTGATTTGACAACATTAAGACTGTTGGAATTATTCACTGTTTCCAACAAAACTAAGTAACCTGGCAATATGAAAGTATTCTATTTTGGCAAAACTACATTTTAACTGCTATGATAGTAATATGTAAAATTAAATTACAAGATCAGTTAGGCGTTTTTAATCTACTTGATTCCATATTTAAAGAGTCAAGGAGCCCTCAATTAAGCTAAAATGAAACAAATCTGAACTGAGAAAAATGTTTCTACAATAAAACTCTTTTTTTTCAGTAGCATAATGCTTCATTTTAATCTTCAAGCTAGTTGGAATATTCACTTTCTGGCAAAAAGATTAGTGTGGTTTGTTAGTCATAGTAGGGTTGAATTGCTTCATAATGAATTTCATAAAATAAAAATACACTCAATACAATGTTAATTGAATTAGCTAGGCTTATTTGGGCCTTTCTTACATTTGTTTCTTTGGAACTGGCCCAGGTCAAGAAATTCAGATACCAGATTGAATTAAGCTCTTGTATTCTGATACAGCTGTTGTTATTATCTTTTAACTTCCAGTTACGAAAGAGTTGGCTGGTAGAAACAAACAGTGTTTTTCTTCTAGTGGCTAGTTGATCAAAAACTGTCTTTATGTCCTGATTTTCTTTGGTTCTGGAGTGCTTCTCCATTTGTGAATATCGTAATGAGTGCTCTCCTTATGTTAATAATTGATCTACAAAGTGAAGCTGTCTTCTGGGAAGAACTGACAGCAAGGGTGCGGTCCCTTCCACATGAATCCTCAAATCATCTGAAAAGCAATAACGCAGAAGTAAATAGGGACATAAAGGAGGGGTATAGAACACCTAGAGCCAGCCCTGTGCTAGCTGGGATATTTCAACAAATGAGGTATTTTCAAGCACTGTAAGAAAGCAGTTTTCCTGCCCTTAATGATTCAGAGTAGCACAAACAGGTTATAGCAAGTGTTGAGAAACTCATTACAGCATTGATTTAAGGCAGGCAGACCATACAGTCCAACATAAACAGACTGTAGAAAGCAGAGACATCAGTGTTTTAACAACCCATTTTCAGCTGCCCTAATTTATCTTTCTCAGCTTTAGTCATCTCTTTTTCACCCATAAAGCTATGCACATTTCATCCTTTGAAAAATCAACCACTTCTGGTTTCAACTATGTAATTTCCATACAAGCATTAGTATTTGGTCCTGAATAATTAGTATTATGAATAATTACCCAGAATAAATATCCAGAATAATTCATGGACCAATACAAGACAGAACACGAGTGCCAGTAAATGAAATTCTGAAAACTTTACCCAAGCTACATTAATCATCAAAGTATTAATATCTTATGAGAGGAACTCCTGTCAGGCTGTGTATTGATGTGGAGATCGGAGATATGTGGATTGTGGGTAGTGGAAGGGAGGTAGTTGAAATGTGGAACCACAGTGTACAGAGTAGCTGGAATGTTAAATAGTAAAATTTGCACCTTCCTTTTTTTCTGAGTAGCTTATTTTTTGGTGGAATTTTCAGTGTAGTAACAGTAAATCAGTAATGAAAAAGTGGTAACTTGGAAATTGGAAACTATTCAAATAGCACAACTTTTTGCTTACGTGCTGATTTTGATTTTTGTACTCGACCTATTTGTGTTTGAGTTTCAGAATGTTTTTTGAAATTATGACGGGTGATTATTTAATATTTTCTTCAGCTAAGCAACATGACACAATCTCCTTTGTAATAGCTGTATATTTTATAGCTGGTATGAGCTTATAATTAATTTCTTAAACTAGAAGCCTGGAGTTTGGAAGGAAGTTTGGAAATACTGGAACTATTTCTTTGTCTAGCGATTGTTGTTCTGAATAGGTAGATATTTGATCTGGGCTTATAAATTAAACTGTTAAAAGGTCTTATTTAATTACTCATTTTCAGACCAATCTGACAGATATTTATTTTCTCAGAGCTGGTGATTCAGATTGCAGCAATTTTCCCTGGAAAGAGGGAGCGTGCACGCATCTTTTTTCCTTTCAAGCCCTCTTCCTTTCAGGATAGGCAGCAGTGAAATGCCATCTATAGGTAAGACTTCAAACCCCATGATTCCTTGGGAGAGCATGCGCTGAAAGCTTCCAGTTGTCAAAGTGCTCTTGCCAGAGTGGTCGACTATTTGTCATATACCAAACCTGAAAGAAGAAAATAAATATACTGTCATTTTGTTGATCTTTAAATACAGAAAATCCAAAGGTAACTGTTCCTTAAAAATTTCTGTGTTGACTGCGTGGGTTGCTGCATGCAAACGGAGCTGGTATTGCTATGGGGATATAGATTTCCTGTGCTGGATTGTAAATTTGTACAAATACTTACACCAGCAAATAATCAAGAGGTACTGCGTATTAGTCCAACATTAGACATTGGCTGGCCTGTCTTTCAAAGTCAATTATTATGCAGTGTTTTTCCATTCAGACTGGCTTCATTCATTAAAGGTAGGTCTTGACCTTGACAAGAGCGTTGAATTGTGCAGTGATTTTTACCTTTAAGAAGCAGCATGAAAATGAATGTGGATTACAGTCCTTAGGATAAAGTTCAAAAACAACTAGCTAAGTCAAGGTACATATTTGAAGCAACTGCTGTGCTTGCCACTATAGATAACCTGGTGGCTAACTGATTTAAATATACTTTATTGACAACAGAATTTTAACATTTCAGCTGCTGTTTTTCTCTCTAAACATATTTTTGTACTGAACCAGAGGAGGGATAAATATAATCTTCTTCTCTTTCTGATGTAGAATCATCAGTGATTTTATGTAGCCTTAGGAGTAATAGTGATTTTGATAGAAATGAAGCTAATGGAAAGCTACACAGAGCTTGGTATATTATGGCTTACTGCGGTATTGCTTTAAACTGCCTCGCAAGGTTTTCCAGCAGCAGCAGCAGCAGAGCTGCCTGTTACAGATGCAATAGTTTACTCCATTCTTCTTAGGAACTTGCCTTAATGTTGTCTCACTACACAGTCTGTTCATGAACCCTTGCTGTTCGGTTTACATATTGAACAGGTAAATAATAGGGAGCATAAGCAGTAACTTAATAGATAGCAGAAGCCTGTCCTGACATTCATTTTAACTAAAAAGTGTGTGTATGGCTCAGAAGAGATTTAAAAGAAAGAAAGGGAGAAACAAAAAATGCTAAAGATGCACATGGACCATCTGAAAACTGTTGATGTCAGAAAGGAGGGGGTCATCGATTTCACTCTTTGCCACCTTTCTTAAACAGTTAATGGATTTGGCTTAACTTTACTTTGTTACATTAAAAGAACAATCCTAAAAAATTGCAATCTTAGGAATGTACATGTCATATGATTAACTCAATAGAAATGCAATTAGGTATTCAGCGGTGACCATCTTTAACATAGTTACTCAATTAAAGTGATTTTTGGCTCATTTAAAATACTTTTGAGATTAAGAACAATCTCATCAGTTGACTGAAAGTCTGCAAAATGAGGAGGTTCCTGTTCTAGTTTCATACAATTGCTGTTCATTGATGTCTGTATATGCATTAGTACTACTCTGTTTCAAAATAATAATCAAATTATATGATCTGTCCTATTTCATATGAAGCAACATTTCTTGCAGATATGAGACTCAACCATTCTACGTACATTTACTTTTTAAAGTTTAAACTTATGGATTGATTTAGCAAATAATTTGCATCACTAGTCTTTGTCTTGTGCATATAAAGATGGCTTTTAAAATGTGGCATGTCCATATTTTAGATATTTCAATTTGCCCCATCTTTATTTTTCATTGTGAAAGCATCAGAAACATCATAGTCTAATAATACCTCCCAGATCCGCTCATTTTGACCTTATTTTTTTCTGATGAACAAATTACTGATAATTTTATACATAGAGAAATACAGCGAGTAGAAATACCTTTAAGCAAAGGACTGCTTTGATGTAAAACAGTGTTTTACACGGAAAGATCGTAAGGTCACTGAAGGCAAATACAACACCCGTCGGTGGCTTTGTACACGGAGTGTCTTCACACACACCCCTCCCGTCATTGCGATCGCTTCTCATGCCTTAAGCAAGCGGCGAGCCGTGCGGCAGAAAAAGGCCAGAAAACGATCGTGCAGCTAAGAACCGCTCCCGTGTCAGTGCGAGATTTCGTGTGTGCTTTCTCTCTGATAAATGTAAATAATTGAAAGCTTGTTTGTTAATTAAGGAAAATCGGTACCCGGCTCCTTTAAAGGTCCCCTAATAGAAAAGGGGGTGGAGAAGAGCGAAGACTGGTGTCTTTTTAACCTTGCTGAAGGACGCAGCAGTATTTATTGACGTATGCAAATAACTAGGGGGAGGAGGTGGAGGAGGAGGAGGGTGCTTGGAAAAACAGGAACCAGAATCAGTTTCTCATTGCAGGGTGAGAGCTCTGAGTTCCGGTGTAAGAGAAAAGAGACGTGGCGAAATTGCTGTATATCTCTGCCCTATAAGCATATCTCTCATTTAGACTGAAGGGAAACAAGGCATCAAAAAGGGTGAAGCATCTTAAGAAATATTTTAAAGGCAATCTAGCACGATCAAAGGTTACATATTCCTAAATGGGGGAGGGGGAAGATTACGGGTTTGCCTTGCAACTTGCTGTAGCATAGCACTGGCAATAGGATGAGATTTTTGGCCGGCAAATGATTAAAACAGCCTGGTTTGTGGTATGAATGACAATGTTAATAATCTGTCTTTGTGGTTTTTTCCCCTACTGTTTCAGCTGCGCAAACCATGCAGGATGATTTACTGATGGACAAAAGCAAAGCCCAGCCCCAGCAGCAGCGGCAGCAGCAGCAGCAGCAAGATCCAAACTCAGCAGAAGCCCCCTCTACACCCATCTCGTCGGAGACACCCAAACCAGAAGACAACAGTTCAGTGACTAGTATCGGCACATCGGCTCCTTCCCAAAATAGCAAGGAGAAGATGCAGATGGAGTCTCCCATTTTGCCTGGCTTGAGCTTTCACCAGCCTCAACAAGAACCTGCAGCCGGCACCTCCTTGTCTCCCTCCTTCGGCAGCACCTGGTCTACAGGGACCACAAACACAGTGGATGATAGCTTTTTCCAAGGGATTACTCCAGTCAATGGGACAATGCTTTTCCAGAATTTTCCACACCATGTCAACCCTGTATTTGGTGGCACTTTCTCGCCTCAAATTGGCCTAGCTCAGACTCAACACCACCAACATCAGCAGCAGCAGCAGCAAGCTCAGCAGCAGCAGCAGCAGCAGCAGCAGCGGAGGTCACCTGTAAGCCCTAATCAGGCACCTTTCGCCCAGAGAAATGCTGCTTACAGCCATCAGCCCATCATGACCAGCAAACCGTCTTCCTCCTCTGCCTCCTCTTCTTCCTCCTCCAGCTGGAATAACCATCAAAATGCAGCTTGGAGTACACCTTCCAACCCTTGGGGTGGGCTGCAGGCTGGTAGGGACCCTCGAAGGGCAGTTGGAGTGGGGGTCGGCGTGGGAGTGGGGGTCGGTGTACCCTCCCCCCTCAATCCCATTTCACCCCTTAAAAAACCGTTCTCCAGCAATGTCATTGCCCCTCCGAAGTTCCCACGGGCTGCACCCTTAACCCCCAAATCCTGGATGGAAGACAACGCGTTCAGGACGGACAATGGCAACAATCTGTTGCCTTTTCAGGTAAATGACTATATGCACCTTCTACGTGGTGACAGCTATCATAAAGTTGTATTTTTTTCAGGGGGGTGTTTCATGTTACTGTTCTATCTGAGAGGCATCTCCATAACTCATATTTGCATTGAATAGTCACCTTATATGAAAGAAGTGGGGTTGATCCTAGGGAGTGCATTCACAAAGATTCCAAATTCTGGTTTAAGGTTTGCAGTCTTATTTTTCTTGTAACTTATTCTTAAATGTGACAGGGCTTTCTGCGTTTTTTTGTTGGTTTTTTTTTTAGCATCCGAAAGGTAGTAGCCTTCCTTCATGAAAAACAGGTTTGGCAGACTACGTTCTCTTGGTGCTGTGTGTTATAATTTTTTTTCATATTCTCCCATATGTTAGAAACAGGAGACGTTGCTGGCTTCAGTTTTCTAACTGGCATGTTAATTTTAACCAAAGATGCTTCTTGACCTGAAATCCGGTTAATTATTTTATCACTATTGAAATAACTAATTGTCCTTGTGTTGTGGTGGGATTTAACGGGGAGTCTGTTCGCATAAGGTATATATATGAAAAGCTGTATACGCCTGATACGTACACCCTGCTGTTATATTCACAGTGGACGTTTTGAATACATCTAGAAG
>NW_008824722.1:3378058-3396360 GCF_000699105.1 Pygoscelis adeliae | reverse complement strand
TCCAGAAAGAAAATGCCTAATACAATTGACGTGATTTAGAAATGGCAGGGAAGTATTGTATAAAATAAACCATTTTATGCTGTTCAAAATATTTGCAGGGAAAAGAGACAATAGGACACGACCTTCAGAGCCATATTGCAATGGAGTCTATTTACTAGCTACATAGCTCTGAAATATTTAAAGCTGCAGTGCCCTTCACTGTTTTTTTTTTTATCTATGACGACAAAGCAGATCAATTGCAGCTGAAACTGGGCCACATAGAAGATTTGCAATTTTAATGCAGAATGAAACCTGTCATGGTGTGAAATCCATTTTAAGTTGAAAAAAGCAGAGCGTGCACTTGTGGTTATATCTATACAAGGTGAAGTGAATCTCAAATTTCTTCTAGGTTAGCTTTTTTAGTCTCAGACAAATTGAAAATTTCTGTTTTGAAATACAGTGAAATCATTCAGGTATGCTTTCTCTTTAGGTAATCGCTTTCTCAACGAAGTCCGAACTCTCAAACATTTTTAACTTATCAGTATGGTAGGAATAGCATCTAGATTGACACTTAGTATTAGAGACAAAGTAAAAAAACCCCAACCAACCAACCAACCCCCCCATTACTTAAAGAGATTGTTGAAGTAAAATATATGCATTCCTAAGCACTTTCCAGTACCATTCAAAGAAGGCACCTTATAGTCAGCCCTGAAATTTCATTTTGCTGCTTCATTCTGTTTAAAGGGAGAGTTGCTAATTTTTTATTGGCTACCCTAAATGAAGGCGGAGTGGCGTCTGGTGAACTGCTGGTCAATGTCTCTGTAGCACTGAAGTTGGGAGAAAGATTATACTTTAGACACAATATGCCTGGTGAAACTACTATGTTGCATGAGCACAGCAACACAAAAGCTAATGAATATAGCTCCCAGTAATTTTTTAGGAGTAGGAAATGTGTTTCAATTTACAATTATTCTTTTATTTAAATTGTCTATGTGTAAGACATTACAAATTCAGGTAAATTTGAATTAGTAGGGAAAACAACAGTAAATGGTCTTATTTCTGTAGTTTGGTCGGTGAGATACATCTTTAATGAATACACAACTTTATTATTGTGACTGTAAATTGTCACAAATTAAACTAGCAGGTATTTAGTCATCACTAGGAAAAAAAGTAGATAAATATTTTTAAAGAAAAGTTCCTTTGATTTTAAAATTAAGGTTTTGAAAAGCTAAGGTATTAGCCAATATGTAAATTTGGAAACTTGTTTTCTTCTCTGTGAATTTAACCTGGTATTTTCCTGTTCAACTGAAAGCAAATACTTAGAGTACTCTCAGCACCAGCTGGAATAACAGTCTGATTTCAGAGACTCAGAAAACTTGTATTTTTTTTTCCTATTAGGCTCTTTTTAACACAAACTGCTGAATTTTGCGTACAAGATTGTAATCTGGGTTAATGTTGCTCCTATACTTAAGAAATTGCCAAAGAAGACTTGAAACCATACTAACGCTAGGAGTTTAGTTACATTGATAAAAATGAAATTCAAATTCATATGAGAGTTTAATATTTGCTGCCTGGGTTCTGGTTGTTTTTTTCTCTCCCCCCCCCCCCGAAATTGGGCAATATGTTGACACAGTAAGTTCTGCTTGTCAGCACTATCAAGTAATTATTGCAGGTTTATCCAGGTACATCTGCCACCCTTCATAACTGAGCGTTTTTGATCTGCTTCAGAAATACCTTTCAGTAAACTTGCTAGCAACAGGTTAATGCACATTAGCAAGTTCTTTGTGCTAACCCGTTCTTTTCTCTTATGTTGAGATTATAAGACTTTTTAAAATTTGTGGTTTATATTTAATTAATTCCTTAATAAGATACGAAGCTCAAGATGTTCTAAGTAAAAAGAAAAATATTAATATGTTTACTGGTTGAATTAACATCGATGATACCTATTTTTTAATTCAGGTCTTTGCAGCGATCAAAAATTTTAAGCAGAAAACTTCTATAATCAAGGTTTGTCTGTACATTGAGTCTGTAATATTTGAAGACAGCTGATACTCAGCTACTGATATATCTAGTTCTAGGAAAAAATGTTGAATTTGAAAATGTTTCTCTTAAGAACATGTGTATATAAAGCAACATGCTAGATGTCTTCATCTCTGAATTTGAGTAATACATTAGTGCACCTTGTATGTCAAAACCAATCAGCATCTGCCCAAGGAGTTGTGCTGCGGAACATATCTGAACGTTTACAATATCAATTGGTAGGAATTCTGTTGGCATCTGCCTTGTGATTGGTGTTGAGAGGCAACTAAAAATGCTTTGAAGGAGACTGTTTTCATATACTTACTGGGGAAAATTGATTGCACTGTAAAAAAAAATTTGAAGATACAAAGCTGATCGTTGAAAGGGAAAAGAAAAGAAGCAGTCAGTCTGGAATGAAATGTAACATAGCAAATAAGAGCTGGAGATAAGATCACAGGAATAGATGTGGAACAAGGCCAGACACGAAATGCAGAAATGTGGCCAGCTTGTTCTTCTGAATATTCTTCAGCTTCTGGGTGGTTCAGGTGAAGGTCCTCTATTGTGATTGTCATGTGACAAGCAATAGTGTTGTGCCATTATGCTAGGTGATCCCCATTTCTGGCATTTGAGGCTGACATTAAGTGATTGTCCCTGGGACCTGGGCAACGGTTCAGTTCCTTTTTACAGCAGAGTGGTGGGGCTTGAAGAGAGTTATTGTCATCTCGTGTTTCTGAGCTGCTCCCAGAATTCTCTTCTTCACTTCTCTCAGGTAAATAGCGTATTTCTTTTGGCCATATGAAGATATTGGGACACAGCTTGTGGGGTTAGGAGGATTGATAGTGCCTGAAATAGACCCTTGGAAGCATGGATAAGAAATTCTCTTTACAGTGGAGAAGATAGAGAAGGAATTAAATGTTTGGAGACCAGTATGCTAATTAAGGAAGTCTGCCCCGTGGATGATTAATAGCAACACCACTATAACAATTTCCCAGAAATTGTTCAAGTTTTGCTGCTTTCTGAGTAATGTTCTTTAGAAACAATAAAAAATGCACAATTGCAAGTTTTAGATTTAAAAAATGCATAGGAACTTGGTGCTCTGAAGATTGTGGCATACATCAAGTCATTCTTGGCAGCTTTACTGATAAATACTTCTCTGGCAGAAATAAATAAGATGGTATTTATTGTGGATAAAGATAGTTTTAACGTGCTATCCTTTGCAGGGAGGCTGAGGTTTTAAGGGGGGGTTTGGTGTTTGGTTTTTTCTTCATTGATTTCAATAGGAATTAGTCTGGACCCAGATAACATTATAAGCTAAATTTAGAAATTATATATAACTTCAATATTTCATACTTAAACAAAAAGCAAATCCAAACATGCAGCAAGTTTGTGTAAATATAAGTATATATACATAAATATATGTTGGTATGAATATATATTTATACATTTAGATATAGATATACTAATTAGTAATACATTAGCAGGCACAAGTACTTTGTCATGTGTTGTACTAAACACCCTGTAGTTGTTTGTTGAGTGAAATGAAGGGCAAGGGAATGGCCACTGTATGATGTTTATAATTCCAGTGTGACTTTTGGTAGATGATTAATAGACAGCTCCTTAAGAAGCTGCTTCCTTTAAACATTTGAAGTTCTTCAGGCCTGTGATATTAGCCCATACTTAGCTTTCTCCATGCCAATACAGATTGATATTCAAAATAAATCATGTACATACACACACTTACATACAAATATACACACGTATGCAGTAAACTAATGCAGAGTAATTTTTGTCTGCAAGTCCTAGGGAAAAGAATGTTAAATACACTATTAACTTCAGTTTTATAATGTTTGTGCTAACTTCTTCGCAGGCAATGAATTGGCTGTAGCTTCTTTGTCATAGTTCCGTTTCTTAACACTATAGTAACCTGAAATGCATATTAGCATATATGTGTGTGTGTATTAAAAATGATGACTGAATTAAAATGAGTTCAAGTATTGGAACATTCATGAGTGTAACAAATACAGTTTTATATTTATGAGTAAAGGAGTTTTACAGGCTAATACACTATGGCAACTGTCATTTTAAAGTCTTTGTTTAAATCTAGATTTTTTTTTTTCCGACCAGAAATAGTTGTATGCAATAAGTCTATTTAAAGATTAATTTTTAAAACACCGTATTTCTTTATTCTAAATTCGACATTCTGAGCTCTGGCTTCTTGACAGTTTAGTAGGTAACCATACTTAGTAGCATTACTGGTGTCTTAACACGTAGTCTAATCTATAATTTTTCTTACATGATGACACACAAGTACTGGCAGCCTGCAACTTTATGAACAAAAAAAGAAAAGGACCTAGTTGTTGTGGAAGTAACTTAGTCCACTTTTTTTTCTCCTCCTTTTTTACATGCTTCTGTTGTTACTATTAACTAGCACAATAAGTAGGCTGATTCTGCATATTAAAATGTGAGAACGCATGTCATGGTATCTCAGTAGTCTTCCAGTGTAACAGATACAAGCAATACATGACATTCTAGCCTTAGTAGTTGTGAAGTATTTTACAATTTTTGTTAGATTTTAAATTTGATTGAGTTCTAAATGTCTGCGTTTTCAAATTAATTAAAATACAGTAACAGTACAAAAGAAAAAGCACATGACTTTCATATTTAAAGTATGATGATTTGAGCACTAATTACTTATTGATTATTGTCTTGATTTTAAGTAACCAATGGAAGCATAAGTAAGCCCTCAAAGTTAGTGAAGGTAGAGCAAAGGTGTGAGTTCAGTATGCAGTTGATATTCTGAGCAACTCCACATATAGGCAGGACTTCCTTAAAAACATCAAAGGTATTAATATAGAACAATGAATCAGTAATTTTGTCTTAAAGATTTGATAAAGGAATTACCTGTCTTTCCTTTGGGAGGTAGGGTAGAAGGGAAGGTGAAGGGCATGGCAATTTTGCTATTTCCCTTCTTGGATCATCTTCCCCAGTTTTCATTTTTTTACTTAGAGGCTGCCCTTGTGAATTGAATGTAAGAGGAATAGAGACCTGGAAAAGTAATGTTTTCCTGTTCCAGGGGATATTCAAGAAGAAAATTAGAGTTTGCTGAGTGGATGATGAACAAATGTTATTCTAAGAATTTCACTAAGAATTTCACCATTTCTTAGAAGTTGGTGAAATAGCTCCCCTTTTATTAAGGTCACTCATGAGTGATTCCTGGCTGAAGCGTACCAAAGGGAAGCTAAAAGATAGCGCTGCTTAGTTTGAAGTTATATAGTGATCTTAAACTGTATACATCTGATTTTGCTTGGACTGGGTAGACTACTGTGCTTTCAAAAACTTCTAAGTTAGGCTGAAGAGAAAAACATCATACCAAAACTATCCGGTGATGACCTTTGAGAGAGGCTCTAAGGCTCTCTGGCCTTTGTTTGTTTTTCTTTTCCCTACTGATCACTTGAGATAGTGTTACAAGTTTGAAAATAGTATTCATAAATAAAAGATGCTTGTCCTAGAAATTAAATCAAAACATTACTCCAAATTGTGGCATAAACTCCCACAGGAAATAAAGGCCTTTACAAACTTCACTGTTTTTCCTAAAATAAGCACGCTGCTTTGCTTTTGCTTTTGCTTTTATCATAGTAACATGTAATATGTTATTTAAGGAAAAGGATCAGTTCAAGACCTTTAGCACAATGGCAGTTAGCAGACTTTAGACAGAAAAAGCATCTCTCTTCTCTTTCTTTTCCCTATTTCCCCCACTCTGTCTTCTCAACTCCCAGAAATCAATATTGAAAGCTTTTCATGTATAATTGTTTGTTGCAATTAACTGCTGAAAATGGAGCACCATATTCTTTAGGCATGAAAGAGGATTGTTTGCTCGTATTCCGTGTCTTCAGAAAAATAGTGGGTTTATTGTCAGAAGATATCAAAAGCTAGGTAAAGAAATTCCATATCATCTTCAAATGGGAGGAACAATAGAAGTAGGTGGAAGTTATTGCTTTCTCTCACGGGTAATCAGATTGTTGTGCCCTTCTAGCCTATTGCAAGCCCAGTTAAGTACTTAGTTTTGCAAGATGCTGCCTGAAGTAGTTCTTACCATTTCTCATCTCAACTTGCTTGTTTGGTATGGTGGGGTGGAAATAAAATTTCAGAAAGGGCAGGAAACAGAGTTTTCTAATTCCTATTTACTCAGCATAAGGTCAGCTAAATTTCCCTTTGGATTCTTTCTGGTGCTATGTGAGCTAATAAGTTCCATTTTATAGGGGAACTTCCTAAATGTCCATATGGGTTTAGAGATTTATTTTTTTTCACCCTCTAGCCAGCAACAAGAGTAAGTGGAACATGTAGTATGAGAGAAGTAAACTATGCATATTTCAAAGCTTTAGGCAAATTTTCCATTCCTAGTAATAGTAGCATTTTGTGTATAAATATACACAAAATATATATGTATGTACATCTATAATCTATATCTGTGTATGTATAAGCAGTTCATTTTCTCTAAAAAACAATTGTTACTAATTTTCAGTAACACCTGCTTTAGAACTACATTGACAAAATAGGTTTTGCTGTTATTGAGATAATTTGCCTCTTTTTCATACTTAAACTAAACCTATTTTTTCAGTGACTGTGCGAGTTGAAATGTAATAGTTTTCCATTCTCATTTTCTAACAAGTATGTCAGAGCATGTTTAGACTTTTCAGTTTTTAGGCTATTGTGACATTTTATACATTCTGTAACTCAATTTAGGGTACCATTATCATGTTTTGTTTCATTATTTCTTCTTTATTAAATTTTTCCCTGTTTCATTTAGTAGAAATTTACAAGAAGTGCAAAAGCATTGCTTTTAAGCGATTATTAGAATATTGTACATACCAATAATAAGCAGGTGTCTCAGTAGCTAGATGAATGTACTGGTTTTGTATATAGAAATAGATCTTCATTTGTGTAATCTTTTCATTATTACTTATAAATTTTAGAATTTAAAAAATGCAAGTTGTGAAATGTCGCAGAAACTTTACGTGTGTATCGTCAGACTTGGTCAACATTTTCATTTTCATAAGTTTCAATTATATGATTCTGTCTTTTCCTACAAGTTCCCAGTAGCATCGTGTAATGTAGCTTTGTCTTTTTATTGCATGCTTTTCAAACTCATCCCAGAGATAAAATTGTCAATTTTTCTAAGATCTTATAGAAGAGGAGCACTGTGCTGATCAGCATAGATATTGATCTGCTTTGTCACAACACCGTTAGGAGAAGGGATGGTGTCATCTCCGTTCTACAGATGTAAATAAGAGGCACAGAGTTTGGGGAAATAATTTTCTTTTCAATATTCAATCTTAGAAGACTAAAAAGTTGGGTTTTTTCCTGAAATATTTAGCATATATAGCTCTTTGAAAACAGAACATCTATTGACTGTCCCTAAGTTTGCTGTTTGTGTGAATCTCAAATTAGGCACCAAAAAGTGAAGAAGACAAATTGTCACTTGTGAAAAGTTTAAGTTACATACCAGTTATTCAGGAATTAAGAACTTTACATCAGGGAAGAGAAAAGAAGAAAAATATTTGATTTCCTTAATTGAGACCCACTTTTCTTTTCCTTCAACTGTCTATGTCATTCTCTGTACATCTTCCAAATTCTGCAAGAAACAACATAAAACTTCTATAAACAAACAACCTCTTAATTATTCAAAAACATCACTGATGGGCACTGGATGAGATAGAGTTTTGTCAGAAAAATGGTTTTGAAACTTAGCTATGGTTTATTAATGCAAAATGGTAGAATTTAAATTGCACAGGCAGTCTACCTCCTGCACTTCCTAACTTTTTTTTGTGTATGGCTTTGCAAAATTTGCAAGAATTGCAGATTTCTTTTAAATTCCTAGAGCTTAAGTAAAATACTTAAGCAAAACAGATTCTGTAACATGTTAGGATGGATGACCTTCACATGATTCATCAGCCAAGTTGGAATCTTTTGATCAACTCTACAGGTTGTTCTTGGTTTAACAAAGTTAATGGAAGTAATGTGTACAGAGCTCATACTATCAATGGGTTTCAGTTTTGGGTGAAGTGTGATTTTGTGGGCATGGCCCCTTTTTTTTTGTTTCATCCAGCCTTGAACTGTTCAACTCCACTCCTTTCAAACTTCCCTTCTTCGACTTCTTTCTGTTCCTGCTTTTTGATGCCCTTTTTAACGGAGGCTTCTCATTTGAGTTGGCCTTCCCTGTTCCGCTTTCTATGTCAAAGCTTCAAGTTACAGGGGAAGGCCCAATAAACCCTTGTAATCATAAGCTGAATTGTGTTCTCTTACTCTGGGGGAATTACTGCTGTGCAAACTGAATAGCATGAGGGGGTTTAAGTAGGTTTAAACAAATTCAGGGAAAATGGAGTTTTCAGAAATACTAGCTAGAAGTTCTAAATTTTAGAAATTCAGAAATCTTAACCAAATGATAACTTAGTCTGAACATGCTGAACTGATTTTTTTTCCCCGTCCCCGCACCCAGCTTCCAGAATGTGTGACTTGGGATGGATTTTCACACAGACTGACAGAAAACCGCTTCTGACATAAAATGAGAAAAGCATTGTGTCTTTAACGTGGACATTTTTTATAGATATAATTTTCTCTTGTGTCATAATAGTAAGTGGATGTTCTGGTGAAATTCATCTTTCCTACATGGAAGAATTATTGCAAGAGGTGCTCATCTTAAAAAGATTCACCCTAAAAAGTTATTTTTGGCAACACTGTAAGCAACTTAAAGCTGACCTTTTATGAGAAATGTCAGGCAACTTTAGAAAGTGATGCTATCTATAATGTATTATGTTTCTGAATTAATCTCTTCTATATATAAGAATGGCTCTTCAAAACAAAGAAAATCACCCACTGAAGCTTTCTTGGTTTTGCTCTCAGTGGTGAAGGCTTTTTTTGTGAGTAAGATTTATTTCCTAAAGGAAGTCTTTCGAATTATGGTTTCTTTTGAAAGTTGCTAAAAATAAAACATAACAAACATTTTATTTTAAAACACTTGAATCCAAAAGAATATTTTACCATTCAAGTGTTTTAAAATAAAATGAAAATTCAGAATTCCTCCTTGGAAGCTGCTGCTTCATTCTGCTTGAAGCAGTGGAAATGCTTTAGGCTTTTACTGCTGCTGTTTGTTAGTTATCAGATGAGGCACGGGGTGGGGGGGGGGGGGGGGGGGAGAAAAGGAAGGAGTTGCCATATTGTCTTGAATGATTATGTAATTTTTACCTGATAAGAATTAAAAAGGCCAACCCAGTGATTTTGACTTGATTTTGAAGGATGAAGTTTAAATCATCACTATACTGTCAATACTACTACATTATCACTACTGTCTAATTTATTTACACTGTATGTGTGGATGGACTAAATTTAAGAACAGGAACTAGAACCACCAAACTAATTATATTTTTCTTCATTTTTTTGTTATTTTTCAGATTTTTTTTTACCAGTTATTTCTGTAATTTTAAAAGTTTTTAGTGGTTGTGCTTTAGTCTTTTACATGGTCATAATGAAAAAAAGCAGTGTTTATGTATTTATGTTTATATTCTAAATCCTCGCTACAGTGGGGGGTGTGTGTGTTGAAGTGTGAATTTTAGGGTTTTCACTTTTTACGAAGTCTTTCTTAACATCCTAAAAGGTCTCCTGGATGTTTCTTCAATCTTAAACTTACTTGCTTATCTCTTCCACTAACCTCAGATTTCTTCTGCCTCTATCCTTATTTAAAAAAACAAATAAATAAAAAATTAAAACCAAGTTGACAGTTTTTTGTTTCCAGATTTTACTTTGCTGGTAAAATCAGTAACCATCATGATTTACTAAAACTTTCTCACTGGCATCTGACTGTGAAATGCCATTTAATTTTAGTTACACATCATACAGTGTATGTAACGAACAATTCTTACCCTGAAAGCATTTTAAACAAAAAAAGGCATGAAATGGGTGAATAGTTTTAGAGCTTGTGCCAGGTATCGTTGGACCATCTTCTCAGCTCAGCTATGCTGAGTGTTATCCTTTATACATACATTTTTACTTTCACCCGGGATGGTGTTCTTTTATGGAATTTTAGATTTATTTTTTATGCCCTGTTTGTACAATTGCTTTTTCTGATGATATTTAAAATAGTATTTTTTAAAAATAATTATGTTTCATTTGGCTTACAAAGTTGCTTTATTAAATTAGAGTATCTAAGAACAATGCATTGCAAGATGCTCTATTAAATGTTAGATCATCTCAGTTTTTCAAGCCTGCCTTCCACTGACATAACCATCCAGTCATTCTTTTTCTCTTTTCTGTTTCTGACTTTCAAATTTTTCTATTTCTTTCCTATTAATCAAAAAAAATTAAAAAAAAAAATCAATCTTTCCAGACCATACAATTAAGTTTTAAAAAGGCAGTGTTAAGTTGAAAAAATGTGACTGGAAAATTTAACCCTTATTTATAAGAAAGTACTTGTGCTTTAGTTCAAATAATGCATTTTTCGCATGTTCAGTAATACTTTTTTCTAAATCTCTCATGCAGGTATGACAAGCTCTTCTTTTCAGTTCTTGTTTGTATATTACTGGTGGTGCATTGATTGAGGTCCAAGAGAGCTTGTATCTGCTTAGTTTATCAGGCAGAAACCTAGAACGTAAAAGACAGAAATCTAAACTTCTCTGTGAAGTTTATCATGTGTTAAGCAGCTGGAAATAAGGTAGAGAAGTAGCAGCATGTGATAGACAATCATGAAATGTTATATGACCTTACAGCAGTCAACAGATCATACTTCAGAAACCTTAAATCTAATATATTAAACTCTCATGTTCCCTGTGGTCTCACAAGGAAGTGTTTTCCAGAGTACTGCTCAGAGCTTTTTTTCGGCAGATCCTTTAATGCAGTATTTTACTTTGTGAAGGAGACTTGTTAAAAGCATTAATGAATTAACATGTAGGTAGCTAGTGTTACTACCATTTACTACATGACCTTTACAGTAACTGTACATTTGTAAAGGGTTAATAAATTATTAATGTACTAACTGATTGTTAGGATCCAGCACATTAACAGATGGCTTGTAACCAAATCTAATACCATCTATTGATGTGCTTAGTAACCATTAAGATGTATAATAACCAAGTCTGCCAAATGTTTATAACATACTTTGTGGTTTTGAAATTTTCTTTAAACTACTTGTAAGGGTACCTTTTAGTTTTAAATTACGATTACCGTAACAGTCTGACCTAATATTTCATCTCATTAAATAATTCTCTTACTCATGTATTCTTTCTAGGATCATATTGTTTATTCCTGTGTCATTAAAAAAAAAAAAAATTGAAAACAGTGAAACCTCTCACAGTAACAGAAAGGGCTTAAAACTCACAAAGCCCTAAGCAGCAGCTGACTGTTCAGTAGGAAGACTAAGGCGGAACAAGAGAGTGGAGGAAACAGAAATCAGGGATAAGAAAAAGTAGGATATAATATAAAATGAAAGTGAAATTGTGGTGTTTTCATATGTGGTAATCCAAGATGACAATATACCTGTTCACTGTCTGTGGCTGAGAATTTCTGCAAATAAAATCTTGCAAACTTTAGGCTGGGTTTGACATTTCAGCTTGGTGGCTCCTGCTACTTTTGGCTGCTAATAAATGAAGCTGTACGTGTGACTTCTGAGTAATAAAATCAACCATAATTGTCAGCAGAGTTTACAAGTAATGTTTTGATGCAAGCTTCTGCAGGCAGTCTTAACCTCCCTTGTCTAAACAGGAACACGGTATTCTGACATGATTTCTCAAAGTACAAATAGTAGATTACTTATATAACAATTTTTTCTTGTCAGGCAAGGGAGAAGTAACTGACATCGTGTGTGCCATTTAAAACTACTTGAAAATGGGTTGTAGTAGATTTTACAGTTTGTTTGGAAGGCTTCCCTTTCTAGAGAAACTGGAAAGTTTTCTTGCTATTTTGCTTACATAGTAGCCTTGTTTGAATATAAACATGAACTGCTCAATGTTTCAAAATACAGCTCAGTCATTGGCTCTGTTGGGCGTGTAGAGGAAGGAGAATAATTTAAAAGAAGAAATACAATGAAAATAGCTTTTTTTTTCATGAATAGAGATATGGATAGATGCAAAATGCAACCCTACTAGAATTTTTCATACATTCATACACTGTGATTTTGTTTACCTTTTCACACTTAACATTTTACTCATGGTTTATAATTGTCCAGAAATTAACTAATAAACTCTTGTCCGTCTTCTTTCTGTGTCCTTTTGGTTGATGAAGTCCCAGTTTATAGTGAAAATTGAGTCCTTGAGGTCATGACCTTGTAGTTAGTGCTATTAAATATCATCCTGCTTTGCTGCAGTTCTTCAAATTAATTCAATGCTTTCTGCATGATGAGCTGATCTCTGTATTGATGATATCTTATAAATATTATTAGCGTGTTCCTACTTTAATAACCAACATTATTGATAAAATTGATCTCAAGATTTGTCTTTAAGAAACTCCATTAGTTACTTTTCTTTAGCAGATTTCTCTGTTTAGCACTATCACTTCTTTCCCTTTTTGTCATTTTCTTTCTTACCTCAGTTGCACTAATTACCATTTTTTCCCCCATTTATGTAGTTACTTTGCTTCTAGCACCATGTGAAATGCTATATTGAAGTCCTTGTTAGATCAGCCATATCATATTCTTTCAAGAACCAGAAATCATACTTTCCAGGATAATGCATCATTAACATATGATGCTACATTATCTCTGCTTGTTATTTCTTAAAGAGAAGACGTCCTTGAATTTCAGTCATAAAAGCTAGAAACAGTGTTTGTCATCTATAGTTTCATATCCTGCTTCAGTTATTGCAGTTCTTTCATTTTTATTTTGCTGGTCAGGTATACACAGTACTGACATTCTTACTTGGACTAGCTTTAGTTGTTCCACTAACTGTGCCTTGTCAACTCTGGCTCCTTTTGATGACAGCGTTCACATGCACCTGATGTCTATTATTGAATCAGATAGATAATGTTGCTTTGTCTCTTACTGTTTACCTGATGTTTACCCTTGTTTACCTGATTTTCCCCTCTGTATGTGAAGACTGATTATGGGGGCTACATTATTTTCTCCTGACTTCTTCTGGTACATTTGTGTTTAAGTCTTTTATCAGTCTTGCTAGACTTTCTCCTAGACGTTTGTTGTCCAAGGTATTCATGCTGAACTTGTTACGGTTTCCCTGAATGCACTTAAGTGGCTGAACATCCTGGTTCTTTCCTTATAGCAACATTTCTTAAGGTGCCTGTCAATCTTTATTACTTTGTACAAAAAAGGAAAATTCTGTTGCAAATCAGGTAGGCTTTTATCTCAAGACATTTTCCCTGTCTGGAACAAACTTTACTAATTTGCCAGGAGCTAAATCAGTTTAGCTCTTACAATGTAAAAGGAAACCGTTTTTCTTGCTCCTGTGAGTATCTTTTCCAATTTCTGTGAGGAGTTAACATAAAGATTTCCTTTTGGTTAATTGCCTGTTCATACATGTACTTCTATATCTTGTATGTGATTTCTGAATTATTTTAATTCATTAAATCCAAATGTGCAGCAGTAATTCGAATGCGTAACCCCTAACTGACAACACAAAAATGCTTATGGCTTCTTCTCTTCTAAGAGGAAGAAATATCTCTTCCGGTTGTTTTTCAGGGGTTTAACATAAGTATTCAGGCACCTTGTACATGAGACAGTTGTTCTTTTCCTCATATCCTGTATGCCTTTAAGCCCCTTAGGTAATAAAAGATGCAAGTATGCATAGTGTGATTCAGTTACTATTTTAATATATTTATTATATGAAATAATATATTTAATATATTTTGAATTTGTTATTAAACTGAATTTTTTTCATACAGGGGATGATTCAGTACTTGCAACCGGAAAAATTCCTTCTTTGTTTACAAAATTTGATCTGAAATGGAATTGCTTGCATATGATTGATTTGAAGAGTTTGCTTCTAATTAAAACATACTTTTGGGCTGGGATTTTTTTCTTCCTCCCCTTCTGCCCTTCCTTCCTCTAAGTGGAGCTTGATGCTATGAGTGGTCTTTGGATTGCTACTTTCTGCTGTTTCCCACCTGTTCAGTTGCATATATGCAGGCTGTGGTAACTTTGAAGCTGATCAAATAGTTAATAGCAAATATTCTTAAATTAAAATTTCTAACATAATGACACTTTTGGAAAAGGATTGCCTTGTATCCCAGTGCCTATACAGGAGTCCTCAACTCATGTTTAGAAGTAGGTGCACAGCCTGAGAGTGCCTGTTATGAGAAAGTGACTATGACAGCTTGGGATTCTATGATAGATTATGTCATCGATAAAGTCCCGGGATGGAGAACATTTGCTGCCTAACTATTCTCAATTCTCATTAGGAAGAAGGTGGCAGAGTCGATTTTTGTGTGTACCTCTTTAAAGCAGGTTTTAAATTCTTGTGCCACAGTTTGTCATGCATATTAATCATGTTGTAATAATATAAAGTTAGGACTTGGACAAATTACACGAGTAATGTTAGTAATTAAAAGTATATGGCAGCTAATAGGTTAAATCCTGCTGGATGCAAAGTGACATCACACTGGAAAGGTCACCTCTGTCTTCTCTGGGAGCTGTTTTTCAATTTGTTGTGAATTTCAGAGAGTGTTTGTGGCCTGGTTTAGGCCTGTGCGTAAATATTGGTAAATGACACCCCCCCCTGCCCTTACTGAACCACTATTCCCACTATACTTAACATTTTCTTGGTTTCCTTTTGGAAATAAAGGGCCATATTGGCATTGAAATGGCAAAATTACTGTCCTCTCTAAGGGTAGTTCTCCAAACCAACAGGTGAGGGTCTTGTCCTGTATGAACAGATGAAATGTCTTACCCCTTTTTTGTTGAAATATCTGTCTGGAGTTCTGGGACCTAGAAGTTTTTTTGCTCAGGAGGCACTATTTCCTGAGCACAACAGAAATGGAACAGGAGCCTGACTTGAAATATGCCAGTTAGATATTCTTTTAGTTGCATTGTTCTTAAAAGCACAACGAGTTTGGGTGAGAGACAATATTTTGTTTGTCACAAGGCTTAAACATTTCAGTGACACTTTTTTTTTTTTAAACCTTACCAAGATATCCCACATTACTGATGATCAGTAACCATACACAAACCACTGTTTCTGTTTAAGAGAAATCCTTGAGATTCATTTACTGTGGTGGCTACAGTAAATGAAGCTTCTAGGCAATGGTGATCAGACATCTGTTTGACAGTTATTATTTGTATGCTTTTCTATCTCCCATTTTGTCTCACTATCCTATAATATCATGAGACAGACTGTTCCTATTGTAAATCTTTCTGAGACAATAGCTTCTTTATACAGTATGTCTCTACTGTCTTTTACATCATGTGGTCCAGACTGTGAAGCGTGATCATTCAGATCCTTTCATGCTGTAGCATTCCCAAAACTCCCTTCTCCTCTGTTTGCAGTCTTTGCATCTTCGTAGTGCTTTCATCTTATGATATGAGGTTTGCATTTAACTCGTGCAAAGGTGTTCTTAGGTCAATGTTAGTTTTTCCTTGCTATGGAACACAGGCATCATTCTACTGAACAGCGTGGTAGAAGCCCAAAGGTAACTTACCAGCATTGAACTCTTGCACAGCAGGCCAATGAACCAGTTTAATTATGTCATTTTAATAGCTCAAGGGTATAATGAATGGCCTTGTAAATTCTACTGCTGACATCTTTTTTTTTCCACTTGCTTGTTTTTGTGAATTGATGATCATCTTGGGTGTAACTACTTTAATCCTGTATTTTACAAGTGTTAGAACCATTTGTTACTGGAATCAGTAACTATAATAGAAAGTGGATACATCAGCTTTTTGAGATGCATTCAGCCACAGGACTGATGAGCAGATTTTTATCTAAAGCATCACATTGAACGAAATATGACTAAACATAAACCCTGTCAGTGAGTGCTCAGTCAGTTGTAATGTCTGCAGATCATTCCCTACAGTAGTGTAATGGGTGTAAGAATAATAGCTGTTTTGTAGAATCTTTTGATTTTTTGGTTGTTGCAGAGTTTTTGTTTGTTTGGGGTCTTTAAACACATTGTCTAATTGTTTTCACGGCAAAAGGAAGATGTTTGAAATATTAAGTGTGTTATATTTATGTTTGCTGGTAATAAACAGTGTTCCCTATTGAAGCATTAGGTTAGGTGATTTAAGCACTTAACTAAGTGCTTTACTGTCTTTGAATCTGAGGTAGAGAAATAACACTAGTGATTATGTAAGTAGTGTGCTTGGCGTATTATAAAAGTCTGTGTTGGAAGAACAGCTAAGGGTGCTTCAAAGAACACAGTAAGTAGGCTATTGCTTAGTAAGGCTCTGATGAAAAAATGAACAATATAATATAGAACAAGAGATACATATATAGTTTGTATCCAGTGGAGCCGTATAGTGGTTTGTTCCCTGCAACTCCAAAACATGAATTGCCTAAACCAGGGAAACAGTTAATGTATTCCTCTCCGTCTGCCCTGTAGCTACCGCCTCTATTTAGGAAAAGGCAGGGTAAATTCTATTACTTTCTTCCCCGCAGTTTGCAAGCAAATACTGAATATTCAGTAACTTGTCAGGGTATTCTGTTTAAGTGATTATCATGCCAAGTCTTATGGCTATAAAGCCTGAACATTTTTATATTTATTTTGACCGTGTATTAAGTGTGTACAAAAAGGAATCTCAACTGCAAAGTAAAATGTCCTTTAAATTGAATAATATAATTTATATTAGTTTTTGTAATTCTATATAATGCCTGTTGTATCTCTTCCTATTTCTGTGCTTTTTAGTTCATTCGGAAATAAAAATTGCAAACATTTCACTGAAATATTTTAGTTTTCTTGTAACATTTTAGAACTCAGACTTTATAAGGGGGTAAAGTTTGAATACAACCTTTACCTTTCTTCGCGGAAAAATTGCTTGAGTAGGTCAGGTTTTCAAGGCTTTTGGATTCGACCTGAGTTCTTGCATGTTAGCTATAAATGTTTTCATAACACAGACAAGATGATTAAATATCATTAACTAGAGTTCTGAAATGTTATTTTTCAAATTACATGGAAATGCTTCCATAACCTGTGTACAATTAGAAATTGTTTTATATTTGTATTAAACTTCCTTATTTTTCTCAGAAACTTTTGGAACAAGCTTAAAAAAATTCACCTTTTGCCCAGCGAACTTCTGGACAGCTATGAAAGTAAAATGCGCTACAGTTGGTAGTGAGAAAAGACAACTGTATGTAAAGTTGATGTGTTTCTTCTGTGGGCATTCCAAAAGCAATAATAGCATAAGAAAACATTCCCCTTTTTGTTCCAGTAAAGGAACATAATAAATCTGCCTTAGTTTAATACTATCCAAAATTAACTGGAAAGATCAAAAAAGAAAGTGGAATGGAAATAAAATTCCATTAAGACTTAATACTAGTAGCTCTGCTGCAATGTTCTTTATCATTGACATAGACAAATTGACTCTATATTTCCCTCCTACCTACATTTTATGCCTTCTTATTTGTTTTGTTTTATTTTATATTTTATTTTACATTTTAATGAAATCGAGTATAAGGAAAAAATTACTGAAATTTCTGTTATTCTAGTTCTGCATGCATCTGTGTTGTCAGTCATGTTGTTATTGGCAGCATTCCAGCACCAAGCTGCAAAGGAAGTGACACTTGCTATTTACAGGGGTTTTTTTATTCTTTTGCAAAGCGATCATTTTACTTTATCATGTGACCATATTCCTCAGTTTTCCTATCTTTTTAAAGATTTTTTTTTTTTAACTTTACTGAGAATGCAAGTGGGATTGCATCACAGCTGAAGCTGTTAGGAGCTAAAGACTGCTTAGTGAGTATTTAGAGCTTGCTGTATGTGATTATTCATGTGCACCATCATGGCAGATTGAGCATGTCCCAAGCCGAACTTCATAATACTTTTTTTGCAGTTGCTGTTCTTGCTCCTTTGGATTGGGATACTGGCAAAACAAGAGACAAACTTGTTTTCCTTGTGTGTTCTTAGTAATAACCCCTGCTGCAGGTGCTAGAACAGAGTGAGCAAGCCCAGTTTAAAACAGTGCTGGTGGTTTACCCTGTATTTATTCAAAGCTGTGCTTCCATTGACTTCAGCTTTAGTTGGCGAGGCTTAGCAATCCTGTGCAGCCAAATCCAGGCTTATGTCAGGCACAGAAGAATGAAACACAGCAGTGACCACAGTGAAGAAGTTTGCATTGATAGGAAAGTTGTTTAAGCCATAAGAATTTTAGCCGTTCCCCA
>NW_008824722.1:3350546-3378015 GCF_000699105.1 Pygoscelis adeliae | reverse complement strand
CCCAGAATCTAGTAAGTAAAAAATGCTGAGACTTCTGTGAGCCTAACTGGAGTTTTGGTATTCTCCTGGAAACAGTTAATAGTTCAGTGAGTGGAGGCCATCTTGTTGCTTGGCAGAGTTGGGCTGTGTTGTGCCACATACTGGTGCAGGAAGCTTGAAAATCTAGGGCAGCATGAAAATGTAGAACACTGAAATAAATTACTGAAACTGAGATACTGTTCAGAATATAGGAAGCTTGGAAGTTTAATAGGAAGTCAGTCAGCAAATGGACTGAACTGTATAGACACAGGGAAATGTATCTTTGGAAGGGTCTAGGTGCCTGAGGTTTTGCTTCTATACTAAAAAATAGGCAGGTGTATCTCTCAGCTCAATGTGTATTTTATGCTACAGATGCAGATGCCCATGCCAACAAGGATTCAACACATGCATAAATACATGGTCAAGGGTTTTGATTATGGACAGTAGCTAGGCTTGGGCAACGTGTTAGATTCCTGCCATGGTTTGTGTATCTATTGGGAGGGAACTGAAGTAGTGCTAGGTGTGCCTTGCCTTACATGCCCACGCTCTGAGTCTGAAGGGGGCAGGACAAAGCACACCACATTACAGGGTATGACAAAGGAAAAAAGTTCTTTTGATTTCAAATGATACACATACATGTCAATTACATACTTCAGGTACTGCTAAGTAATCTTTGTTTCACAATTAAGATAACCCTTAACTTTAAGAATGTGTTTTCCCCCTCCTGGAATTTGCTGACACACTGATTACACCTCAGCCATCTCCTGGAATAAGCAATACAGGCATCTGTCCTAGAGATAAACAGACCTCTTCAAAGCACTGTTTTGATTCATTCCTGGAGCTGATTCATTATGCATATTGGATGGAGACTGGAGACCTCTGAAAAATTATTATGGTTGTGTAATTAAAGGCTAGCATAATACCTATGCACAAAAGTGTAAAATGCAGGTAAAATGCAAATAATTGTATTTTCTCATTTTATTTTAGTGTCTTGACTCTGCAGTTATTTTTTGGCAAAGTTACTGGTTTTTTGGTTTTGTTTTTAAATTAACAGACAGATTATAGATACTGTATTTTGTAACGTTTTTAATCAGCCTTACAAGTGAGATATTTAAAGGTAGAAAGTTGAGACCCAACTTCAACTGGAAGTCCATTTCACATTGTGATTCTTCAAAAATCTGATCCTGCATATGCATTTGTAATTTTTCACTATGCTTAACATACACACTTTGAGGAAGTCTTTGTCATGGATGAACGTATAGATAACAGCCAAGGGCTGGGATTTAAAGTGCTGGGACCCATATCTTCTCTAAGAGTTGTTATTACTAAGCTGTTTTTCTTTCTTTCAAGACTAGAGTATTGTAAGAACTGAAATATGCTGACATGTACACTAGAAGCTAACAAGGAAGGAGCTGCTGTCTGTACACAGCAAAAGTACAATCTGACATGGGCAGGCTGGACTTAATCTTTTGCTGATTTAATGATTGCTGTGTAGCCAAAGACAGTGCCTTGTAGCTGGAGACTTCTCTTTTATCCATAATGTAGTTTATCTAAGTAGGTCTTAGGATCTTCGTCTTCTCTAGAAGATCCCAGCAGATTTTCCAGACTTGCTGGATTTTCAAACTGCTTTTCCAAGTTTTTTAATCTGCTTTATGGTTCTGTAGTTTATATTTTGATTTCCATTCATGGTCCTAGTCCCAGAACTTCCTTGCAAAGTTCTCATGTGCTACTGAGGACCTTTATGAATTGTTTCCGTTGTTGAGATTGTTTGGCAGTAGATCGGTAGCCTGTGGAAACAATGCAAAAGACAAATCTGGGAAATGGAGCAGTGTCAGTTCATAAAACCAGGAGAACCTGTTCATGTTGAGAAATAAGGAAACATCATCCTGTGCGTGTGTGTGCAGAAGCACCAGGCTTCTTGGAAGAAATTGCTGAATTTAGGAAAATCTTCAAATCTGCTGAGTACAAATGAGTTACTACTGAAATGAAAGCTACTAAGAAAAATGGTAGTAGCCCTTTTACTTAGGAGCTAGAATGTTAACGCTGACTTGTTCATCACCCACACTACAAAATCTGTAGTCAGCATGCGTTATACTTATGCACGTGCCACAACATATTCATAAAAATCTGTTATGTCTAAATCTCCTTTGCTTGATTTACCTTGCTCAAGTGCTGTAGTGGGAAGGGTTGTAATTGCCTATGTAAAGGGTTTTGATTAAATTGATCTTCCTGTGTCCAATGTAGGTCTAATTTAATCTTGAAAATATATTGCAGCTTTGTACGCCCCTTAAAAGATTAGAAAGATCTACATTCTAGCAAACCTGCCCTGTATAACCTTGCCTTTGACGCTACGATTTTTTTTTCTCCCCTTTTTTCACATGCGTCCATATGCACAGCTCCTTGGGAAGTTTTAGAACAAAGTAGGACCTGCCAGGGATTTACTGCTATAGTAGCATACTTAATATAACATACATATGTTAATAAAGGACAATTAAATTCAATTTGTACGCTGTGTCCTCTTCTGAACTCATTCCTTCCGGCCTCTAAGACTGTAATCTCAGGAATGTTTAAAGCTGGAATAAACTATCATTGTGGCAAAAGCAGCAGTCCTGCCCTTTTGCTCTCCTGCCAGTGTTGGTTTTGCCAGCTCATCTCTGCTACAGCTGTATAGTAAACCAGATCAGGGGACTGATCTGACTGAAAAATACTTCCCCACCCCTATTTAAGATATAAGCTGCATATTTGCTTTCAAATTTTCTCTTCAAAAAGATGCTATAGTTCAGTACTGTAACACCTGACCTCCTTACGTATTCACAGTACAGATATTTAAAAGGTATTTAAAAGAAACAAATAGAAAAAGATGACTAAAATTCTTGCTTTGAGGGAATAATATAGATCCTATTTAATCAAGTTACTAATATCACAAGAATAGAAATTTTTTTGCATCTAAGTTACACTTTTTCTTTTCAATCTAGCCTTGCATTTCTTTTAAGAAAGTTAATATGAAATGAAACGAACTCTTCTCTCCTACTACATTTTACCAGTGTGTTGTTTTAACCAAAATAGTTTTCTGTTAGGGAAAAAAATTACCTCAGGGTGGTGGGTTTTTGTCGTCCCCAGCCTGTGTCCCCCCCACACCCACACTTTCCCCCCCCCCCCCGCCAATCTATTTTAGATTTCATGGGCATAAATTTTATTTCATATTCCATATGTATTGATCCACTTAGATAGGTGAACAAGTACTATTTTAAATACAGTATACAAATGTTGGCATTCTAAGCAGCTGTAGTAGACAAAAATCATCAACAACGAAGACTGAAAATCAGTGAGCTCATTTGAACTTTAGTGCTTAGTATAGCTTCTAACAGAAATCAAGTATTATTATTTGGACATCATGTTTGCCAAAAATGCTCAATAGATGTGAAGAAAATAATGCTAGTCCACTTACAGAAAATACAAAATTAGCATGTTGGAGAAGGGAAGTTGGATCTTCAGTGCAGAGTAGGCAGACTGGGAACATGAGATTTTTGGCAGTAGGAAGATCTGTATTTCAGAGCTTTCTGTAAAAGCAAACTTTTAATAACGTGTATTTATTTGAATTCCAGAACAGGAATATTAAAAGAAAGCTTAATTATACCAGTCAACTCACTCTCTCCTTTAGTTTTATTTAAAGACAACCTAAGAAAAGGAGGGTTCAAGAGAAATACTACTTATTAAGACAAAACTTGTGTTACATTTTCTGTGGATACTGCTGCTTCTTGTCTGAGGATTTTAAATTTTATTCTTTCAATCAATAAGATTATCTTGTAGTAACCAGCATATGGAAAACATTGTTCCAGGAATTTTGGGGGCATATTACAATGAAGGTTTCAGTTTGCACAGTAGAATGTAATACCACTCTCTCTATTAACTGTAGCATAATACAGTGTACAAAGAAAAATTGCTATCTTTTACATACTTGTGCTTTACTACTTTTTTTAATGATAGTGATGAGAATAAGAAAATTAATGCTTTTTAGAAACTGACTACAACAAGGGGACCATTCTGTTATGCTGTCCCATTGCGTACAGTACTCCAGATACATGGGCATGAGTGGATTTTTCCCTCTGTAAGATTGTTCCTGAACTTTGAAACTGGTTATTTTAATAGGCCTGCTAAAGGTTGTTTGTGCTTTGTTTGTTTTTTTCTTTTTCCCTTTCACTTACTTTAAAAACAGAAGCTGAACTACAGTGAATTAAAAATGAGAGGTTCAAACAATACAAACCAACCCTTACTCAGGTTTTTGAGTGCCCTCGTCTGAAAGTGTTGCATATCCTATCTTGCTTTTTGTTTTGTCTTACATTTAGTGTGCTTTCCTTAAACCTGTGAGATTCATGTTAGAGATTTGAAGAATTACTAGGTATTTTCTGGAACAAATGTGCCTGCTGGCATCTTGAGCATTGCTTGCTTCTGCTCTGATGTTAAGGTAGCACTGTGACAGAAGGCAGATGATGAAGCTATAGAACAAAAATCTCCGAACTCTCAAACAATTTCACTTCTCCAGTGTAAACATTAACATTGCTTTATTTCTAAGTTCTTATTTAAATGATAATTTTTAGAATTAACTATTGTTTGTATATATATTTTTAGAAGTATTAAAAAGCCTCTCTGCATAGCTGTACTGGTGAAAGCAGCAGTTGCAAAATGCAAGGTATCATTCAACAACTGTAGGCTTATATTTATCAATTTTTTTGTAATATAAAAAGTTCTATCAAGAAGAAATGTAGAATTGGATGCTGGAGTTTTATAAAATAAGAAATGAGCCTGTGTTAGAAAATTAATTTTTTTTCTATAACAGTCTTTTTTTTTTTTTCTTTTTCTTTTTTTTTTTTTTCCCTTCTAGGACCGGAATAGGCCCTATGACACTTTTAACTTGCACTCTTTGGAAAATTCCTTAATGGATATGATAAGGACTGATCATGAGCCTCTGAAAGGTAAACACTACCCTCCCAGTGGCCCACCAATGAGTTTCGCTGATATAATGTGGAGGAATCATTTTACAGGTTAGGAATATTCATATGTCCATGCTTGCTTGGTGTTTAAACAAAAATCAGCTTTTGAGTATTGCTATACACTTTTTGCTAATGAATGAGTTGTCAGTTATGTAAAACTTCTGTTTTCCCATCTTAAGATAATCATCTCTACTGTAGGAAGATAAGGTGAAATGTGTATATGTTTATAATAAGTGCACAATCATAATATTATCTAACTGGCATTTCCGAAACTTGGTTTTGTGTATCAGTAAATTGCACAGTTGGGTCTCCTGCTGCAGTCACTCAGTTCAGAAAATGTGTAGTGCAACTGGAGTCCAATTGTTAAGTTCAACATCTTATTCAAAGTTAATACCAGAACCTGGTATACAGGGTTCTGAAACAACCACTGTATCAAGCTTACTCTCTACAGTTGTTTCAGGTTTCTTTAAAAAAAAATTATCTTAATTTGGATTTCAAATTGTTAGGAGGAGCCAAAGCTATAAGATGTTGTTAAATGCTGGGAAAGTTTTGATTATTTGTACTACTAAACTGTGTTTGTTCTACCAGGTGTAGCATTGGAGATGAAACCATTTCTAATACTTAGCTGATACTGAATAGTGAAAGGATGTGGCAGCATTTCAAGGAATAAAACTCCTGATCGACTTGCACACTCCTCTCAATCTTTCATTGGCTAAGTTTAAAAATAGGTACACATTCTTGCTCACATGCGTTCTTGCTGACTTTGAAGACTGAAGCTAATAGTAAGCCATATACAAAGGAAATATTGAGCTAGAAATGATTCCCAAACTCTAAGAAGTCAGGACACTGGAACTGATAGAGAAGGAATTTAGCTGTGTATGGCACTTCCTATGCTAATGCTTATATATGTACTTTTCTGATGTCACGACTCATTTGCTCCCCTCCCCATTTATATATTACATGTGGAAAAATATTTTTTTTCTTGGTCTAAGGTCTTGTGCCTTTTTCACCATCTTTCTGGGTACAGAGTTTTTTTATCAACCATACCAAACTGGGTTCTGTACTCTCAGCTCTTTTAACCTGTGCTTTCCATTATTACCTTGAAATTTGCTGTGCTATAGCCTTTATATGTCTTTAACCGTTACTCAGCTGTCTAAAATGGTGAGAACTACTCTCATATCTATTCTGATGATAGTCCTCCAAAATAAGTGTTAACCTGAAACTTAAAAAACCAAGCTCAATAAAATTGAGATTTCTGCTGGATATACATTTCGTATAGCTTGTATTAAAAAAAAAAAAAAAAATCCAAATTGCTAGTAAGTAGATTTTAAGTATTTATTGTATCTTATTAAATGTATTATAATCTAGCTAAAACTCCATGTTTTTTAAATCAGTATTTATTTAAATATACAAATTGAGACTAATTTTTTAAAGACTGAATTTCCATATGAACCTGAGGATGGAAAAAATGAGAAAGGTTGGATTAGAAATTGTATTACTCTAGAAAAAGACTTTAACATCTTGTAAGTGCAATTTTGCTTATACTTTTATTACTTTTATTATTGTCTCTTTATAACAATTTAAAAATGTTTTTTAGTGAGAATATTAGCACATAAAATAATAATGGGTACAAATCTTTAATTCTTTCGTGTTGTTTGGTCATTCTATTAAGAAGAGTTTCCAATACTCAGCTGAGCTAGTCTATGTAAGTGTTGCAAGTGGCATATTCCATAGCTGCACCTGAGTGTCATAACGCTATTTAATGTTGGTGTTTTGCATGAGGTAGAAATAAAATTCTCGGTTTCCTTAAGCATCTGCTTTTCTTGAAAAGTATCAAAGCCTTGGCTTGACCTAGTGTGCGCTTTCCTCTACTCCTGTTTTCACACCACGCAGCATGACTGGCAATATTCATAGGAGTGGCTGTTTCAGGACATGTTCATTCTCCCTTCCAAGAAGTGTTGTCTTCCTCTGTGTTAAACAGATCTATGTTACTATTTCAACTGAATCCTTTTCATAAAAACCTAACTATTTTTCTGCAAACATTGATCCACTCCTCAAGTCACTTTCCTATTGCATTTTCATTGTTGCCTTTTCTGTGAAAATTGGTCTTGACTCTTCCCCTGTACCTCCAACTTTCTGCTTTTCCTCCACCAAAGATGCAGAAAGTTTTCAACTGCTGTCCTTCTCTGCACATTCCTCAGATTTCACTTAATCTTGTCTTCTAAACTCACTTGCTTTTTTCTTATTTATCCCACTCTCCTCTGTCTCTCCCCCTTAAAGTAGCAGCACATTTTAGTCTGTGATCACCTTGAGAAAGTAAGTGATTGACTCTGCTTGCTTTTGCTTGTTTCTTAAGTCATTGTCACATTGTCATTTATTTTCACCTTGAAGCTTTCTGAATATACTGGTTATGTACTTCAGCTTGATTTTTCAGTTCCTCATAGACATTCCTGCGTGAATGCCTCTTGTGCGAAATTTCAACTGCTCTTTCTGGAATCTTATTAATCAAATCTCAGAGCTACTTCCTCTTCATTTTACCTCCTCTGTCTTTCATAGTGAACTGGGTGTGTTTTTTCCCTTTAAATCTGGACTTCCTCTGGCATCTGTGACTGTCCTCTCCTAGGTTTTGTGCAGCTTAAAACAACCATAAAAATCCTGGTTTAAAAAACAAACAGACAAAAGAAAAATAATGAGGTGGCTTTCAAATGACTTTTAAAATTGTTCACCTTTTGGTAAATGAGCCTTGTTTTCTCAAACAATTTTAGCTAACAGCAGTTACATGTCAGTTGGCCTTACATTTACTATCCAAATTTTTAAACAGAAGGGGTGAAAAGATGAGTACCAAAAGCCTCTGATTCTGAAAACACAAAGATTTAATTCTAGAAAAGCTATACATGTCTTGGAGCTTCCAATGCATGTTACCAAGCCAGTGCAGCTATTTCAGGATCATTTCAGCCTGCCGCTGGCAACAAAGTCTTCAGCAAATGCATATTTTTTAGAAGTACTGTCTTTATATGTATTCATTAGTAAAATATTGCTGGTGGTTTATGTGAAGTTTGAACTTTGCTTGGAACATAGCCCCTGTTGGCATATGTGCCCCCTCACATCCCAGGAGATACTTGAAACAAAAAAATAATTATCTTGGATATAGAACAAGGGCTCTAGATGAGAATGTGGATGGGAGGGTTAAGCATAAAAGATTCTGATGTGAAGACCAAATTGACATGGTTCTGGGATATTTTCTTCTCATTTTGGTGTATAAGTTCCTCATACTCTGCATTGTTCAGCGGAGGTAGTGGAGAAGCTCAGGGGTGAGAAAGGAATAGTCTATCCTCTTGTTTGTAGTAGTTGAAGCTTCATACCTTCTCTGAATCTGAGGTATGATCAGACTTTGTCCTGCAGGCTGAGGAAATTGTGTTTATTTCAAGTTCACCAAAGCAGGTAATTTTTTTTTTTTTTAAAGCATGATCCACTTGGCCTTGAGAGGGCATGTGATTAAGTGAAATTTTTTGGGGGTGTTGCTTTCAAGTGTGGAACAAAAGAAAGGCTGTAGGATTGTTAGTGCAGCAGAAACTAACTGATCCTCAGTCTTGCGATATTGAATTACTTATATTGAGCGAGTGCTAACTCAGTCTGATTGGCAGGCTGGGTTGGTGCTCTCCAGCTAGGAGAGCTAGGGTCACTTACTTCTTTTGGGATGTTTCTTGCTGTAAAGAGAGATTTGATACCTAGCTCTGAGGTTTCTGGACTTAGATAAATTACCAGCTTATCCATCTATGTTGCATTTTATCTTGAGCCAAGTCTTGGGAGAAAGTGTTCAGTGTCAGCTCTTATTCAGTTTCTGCCTAAAACTGGTTTCTTTTTCTCAGCTTTTCCTACCAGATAGGGGTACCCTGCTGTAGGTTCCTGTCTTTCTGTCCTCGTAGTCTGGAAACTGTGTAACTTTACAAATTGTTTGCCATTTCCATGCTTTGAGATCTAAAGAATGTAAACTCATTAAAAAGGAAGTCTTGTTTTCTTTTCTCCCAAGATGGTTAGACAGACTTCCTTACCTGCTTTCTCTGCCATCAAGACCAGCTTCAACATTTTTCTTCTCTTTCAGTCAATACTCGTAAATCCTTTTCTCCTTTCAAAAAGGAGGAAAAAAAAGAGGAAAAAAGTACAGTAAAGGAATTGTTAAGCTTCTTATAGTTAAAGACGAATTACTGTATATGGCCAAGGGTATCTAGTTGTTCCCTCTGTCAGTCATAACCAGGCCTATATGACAGAAGTGTTCAATATTTTCTAAGATGTTTTTCCTGAACTGTCTTACTTATTTTCTGAGTTGCCAATAAAATACATTATATGCTACAAAAACATGGGAGAGTTTTGCTTTAGGGAGGAAGGAATATATTTGCAGTATTTTATAACCTGTTGGTATTCACATACTGCTTCTACCTAATGCTATAGGGCAAAACTGAATTATCAGAATAGCTATGGGTAGATGCTACTTATTACTGACTAACATTGCTTTCCTACATCAAAGTGTCTCCAGTCTATGGTGTAATATGTCACTGTTGCAATATGTTTATCCATGTCAAACTATTGCATTACAACACAAACAGAGGCATTCTGATCTATAAAAAATATTTTGATCAGTAGTAACTAGCAGCTGCCTTTGTTCTATTTTTAAATAATTAAATAAAATATTTCAGCTGTGTTAGATCATATGCTATGCACATGTGCTACTGACAGGTCATGAAACTGAATCAAAATATAAAATTGAGGAGAGAAATCATGTCCCTTTGAAATATTTATTTTAAGTTTATTGTTACAGTAGATAACTAATATTTGGGTTTTATTCTAGATCAGAATGGAAAAAAACTTTGTAATGTGCAAATCCCCAACTAACAAAAATTCTGAGGTTTTTATAAAGTATCAATGTGACACATCTTCAGGTATGAATATTTGGAGACAGCACATGTACAAGGAGAATTTTGAGAGTAGGCTTTATTAAAACTCATTTTAATGGATATCATACTGTAGGATACATAAAATGTGCTGATTATGTCATAATATTTCAGTAGAATGTACATGTTCCCTGACTATCTTAGCATTTGTTGTTCTGAGATTGAGACTTTGAATACAAATATACAACACTTCAGAGGTAGAAACAGCATCTGTGGTGAAACTTTATCTTGATTTTCAATACTTAATATGAATGACACCTATATATTTGCACAACGGGAAACTGAAGTTACTGGGGTTACTACTTTTTAACTATTGTAAAGACTGTATCAGGTCATATGAAAACTAAGTAAAATTTAAGATTTCCTGTTTACATTTAACTTAACTATGTTGTTCATGAGGTTTGACAGCAGTGTTTTAAGATTATATGCAACTTAGACAATATTGTAATACATATAGAATGGACCTTTACTTTTCCATCTTGATCTTCAGTTAACTTCAATGCATGCCACCAGATTTTGTTCAGCTCTAATTGTTCATAAGCTTTCTGTAAGCAAAGCAGTAAGTTTGCCATATGACCTGAAAAAGTGAAGGTGAATGGATGATATTTGTGTTTGCAGTCAGCAGCTGAACACAAAGGTCGTGCAAATAGAACAAATGTTGTCATCTCAGTCCTAGAAATGGTGCCACCCAGTTAGAGCTTTTTGCCACGCTTTCATTAGAAAAAAGTGCACTGTAACCGTGTTTATCAAAATCTCGATGCACATCAGGCACCTTTCTGTAAATGCACATGAAAACCAGAGTGAACAGACAGATGTGTTTGCACATCTACTTGTGCGTAAAATTAGGCCACTCAAGCTAATCCTTTTAAAGGAAACATACTCTGTTTCCTTTCAATTTGAAACTCTGCTTATTTAAGAAAATCCTCTTTAATATTTTGTTTTCAGTACAGAATATGACCATTAAATGGTTCATATTTCTTAAAATAAGTGCTTTCTTCAATGATTCTGTAGTACGATCATACTTCCTAATTTGCTGCTGGCATCCAGCATGTCCTTGTCTTTGACCTGCTGAATTTGTTTTGGGCAGGATTGGTGGGGTTTTTTTGTTTGCTTTGTTTAGTTTAAGGAGTGGTGATACAGATACCAATTTTTCCTTATCTTTATTTCAATTTTTTCATTGTACTGTTGAAGACTGTCCTCACAGAGACCTAAAGCTCTTTCTCTTTTTTTCTTTTTTTTCCTTCCTCACTTCTCTACTGTTTTGAGGGTTTTGTATGTTTTAGCATAGATTGCTACTGGAAAAGTCTGCTTTCATATTGGTTTATTTTATTCCCTCCAAACTTGCCAGTAAGAATACCAATGTTGCTCTTCTGACTACAGTTCTAGAACTACATGTAGAATGGGTATATGTGTACATACACTACCCCTCACAAGTAAAGCCAAATTTCTTTTTATGTTCATCAGGTCTTGCTTTTAAAGTACTAATATTTTGAAAATATAACTGTTTTCAAGCAAAAAATGTTTGCACTCTTAAATATATGCAAGACCTTTGTGTTTTATTGGAGCAATGTAATTTACTTATGAAGAATGTATTTCGTTGTAATGTATATGCTGTTATATTTTATAGTTTGCTTTCTCTACTGATGGCATGTATTTGTTTAGTCAGTGATAGGAAGAAGTTAGTATCAGCAAGCTTCATTACTGATATTCATAACTGATAATTATACACTTCTGTTCACATTGCCGCAATATGTATTTGCACAGTAAAAATATATACGTGTAAACACAGTAATACTTCTTCATATTTCCCTTCTGGCAAACAATAGTATTTTTGTTCTGCTGAGTATGTTAATGTGTAAAAGATATGTAAGTCCCAAGTAGGTGTTTAAATTATGGGTGTGAACAAATGGCAGGTAGACTTAAAAAACATGAGTGGGGGAGGGGAAAGGAAAAAGAAAAAAAGCCAACAACCTTCTTCAGGGAGTTACCTTTTATGTTTATAACTCTTTATGCATACCCTTGCTTACACAGTTCTTGCTTTTGAAATTGTTTTGGGCATGTATGTTGAGTTAGTGTAGTATCAGTTTCAGTTGTTTGTATTTTGGGGGGAAGAGGAGAGAGAATGGTCTGAGGTCTACTCAGGTAAAAATGATTAAAATTCTTATATACACACACATGCTTCATGCTTTTTGGCCATTTGAATCATGGAGCAAAGACTCACGGTTGAGCTGGGGCATGGGGGGGTGTGTGTGTGGGGGGTGTGTGTTAGGTTGTGCTGTAAACTAGACCCCCAAATACATACAGCTCAAAATAATCTTCTTGTTTCAGATGTTCGATGGAATAGTGGTCTTGCTTTGATTTTTGCACTTTCCTGTGTCAAAATTTTGCTCTACCCCACTTGCTACCTGTCCATCCAAATAACTATTGGTGTTTTGCAATGCCTTTTGTTGGCACCAACTTTGAAATCATTTGATAGAAGAGATAAGAATGATAAAGGATGTATTATTACTAAGGAAGTATAGCAGACCTAATCCTGTTGCCAGTTTCATTTGACCTTGCCAGTGGAGTGTCTAGTCATAACTTGTAATTGATATCAACAGTGATCTTAAGGACTATGCGAGAGGAAGTTCTCATTCCCAGTAAGTTCAGGACAGGTCAAAAGCAGGCCAGCTTTGCTATTTTCTAGCAAATCTTATGCCAAATACCAATTGCTGAATTGGTGTAAGTGGTTGATCTTGATGAAAGACATGAGCTATAACAGTGCAAGAAGTTTTACTCAATATATAACCAATGAACATCGTTTCTTGGAACGTTGATTGTAACATGAAAATGATGAGAATAGGTAACTGTAATCTTAAAAATCCTTCACTGAGTGAGTGTTCATGTCCAGGAGCTGATTACGATTTCACAAGTTAAAAAAACCATAGAGCACTTAGGAAGAGAAAATGAATAAAAAGAGAAAATTAATTCAGAAATCTCTTAAAGCAAAAACAGTAGTTGTAGATCTGGAACTGGTTAATCACTGGTGTTTGTTTCAGACATGGGAAAATAATGGTAATACCAGCACATATATATGAAGATTAAATCAAAGATCAGTTTTACACTTACTTGTAAACAGATTGTGCTCATAAGCTTGAATATCTGCTAAAAACAGTGGATTTTAAAGTTGAGGTTAAAGGGACCACTATAGGCAAGCCTGGCACTAAACACTGTCAAAAAACTGCAATAGTGGTAAAACTGTGCCTGATATCCAGGTTTGTTATTTCTGGAACAACATTCTTTTTCAAAACTGTTCATGTAACTTGAAATTATCTAGACAATTAAAAAAAATCAGATTATATATTTGTGAAAGATTTAATAAAGAGATTCATGTGGGAAGGGTATAATTCCTTAAGTTACTGGAAAGATTTCAGAATTGTTTCAAAATCATGACTTTTCTACAAAGAATGAGGTGAAGTTAAATTCTATTTAACATCATCTTATTTCCAATACAATACAGAGGAGAAGATGCACATACTTGAGATGTGCTCTAAGAAGGAATTGGGCTCTCTGCCATGACAAGCATCATATTGGGCATGCAGCAGAGCACTTAGGCAATCCAGCCAGAAAAGTCTCTCCAAATGCTGTTAGGAGAGAGAATTTAAGGAATTTAATGACTTAAGATACGCAAAAGAGCAGCCCGGGCTATACAAGAATCATTAAACTCTCATTTATACTCTGAAATATTTAAAAACCAAGAAGTATACAACTGGATTTCTTTTTTTTAACTTAGGAATTGAAAAGACTTATGTAAAAGAGTGATTATCGTTGCAGCCTAACGGCAGTAATATAAGTGTGTGTTATAAGAGCACATAATTGAAAATATACTCAGTAGATAGTTATGAAACCAAGACAGGCAAACTGAAAATGGCAGATGTACGCTGAATACAAGTACTGGGGATGTTGTTACTGGAAGGGTTCCTGTTTATGACTTCAGTGAACTGCTGGAGTCCGTAACTTCTGTGCTCTAACTTCTCTGTGTTTCTGCTTGTTGTGCTTAAGATTCTTGAAAAGTAGAAATTTTATCCAGAGATTTCATTTTAAAACTGTAATTACAAATATGTGCTTATATAGACTTCGTAAAGGTCCAGGTAGCATACATGTGCTTTTCTTAAAATTGATTGTTTTCCGATAGTTGTTTCTATGTTTAACCCAAATATGTCTTTGAAAGTACATATTCTTAATTACATTTCCCAGTTTTAAATCACACCTTTAAATGAATAAATTTATAATTTCGTTTTTGTGCTCTCTTCTTGTTCCTTAGATAATTATGCAGTTTTGTAATCTCATATGGCCTCTTTTTTCAGTTATGTCCTTCAAACAGCAAGATATTCAAATGTTGTAGCTAATATGAAAGGCTATATAATTATTGGTAACTAATTGTCTTACGATTGGTGCATTACCAATCGTTGTTTTGAATGCTTTTCATACAGGTGTGTTTTGAAAGTATTCCATTAATTTGTTGCTATAGAATTGCACTAGGGGACCTCTGAAGATGCACAGAATTATCGCACGCTGTTGCTTAGCTCAGCGTGAGAACATGTCCTTCTGCTTGTGCTGCTCTGTATTTTCTGCTCCTCTTAAAAGATAGCTGACAAGAACTGTTTAAAAATAGCAGGCCAAGGGCAGGTGACAAATGTCACACAAGCAGCACCTGGTCCAGTGACAGCCTGGAGGGAGGAAAAAACCAAACCCAGATGTCACAGATACGATTCTATTTCTGAAGCTGGTCAAACAGCAGAATTTCAGCTTCAGCTAAGGAAAAGAGAAGGGCCCATCCAAGCATTATGCATTCAAATTTTACTCTAGGTTTTTCCTAGCAGTTCCCTTTTTTCCATTACAAGTATTAGTTTGCAAGTATAAATTATTGTATACACCTTTTCTCTTTACAAGTAGTACCTGTAACCTCACGCTCATTAATATGCTGTTAAGGAAAAGGGAATTAATGTCAATCTGGCAAGATTTCTGGAATATTTTAGCACAAGCTTATACTAACTGAAATAGTAGCAGCTTTAATGTTTCTGCAGTGTCAGATTAATGTGAAAATACATATAGGAGAATTATGTCTGTAATTAGGAAATCTGAAGTAATTAATGAAGATCTCTTTAAGAAGCGTTGCTCAAGGAGTTGGAAAGTAAAAATGGAAATTTTATTTACCTTCTTTCTGCCCCCACTTCTTTCTGGAGGTGCTCTTTGCTTCATAGTCTTGTTGTGGTGGCACTTTTTTCTAAAAGAATGAGAGAATTCTGTGAAGAAAATAAATATATGGTTTTTTTTAAACTGCTTGTGACAGTTTCAGAAGTGTACTGAAACTTCATGTTGCATCTGTTCAGAAAGAATATTAATTACAGCACAGCAGTCTCTGTGACTTGAAATAGAAGGCTTTAACTTATTGATAGGAACTAAAAATGTTGGAGAAGATTGGCTTTAGTTCTGCTTTGTCAAAGCTTATTTGTTAAGACTTGGTTTTGCAGAAGTATGGAAGAGAATTTACACTACAGGAACTTAACGGTTATATTGGTTATTCAGTATAGCGAGTGGGTCTTGAGCTCCCATATTTGAGTGCCAGTGTAGTGAAGAAATGTAAACTGCCTGCTTCCTTAACTCCTGAACTTAACCACAAATCTAGAGAGAGCATATGAAATGGATTACAACACTTGTAAGTAACTTAAGTTACTTACATTATTTAATTGGAATACATTTTTATGTGGCTATAACGATCCTTTTATATCTTTTTCCAAACAAGGACTAATATCAATTAGAGCTTTCAAATTGTTTCGGGGGGTTTAATTAAGAAAGTCCTGTTACAAAGTTTCTTCAGGGTAAGTTTTTAATACTTCGGCTCAGTTAAATAGTACCTAAAACTAGTCTGAACAGTAGTAGAGTTGGCTCATTTCTTCCTTTGACAGTAAAAGTAGATTTCAGTGGACTAATTCTCCTTTGAAACAAAATAACCGTGTGTGAATTTGTTCCCGCTTCCAGTTCCTGAAGTCATCAGAGATCTTCTTAAGCCAACCTTTCAATTGTTAAATCTCACCTGAGAAAATCGGTACTATTTTGCATCTCTAGCTTCCTGGAAACTGACACCAGCAGAGTTCATTCGAATTTCATGGTGAACCTTCTGTATATGATGGTCCCATATATGGTCAAGAATAAATATTTTTCAAAGTACATATGAATGTACTCCATGAGAACAATGGTCCTGCTAACCCAATATCTTATCTCAAATAGTAAGCGATAGCAGATTCTTAGGAAAGAATACAACAACAGCGTAAGCATACTGTCTCCAATGATCTGTTAACTCAAGAGCTTCTGGTGTCACAGGCAGTATGGAAAATAGTGATTTATTTTTGCTGATTAAGTGGAGTTTTTGTAATGCTGTACTCATTATTTGAAGCCTACTACAAATGGCATAACTGCAGCAAGGTTGAACTTTGAGGCCTTATTTTGAAAGGGTAAATGTAATACTTTCCTAGCGCAAAGCAAAGGGATGTATTAAAAAATAATTATTTCATCGTTTATTTTGTGATTTTCAGTATTTTAAGTACATAACAGTAAAGGTACTACAGTGTTAAATATCTTAAATGTGTATTCTTGGGAAGTTGTCTTCAGTAGATGGAAGATTTGGCTACCCGGACTGTTCATCCTCTTTAGCAACTTTTCATATTAATAAATTTAATTCAGTTTGGAAATAAAAACATTAAAAGTAGCTTTTATTTATATTGCAGGGCGTATGGGAATAAACTTCCATCATCCAGGAACAGACAATATTATGGCTCTTAATAGTAAGTAGTTAATATCTAATGACTAATGTTGTCACGTTGAATATTATTTCTTACATTTATTGTGTACGTAGCTGTACAGTCAGACATAAATATGTGTAATAATATTTGCATAGAAGTTTATGTGCACTATCTTAAAACGATTTTCATAAATCAATTATCTCTGATTTTATTGGTAGAATTGGTGATTCTTTGTATTAGCTTTATAATAGCTTTATGTGTTCCATTGGAAGCTTCGTAATGCCTGCTATAGATAATCTTGAAAAACAATCTCTGTTATTCCCTCTTTTGTGGGTGTGTATGCATGTTAAATCTGTAACTTTAATTTCTGATATCTCTCTAGACATATTTCTTCTTGTTGGGATGAGTTGTTACAAGTTTTGCATACAGTTACATTGGCTGATGGAGTTTACTTTGTTGGTTTCCCTAAAATGTTATGTAGGCAGGACTGGAGAGAATGTTTAGACATCTAAATGCTGAGGAAAAAGTGTGGGGCTGAATGTCAGGGAAAGATTATTGCTTTTGTTTGTGTTGGAAAATAAAAATAAATTTTAAAAATCCAGTCACGAACATATGCATTCAAAAACACCTGCCAAAATGGATCTGGAAGCTCTAGAGGCAGCCTCGTATCAGGGGCGGGGGCAGTGGGGTGTTAGACACCACCAGCAGAATGTAGAGCTGAACTATGCAAATCAAAGCACAGTTTTTGTCCATCTAATCCTAAGAAACGCTAACTATTTTGAGATGTCCATTTTTGCTTACAATGTTGTATTAGAGGTGTTAGGATTAATTTACTAACTTCTCTAAAATGTTTTCCATTGCACTGTCTATATAAGTTATACTGCGTATAGTTGAAAACTGCAGTTTTTTAGAGTCTTAAAATTATATTATTGTTTGTGTAGTACCAAAGAGAATTAAAAAATAATTTATAAATGTGAAGAACTGAAAATTTGTAATAGACAAGATGCAAGGGTTTTAACATTTGGCTTTAAATGCGAGCTTTTGGAACCTATAAGACTTTGATTGTGCTCTTTTTCTTAGCTTTACACCGTTAATGATGAGGTGATATTTTGCAGTTTCTGTTGTCATAGTTAGCATATATGCCCCATTTTCTTATGGGCACATGAAATTATGGGAAATGAAGTAATTAACTGGGAGAAATGCTCCATTTAGTTAAAGACTTTATTAAAAGGGGAAGCTGGTCATGTGGGTGTGCGTAAATACGTTCTACACAGTACAGTCTGCTGCTGTTTGACGTGAATTCTGGTCTCAGAATGTATTTGTTGTTCTAATGTGGGCATTTCAATGAGCTGGTTGCAATACTAATATAATTGTGAAGATGGGAGATTGTGATTGAACTTTGAGTTATTTTTAAAAATTGACAGTTACTATGGAATATATAGCAGTATTTCTTACAAAGTCTTATAGAGATTTTTGAAAGATGGGAATGAAAAACTGATACAAAAAGCTATACTATATACTGTACTATAGCAAATCAGGGTTGTTTCATTTCAAGACAACTCACTTTTGTCCTAAATGGATGAATATTTTAATGTCTATCGTTGCTAGATAAACTTAAAAAAAAAAAAAAAGTTGCCTTTCAAATGGAAATAAAATTTAAGAAAATATTTCTTCCTCCCTAACTCCTTTGAAATTTTTACAGCAGATACATACTCTAATTGTTTATAAAAAAGTAATGATCCTTTGCAGCTACAGGCCTGGTATATGGCTAAAAGATTAGTATAACTAACTGAGGGACCTAAACAAAATATATTTATGCATTTCCAGTATTTAAAATATTATGGGTTTATTGAAATATTAACTATTTACAGACTTACATAAACCTGGATTCATAAATACGCAATTTATGCAAAATAGTAGTGCTTGTTCTTTTGAATGACGTTCAGCGCAAATCAAAAGTCTGGATAAATTCCCATATATTTTCCCTCTCCTGCATCTCTTCTCCTTCCCATTCTTTACTAGGTGAGGCCACACCATTTTTGGCCATTACTAAGAGCCCAGAAGTTAGAATTATTGTACTGTTTTTTTGTTCTTAAATCTTTGAAGAGTTGAGAATAAAAGCAAGTATTCAAGTACATAAGCTTAAAAATTACTTTCTGTGATTTGAAGCCTCTTTTTTATGCAGCTAAACCTGAGAAATTTAGAACTATGTAATTTCCATGTGATCTATTACCTTTGCCATGGGGAAATATACTAAGGAAAGTTAGTCCAATAAGAAATATGCTTTCCTGTGCTGGAATGGCTGTGGTTTGGGTTTAAAAAAATAAAATAAATAAAATAAAAATTCCCCAAAGAGATTTCATCCCAGTAAGTTTTGGAACAATTTGGAGAACGTATGTAACTTCTTTAAATCATAATACTTGTAATATCTATATAATTTCTGTGAAACCAAACACTGTCTGCTGAATCTGCAAATCCAGCCTTCACATTCTATTTATAGTCGTTGCTACATAAGCATTTTTCTCTTTTCCTGCGAAGACACGGTAATAATCTTTAAGATGTATTACTCAAAGCTCAATTCCTTACTAACAGTGTACGCAACCTTTTGAAGCTGGAAGACAACATAAGCTCATGCCAACAGCAATGCAAAACTTTACTTCATGTGTTGTAGGGAGAGGGGAAGTTTTCTGAAGGGTGTTTGTCTCTTTAGCTCCTTCTCATCCTTTATGGCGACACTTTCAACTGTACTTCAGCTGATATTCTTATTTATTGATTACAGCCTTTTGAAACTAGGGATTTTCCTGACTGACTGTCTTGAGCTACTGTCTATAAATGTTGAAAGGGATTGTTTGGTTTGAGGGAAGTTGTTACTTGCTTAGTTGGCAGGGCTTAGTGTAGAGCATTCTACCGCCATTTTGTTCATCATTGTGCAAAGCTATAAATCATCATCATCTCAAAGCACTGAGTTTGGAAATAATAAAATTAGTGAGATAGAAGAGATTACTTTTAAATGCATAATTATTATGAATCTCTTCTTGTCATTAATGGCATTATGCTTGTGTACATACACGAACTGTTGCATGTGTGTATAAGCATGTTTATATTGTAGAGACGGTTGAAGTTCTCTGTCAGAATTAGGCTTCTATTGAGGAATGCAATGTTTATTCAGAGAGATCTGAGCATAATCCTAAAGAGCATTTACACAAAAGGAAGATGCAAATATTTAGATCTGAAACATTGTGCATAGGGAAAAAGCTATAGCTTTTGTCTATACTAGCTCTAATTGAAATAGTGTTTTTAATCAAGTAGTGACACGTTTGTTAACTTTTTAATAATGTCATTCATACTGAGCTAAACAGTAGAACAATTTTTATAAACTTTCATCTACAGCACCTTATTAAATACAGTTGATACTGTAATTTCTAGGGGAAATGTGGCATAAATTGAATTATTGATTTTATTTATGTAAATTCATGTATGAACTTAAAGAGAAACCATCTGTTGATGATACTTTTAGTAGATGTTTGCAATACTAATTAAAAGTTATGTTTACAATACTGAGCAAAACCTGAAAATAAATTAATTTGCTTTCCCAAAATTAACTCAAAGGTGTCCTCCATCCCTTTCTCTTGCTAGTATTCACTCCTATTTGCAGTCATACATTTCTGCAGCCATTGCTTCTGGATGTTCTCTTGAGTTAATATGTGCTCCTTTTTAATTAGCTATATAAATAGGACTAAATGATCAACATGAATACACAGTCACCTATGTGCTAGGTAGCGAGCTATCTTTAACGCTTCCTGTGAACTCCAGAAAGCCAACAATAAACTTCAGTGGGAGAGAAGTACAGCAGGTGAAAAAGGCAGACGGGGAATAAATGAGGGTGTGTGATCTTTCTAAGGAAGCACTGAACTGTATTGCTGGGATCCCAAACGCACTTCTGTAAAATGAGTTTAGACTAAAGGTAGTTAAACCAACAAATGAGAAAAACCCCTTTGTGAAGCGCTGGAATTTTGTTTTTCCTAAAGCTCCTCTGTACAGTGACTTTGCACTGCTGTTGGGCTTCAAATGTTCCATCTGCTTCCAATGTTCATTCTTGCCTTATATGAAAATAAGTGTCATCTGTGAGGTCTGGTACTGTTTGCTCTCCATCTGACTGTCTTTTCTTCTTTTCATTAGTATCATTTAGTTCTGTTTGTTCTGAATGAAATAATTTGAAAAATACATTAAGGCAAGGGTTTGGGGCACCTTTTTAGAGGTTTGTGTAGAGATTTTGGTTTTGTTTTCTTAACATAGATAATAATTATGTGGGGAGGTCATCATGCCATGACAGAAAGTGTAATGGCAGCAAAACAATTTCATTTTTTATTTTCATGCTTCTATTGATTTTAAAATTGCCTTGTCTCCTTGAGAGCTATTGTGCTTGGCTTTTCCTATATTCTGATGTATTGTTTTCAAACACATACAGTGTTTAGATATAACTAAGTTGCTGAAATAGCATTTTATATTTAAGTCTTTTGCCAATGCTATTGGTATACCTTGAAATGAACTGCTCTGAATAGAAAGTTTATTGAATTTTTTTTGTCCTGCAAAATCTTGGGTTGGCAGTTTAATAACTATTAAAAGCTCGGGTTTTGTAGTGATAATATTCCGGGAAAATGGGCGGCTAAGTTTCAAGAGGCATCAATCTCTTCTAATAGTTTGGTACCTGCCTATAGGAATTTGCTGGGCTCTTTAGCCCAATTGCCAAGTTGGGTTACTAATGTGTTACTAGCTTATCAACATATAAGGAATAATATAAAGGAATGAAAGACACTGAGAGAGCTAATAAGGTTTGCAAAACTAGACCTGATTTAATTGTGAAGAGATCAGAGTTTATTTAACTGGAGGGAAAAAATGAATGATGTAAAGTGTGACATAGCAAAGGCAGCAGGGTTCATAAGACTCCCAGAGTGTGCGAACTGTCACTTTATACATAACCTTGTTAAGTCTTTCAGAACCAGCTGTACAAACAGTTAGTATTGATGCTGCCTTGGGGGCCGTGAGGCGGGCTAGCTGTTATCTCAAAGTCCCTTCTATACCTGTTTAATAAAAAAAAAAAAGGGGGGGGGGAAGGCAGGGGAGCAATAAAATACGCTTTTTCTTCTTTCTTCCCTTCAATTTTTTATATTAGCATCTGAACTTTCCTAGATCTGATTTGGCTATTACTGAAGGTAGTATCTCTTATCAGTGGCTGCTCAAATCTTTTTATAGTAGAGGAAGATTTCTTAAATTTTCTTCGTTTTAATCCAACTTTGTAGCTCTTTATTACCTTCTTGTTTGTTGTTTTTTCCCCACCACTTTTCCTGCCTCATAACCGCACCAATGTGCTTTCCTTTCATCTATGTGATCCTCTCTATTGTGGGTGAGTGCCATCTGTTTCTGCGGAATTTTAAGAAAAAGATTTGCCAGGCTATTCCACAAGCATTATATATGATGCTAGAAGAGATGAGACTGCAGTCCAGAATTAGGTTTGGTAGATTGGGAGCACAATCTACCTTCTTGAAGGAAATTCCTATCAGCCTGGTTGTTAGAAATGTGAGTTTTATCATTAATCTATTTTTTAAGCTAAAACAAAGAAATGAAAATAGATAAGCCTTACCTCCTGCACAGATACTTGGCTGCTCAATATGCCTAAGGAAGGAAGACCTAAGCTGGTTAGACAATAGTTTTGAGTATCAAATGCAGTTCACATGTGTGATCAAGTGTTTGAGGTCCAATGTGTTGGGCCTTAACTGCATACAGCTTGCATATAGATTGTATTTTTCCGATGATGGGATTCAGTTGTATATGTATATCAGCATACGTTATCAGGGAGATTGTTGTAACGCTTGCATTGCTGGCATTGGAAAAAAGTGAACCAGAAAGGACTGTTGAGGCTAATATCACAAAACTATTGCAATGCCCATCTGCATGTCCAACCCATCTATCAGTGGAAATTGAGCACCGCCTTTTGAACCACTCTTATATGAGCAATAATTCGTTCCAATCCCAAAACCCAAATTATTTGAATTATATGTTTTCTTTCAAAGACCTCTTTAAAAAGACTGGAGGATAGAAGTCTTGTTCTTTGTGAACAGCTTTTCTGGCCATAGAAAAAGGAGAAGAAAGAGCATTATTTTCTTAAACAAGCTGTTCTGTTGCATTGCTCATCATGAAAAATAACCCCTCGAATCTCAAATGCTGAAGTAAAAATAATTGCAAATGCTATCCCTGAAAAAATGGGGTGAGCGTTCTGCAAATAACAGATTAATGTATACAAAACTTCCTTTGGAAGCAAATAGATTTCTGTACACATAAAGCTCAGTACAAACATACTATGTCAAGGAACCCAAAAGTTAATATAGTGAACCAAGTTTAAGTCTTTATTCTCCCAAATGTAATTCTTATTTTTCCCCATACTTTTATGCACATGACTTACTGAGTTTTATCATGTCATGCTCATTTATCAGCTTGCTTCTTATCTAGATAAAATCCAGAAATTGTTATTCAAGAAATAGTATTTTATACTCAGTAAATTCATGCTGGTTTTATTAAGCATTGGCCTCATTTTTGTATGCAAACTGTTCTTGTCAACCTTTACTCCTATTTTAGTTAGTAAAAATGTTGAATTTATTCTAAACTATGTTTATGTGCATATAATTTGTAGCACTCAATGTAAAAAAATTAAGTTACTCAAATTGTTTCTGCTTTAGCTACATACCTCCAACTGTATGAAAATCCACTTTTTAAATAGAACGTTCCTTACCTAGCTCTTATTCAGTGATTCTGCCCCCCCCCCCCCCCCTTTTGACAGTTTGTTAAATATCCTTGACCATTCAGACAGAGTAGCATGGACTGACAGTGATCAAAGAGGAAACTTTTGATTTGTCTTTCTGGAATTGCAAATATGATTTTTCCACGTGGGTAGTTTGGGACAGGTTGGTGAATGGTAGATACCTTTAAAATCATAAAGATGTAAATAAAGTTTATTTATGTCCATTATCGCGAATTAATTGACTGAAATGAGCAAAGTCAAGGATGCTTCTGAAAGGAACTTTGAATGTGTGGCCCAAAGTTTAAAAGAAGTCTAGTACTTTACAAAGATGCAATATTCATATGTCTCATCTCAGAATTTTATGATGACCCAAAGGAAATCTTCAAATCCATTGATAGTAGTTCTATGTTGCGTGCACTTCTTGCATCTGCGTTTCTTGTTATATGCACACAAATACTTGATCTCAGTCTGTGTATTTTTAATGATGTAAAAATAGAGTTCCTAGATTATTCTGGTCATTTGCTTTTTGTTACTTTAGCAAAAGAGTTCTTGAGTGAGTTCAAGGTGTGTGCTACAGAAATACTGTTACAGCAAAGATACATCGTGTAATTATACTTGATTCTATCACCTCTCAGTTCATCAATTCATTTTCACTGGCATGTAATTCACTTGTAAACTTCCATATCTCTAAGAACTTCAGAGACCCACAATTCAAAAGAAAAAGCTTGACATATTTTCCTTTCTGATCTCAGAAAATTATTGGGCAACTCATAGTGTCCTAAAGCAAGTATTGTTCTGAACTGCTGAGCGCTTCAAGATTACAAATGAGTTTTCCAAGTTAGAAATAAGATTCTAGTACCTTTATAAATCAAGGAAGTTCCCAGTCTTGTCAAATAAACTTTTCTTTAGGCCTTCTAGCGCCAAAAGTTCAAATCTGGAAATGTTGACCTTCCCCCCCCCCCCCCCCCCCAATCCCCCCCCCCCCCCCCCCCCCCCCGAGATATTTCTATTTTAAGTCAATTTAAGAAATGTCTTTAAGATTTCCTTGAAATGTGTATCTTTGATATTGTGAACACATTATTGCGTGAACAAGATAAGTACCAACAGTGAAGAAAGCATGTTTTTAAAAGTCTCAAAATACTTCCTGTTAAGTCTTCCATAAAATGTGATAATACAAAAAAATGGTGTCGCTTATTTCTGTATTGAAATTACCTGCTCAGATTCACTTTTACCTATGATATGGAAAGAGGGTAGATCTAGTTCTTTGGAGTTAATGTTTTATGGATTCACAAATTTATTATTTCCTTGAAATGCTAACTATTTGACCCATATACAACGTACAGATCCAATCCTGTATTATAATAAAGTAATGAAAAAAAATCAGAAAAGAAGTCTCACTGAGATCAGATGTCAGTAACTTGTAAGTCACTATCTTATTTGGCATATAAGATCTCATGGCTTAGGCATACTAGTTAATCTAAAATAAAGAAAAACTTTTAAGGGGCGTGCCTAACCAGGAAAGATTATTTTCATGGTCCAACATAATTTAATAACTTTATAATAAATGTGTTTTCAGTTTATTAATTTTACAGAGTTCTTCCAGTAAGGAGCATCATGCAGTCTTCAGACTCTAGCACAAATTAATCCTGTCCCCTCTGCTGAAATCTGTGAAGAGGATCTTTCACAGCTTGTCAGTTTTATGTTGCTGTTAGAATCTGATTTAAAAGACAAATCAACAAATTAATTTGGCAATATAATCTGCTATATGAAGATACTGGAAGTACATCAGCTTGTCTATAGACTTAAGTTATCAGATTTTTAATGAGGTTTGATGCACTTGAAAAGGTTCTCCAGAAAGTTTTCTCTCACGAGTTATTAATTAAGCCACAGTGAAGCTGCTGAAAGCTTTTGATCTGCTTGATGTAGGTGAACAATACTCAAGTTTCTATACAGAACATTTTCTTGATGGTAGTGATAGTAACATGTTGAATAAATATCAGCATGTGATTGATTGGCTTCATAAAAAAAATGTTTTAAGAAGGTGATTGTGTTTCAGTCAAGCTTGTTAATTGTTCTACCAACTTTCTCCTTTGTAGCTAGCTGTCTTCCCAGGGGAACTTTTCCCCACAGTTTCTGATCCATAAAAATTGAACCCTTAATTAGAGATTAAGCTGTTAGAGTAGATATTCATTGTTTCACATGACTAACATCTGTTGTCTCCAGGAGATCAAGTAAGGTGGTTTTTGTTTTCACAAGTGTTTCTTAACTTGGTTCACAGGGATATTGAACTAGAAGTTATTATTACGCCTTCTTGTACTGATGCATTGTGTCAGCATTTAATTGAATCATGTCAGATGATACACATTTCTAGGTTGAGCTTTTGTGTAGTCATCACTGATACCTATTTTTCCCAAGTGCCACCAATTTTTATTTTCTGTTGTCTTATAACTGAAGTGTATTGTGAACAGTGCATACTACAAGCCTTATATGAGTATAGCCAGCCCAGTTACAGAATAGTAAACCAGTACAAGCCCTAAAGCATGCATAGTTTTTTGTAGAAAAGTGTTCTCATGGCCTTCCTATGGAATAATCCTATTCCATAGGAATAAATTAAACCAGTGACAGCACGTAACTTTGGGTTTTGGAAACTTTTTGTCTTTGCAGCCTTGGGCAAAGCTAATGAGGCTGATAACAAACATCAGTTTCACTGCGCTGTTTCAATTTTCTCTATTCCCTTTGGAAGCTTAATTTTTTTTTCCAGTTAGCTATGCTCTTTCCTTATTTTGTATTGTCAAAATAGCTACCTACTAGAAAATAATTTTCTCTGGATCTTATAACTGTTCTTTCTTATAGTCTGTCTCTACTGTGACTGTACTGAGTTACCAAGAGATGAAAGAAGCTGAAACGCTTCAGTTTGGGGAGGAGAAGGCTGAAGGTGAATGTGATGGAGCCTTAGAAAAATCCCAGGGGAATGCAGAACTGCTGTTCACCATGTTCCACAGAGCTAGAACTAACGGAGCAATTGGTGAAACTTCTGGGAGATCCATTTAAAACCCACAAAAGGAAGTGCTTCTTTAGTTTACTTTTGGAACTTGCTGCCACAGGAATTTGTGGAAGCAGATAGTATCAGCAGGTTCAAAAAAAGCATTAGACAAATTGTTAACAAAAGGCCTTTAAGCAGGGATTAGAAGTAGGTGAGAGTGTGCCTCCTAACATGTTTCATCCAAATACTATGAATGCTAAGGTCATAGGAGAGAAACGTACCACTGATATTGGCCAGTCTAACATGCTCTTTCTAGTGTCACTATTGAAGACTGAACACTTGTCTGGATGGTTCATTGGTCTTATCCAGCAGGGCATTGCATATGAGCTCTCATAGGTATTCTAGCTGAGCTATATGGTTCATGTCTACGTTATGCACTGAGTTAAGTTCATAAGAATATGTTTTAGTCACAGTCCTTTCTTTTCTGTAGGTTGTCACTTGGTTTCATCTCTTTCAAATAAATTGCAGAACACCTGTCTTGCTAATAATAATTCTCAGAAATCGTTTGTGCAATTCTGGTATTTATTTACATGGTTTGCTTTTATTACACAAATTACACAATGTCCCTTTTTGTGTTGGAACCTTCCAACACAAACAACAGGGCAAAACCAAACTTACTCCCAGCCTACATAGTGAGCTGAAGAATGAAGGTGGTTTACTTGTTGATATACAATAAGCTATGTCCTGTTGCTTGCTTGTGTTCTTGGTTTTCAGGATGTATGTTAACTGAGCAAGAGTAACTTTAAACAGCAGAGTAACTTCTGTCATCCACATAACTTGTCTTCTCTTGCCAACATTGTCCCACTGTGGATGTTCTGGTCCTCTGCCTTTCCAGGACCACAGGCAAGGGTTGTTAGGTCACTCCTTCCTTCTGAATCCTTGAGGGCTAT
>NW_008824722.1:3341869-3349857 GCF_000699105.1 Pygoscelis adeliae | reverse complement strand
TGCTGGAGCGTGTCCAGAGAAGGGCAACGAGGCTGGTGAGGGGTCTGGAGAACAAGTCTGATGAGGAGCGGCTGAGGGAACTGGGGTTGTTTAGCCTGGAGAAGAGGAGGCTGAGGGGAGACCTCATCGCTCTGTACAACTACCTGAAAGGAGGTTGTAGTGAGGTGGGTGTTGGTCTCTTCTCCCAAGTAACTAGCGATAGGACGAGAGGAAACGGCCTCAAGTTGCGCCGGGGAGGTTTAGATTGGGCATGAGGAAAAATTTCTTTACTGAAAGAGTGGTTAAACATTGGAAGAGGCTGCCCAGGGAAGTGGTTGAGTCACCATCCCTTGAAGTATTTAAAAGACGGGTAGATGAGGCGCTTAGGGACATGGTTTAGTGGGCATGGTGGTGTTGGGTTGATGGTTGGACTCAATGATCTTAGAGGTCTTTTCCAACCTTAATGATTCTGTGATCTCAAAAGAGTTTTGTGGCTCTTCATGAAATTGTACAAGTGTGTTCTTATGTCACCAGTAGACCCCTTCTCCCTTGACTGCCTTGATGTTTGCAAAATGCAAGCCTTTAAAGTTCTTTTTCATCAGTTTCATATAGCTTTCCTTGAGATGCAGTTAAAATTGGAGCATTTCAGTTGAATGTGTTTTGATTTATTGCAACAATGGGTAATCTTAGCTGGAGGCTTTTGAGAATTCCAATAGTGTTAGTGCTAAATTTACTTAATTGCATTGCAAGATTTGGGGTTTGGGGAGTTTGTTTTGCTTGCTTGTTAAAAGCTTAGAGTTCTGTTCTTCAACATATAGTTTCACATTTGTAAAAATATACTCAGCTTCTGGGATGAGGTGAGTTAATAGTTTCAGGAAGGTTATCAGGAGGTAAAAAAGAATGTATTGTTCCTTTGAGTACATACAATTTGGGACAGAGTGGTTATGTAACTTTCTACTTGTCAGAGGTAAAGAAAGTTGCAAAGGGATGGAGAACCACTAACACAGAGGTGATCATTCTGGGAGTTGCACAACTGATCAGTGCCTGCTTGCAACAATTCACATTTTACATGGGAAAATGCACTCACTGCTTCTTAAAGCAGCTATGTTTTCATTAATACTGTAATGTTGTATGAGGTACCTAGGAAAGAATCACTTTTGTGTTGAATTTTGAAACCTTTCAGGAGGTGGTTTTCTGTGCAAAATGATGTTCATATTTGGCACCAAAGCCCCAGCGTATGGGAGTGGCTTCATCGGTGGTGGTACAATTTTGGGAGCTCCCAGTCTCTTTTCTTTTGTCTTCTGTTGGAATTGCCCAAGAGAGAAAGTAACTTCAGATATATAACACTGGTAACTTCATTGTTTGTAGCAGTACAATAATTTTCTTATTGGCTCCCAAATGTCTTCATTCAAGAATAACTTCTAAATCGCTAAATTTCTAAAATATTTACTCAAACTGGAGGTGTTATGAAATTTACCTGATGACCCTTCTATTAAACCTGTTGTGCTCTGAACTTTGACTTATGTACAAGATGGGTATTTTTTATTAACTTGTCTGAAATGACACATTCTTATTTTGCATCCTGTGTAAACAACATAGTAAAGTGTGTGTTGACATTCTTAAGTTACCATGCTGAATAACTGTCAGCTTGTTGGAAAAAGTAACATTTTAATGTAAACACTGGATAAACTTGAGTTCATTTTCAAATTGTGTGTGTGTGTATATATTAAAAAAATATATAATCAATAATGGTGAAACTTCACCTTCTTTGAGTGTTTAAATGTGATGCAATGTTTTTGAATCAGCAAAAGCTGATTAGGCTGACTGTCTTCCTGTTTAAGTGGATTGCACTATTTTCCTCCTGGAATTTACAGGCCATTGTAAATATACCTTCAGTAAATTTTTTTTATGGACATAAACATTATGTGTGTGATTGCATATATAAGATAAAAGTAATATTATGCAGTGCAGTATAACATTGAAGTGTTATAATACATGAATGGCGATAGGTTATTCTAAAATTTACAGAAGTCTGTGGTAGATTTCTGCCATCATGTACTGTTGTCTTGTCCAGAGCCTAAATGTTTACATTAAGCATATAAAGCTTTATTTTCTTAAAAAGAAACACTTTTCCATCTCATACTAAAGTAATGCTGCTTTATTTAATTTTTAGTTTGGTAGCATTGTTTGAGAAACTTCTTTCAGATAAATTATTCTCAAAATGATACATGCTTATTTTTTGGTGTATGGGCATTTAGCAAGACCAGGACTTGCTACATGAGGTCTGACAGTGATTCTTTGCTATCATAGTAAGTAATGAAATACGGCTTTCGCAGTAACTAGAAAGGAGGAGGATGAATTTTATTCTTGCTGCAAAGCCAGCTCTAGTATTAATTCTCCCTATCACTTGCTGTGCAAGGAGCAGAGTCTGTTTCAGGGCTTATCAACTACCTCACTGTGGCTGAATAGTTGTTCGCACAAACAGCCCCTACTGTCTTTACATTAAACATAAATTGTGAAGGAGTTCTTCATCATAGCCCTTGACGTTTTTTTAATCCCCTTAATGAAACACTCGTGTAGTTGCTCTTCTGTGGCCTCACTGATGGTGGGGGAAAAAGACATAGGTGTATAGTATCTGAGACTGTGTTTCTTCAGGGCTTGAGGAGGAAGCTACTTGAGTGGAAGAGAGGTTACTAGTGCCTGTGCTGAAGGAGGTTCAGCCTTGCTCTGCGTAGCCCCTGTGGCCACTCAGAGGTGACAGCCAGGGGACCAGTCAGCAGATGAGTAGTCCTTGACTAGCCACAACTGATCAGTCATGTAATTGCTGGTGAAAGAAAAGTATAGAAAAATATATATATGAGGGGTATAGTAGGACACCTCAGGATGTGCATTTGAAGATGGAAATAGAAAAATGGGAACAATGGAAGGCTTTATGGTAGAGGACACTCGGGACATAGAAGGAGGGAGTGGGAACTAGATGAAGTGGGCTAAGGGGGGGTGTAGGGAGAGCTAAAGGAATCACACCTAAAACCTGGGCATGTAGGGCAGGACCAGAAGGCATTGTGTTAGGTTTGGAAATGAGATGGGGTTGGGGAGGAGGAGGAACACAAATAGTATTGCAGTGAAGAGAGAAAGAAACAAGACAAGGTTCTATTACCTATTGCCGAAGCTCACTTTCTGTTGAAAAACTTTACCTGATCTCTAGCCTTCCACATTTAATTACCTTGGAAGACCATAGATATCTTTTGTGACAGATTGAAGTCCCTGTGTAGAAGACACTGTTTTCCAGATCATTTTCTGGTATTCTAAAATTTCAGATCAAAAATGCTGCTTTTTGCATTTTCCATTATATCATGAAATATGCTTGTACAACATTGTGGATTTTGCTATTGATGCATGTGTCATTGAAATGCTGTATTTATTCTGGTAGTTACAAAGACATTTTGTCAATCTGTTTTTATTCATCTGAACATACTGGCTATTGAGTTCATATTGTTTTGGTAGGATTTTAGTATTTACAGATGGTTAATTATTTAAATTGAAACATAATCGGAAAATATGTTCTCCACAACTAATTAATAAAATGCAAAATGAATTCTTTTAATTAAGATTACTGTTGATGAAGTTGATTGCCTCTTAAAACCATAATCCTAAATTATTATTTTATACTACTGTAAGTCTGATATGCCTGATTTTTTTTAATACCTTTGCTATGTAGAAAATTTGCACAGCAGGTATGTTCCTTTTTTTTTTTTCCTTCTCCCCCCTCCCCCAGCTGTGTCATCTTCAAACTTTTTCTCTTGTCTTGGGTTGTTTGAATTTCATCTTGCACTTTTTTAATGTCTTTTCCTTCTTTATGGTGGGAGGGGAGAAAGAGAACAGGTAGAAGCTACGTTTTCTTTGCTTTTGGAGCTAAATCTAATGACAGCTGTACCCACAATTCTCTTCTGTGTTTACATGCAGCCAGGAGCTATGGGCGGAGAAGAGGTAAAAGTATTTACTAAATGTTTTGTTTGCTGAATAGTGGGAGAAGTAAATATTTAGTTCTCTTACTGTAAGATGATAAGATGTTACCAATTTTAACATTATTTGATTGATCAATTGCTTCATATAAATCAATCTCATATTCTTCATTTGCAAAACATCTCCCTTTTAATAGCAGCTTAAAGCAATGGTGATCTTGAGCTGATAACTTAGTGTGTTGCTATTACTAGTGAACTGGAGGATGACTGATTTTAAGGACTCTTTCATGACACATATTTATGACTTTAAATGCGTAATGTTCCAAAAAAAAGATTGTTTTCAGGTTTGGTTTTTTTTTGGTAGAACTGCAATGTTTAACTAGTACATTGAACATTTCAAAAATACTTTTTTCTTAGATGAAACACCTTTCATTGAATATTATGCTTGAGTATTACACTGGATTGCCTTAGATAGAACATTGTAAATACCAATACTAGTAACTGTCCTCAACAGTGAATATTGATGATGATAATAATAATAATAATAATAAAAGATACAACATTTGATCACATTTTAACCTTATTTCATCATAGGCAACCCTTAAAAAAAGCAGACTGAAAACATTTTCCAAATGGACAGTGCTGCATATAATTTTATTCTGAGAGATTAATTAACATGGACAATAGCAAGCTCGCTGACTACCAAGAAAGCTACTAATGTACCTTATATTTATGTACTGTGCTGTAGCTTAAACAGACTGGCTTTTATTGAGAAAATAACAGTGAAGATTGCAGCTTTTAACAATTAGAGTTGGGCAGTGCCATCTGCTTGGGGTGCTTTGGCATTAAACTTCATTTATTTTCTTTTTCATCTATGTTCTGTGACAGCTGTGCATGTGACACTGCTTCCTTTTCAAAATGTAGAATTTGCATCACGTTTGTGAAGAAGCTTGGAGACAAACCTAGCCACACAAGCAAGCCGATAGTGTATAAGTAACTTGTAATTTGTACATATGTATGGATTGAGGTAGTAGGCTGTACGGGCTGTGCTAACATAGTTAGAATTTGAGCTGATTTTGTTCAAAGCTGACTGGTTTTAGTGTTTATTTGATAGCTAAAACAAAAAGAAAAGATTAAAGTTTTCCGCACAAACTTACCCTCCTATTTTTACCTGCTTCCAGAGAACAGGCTATTGTTAACAGATGTTGAAAGCATCCTAATACTTATACTTTTTCAGTGCTCTCATGGTACTGAAACAAATTGGAAGTATGCGGAGTATATAATATTGTATACTCTCTGTGCATCTGAACACTGTTTTAATTTCATTTTAAGATTGTGGCAAGTGTTTCCAGGTTGATCAAATGGCACCAAAGTAGGGAAGGAGGTGGGAATCAGTTGGACACGATTAACTTCTTGCAACTCATATTTACTTGCAGAAGCGAAATATAGTAATGTGGCAGTAATTGTGATGAACACCCTTTAGGCTGTTTTATACAAATTGTAGTGATGACAAAACAGGGCAAACAAGTTCTGAATGTGCCGGACTTTCAGAATTCTTTTTACTCTACCAAAAAACATGTTTCACTCCATAATAATGGTTTCCTATGTGAAATTCAGGCTTTTCTATAGTAACAAGTAGATTTGTGTGTGTGTGCGTGTGTCTTGTCATTAATGTTAGGGATTTTGTGACTTGCCTTATTCGTACAATATTAAAGTTTGTGATATTCATGCTTTTTCATTACCTTGAGTTTTATAATGTTGTTTTGAGCTTTCTTAACCTTAAGAAACATGAAAATCTACAATAGTCTGTTAAAAAAATGATGTGTTGTTTGTCAAATGTTCTCATATATCCCTCTCTATTATTGTTTTTACTGTTTGCATTGTGATAATATGCAGAGTACCCAGAGGCGAATCTGTGCAGGGACTCATTTCATGTTTATTATACTTGGATTTGTTTGATTCTGTCACTGTGACTAAGCATCTTCAGTGAGAAGAGGTTTTGTCAAAAATTTCTTGGGGCTTGCCATAACCTATCAGTTCTCTACTTGATCTTCTGTTTTTTTTCTGAGAGTCAAGCATTTCTTTGTAGGTATCATGCTTAGAGCTGTTGAGTCATGTTCTTTTAGGTACCTTGTTTTAACTTTTACAACCAGTTTTTCAGGTACAGATGTAAGCACAGCTATGGGAAGTCAGCCCAAAATCTCTTCTGCTACACTGACAACTCAGAGATGCCAGGGGAGGGGTGCAGGAGTATAAAAATAGGGCATTTAGTGATGCTTTCCCATAATACTGTCACAGAGATTTGCCTCGGGGGGTTTCTTGAGGTGATGTCTCAATATTTATTGCTTCAGAATGGGTTTTTCTCCTGTTCTTGCTTGTTCCCTTTTCTGAACCTACATAAACTTTTCGGCCACCTAAAAAGCCTGTGGCAAGGGGTTCCACAGCTTGACTTGCTTTCAGCCTTGCCATGTACTGATTGTGTTCAATGCACTTTAGTTTTCCCTTACTGGAAGAGACAGTGAATGACAGAATCATTCTCTATTCCCTTGTCTGTATGCTTTCCATTATTTTAAATGTATACTTCGTACATTGAACTCTATACTTGACTTAACTATAAAGTTTCAGATCATCTTCTGCATTTACTTAAGATGAGTACAATGCTTCCAGACTGTCAAGCATCTGGCATAAGAGGTGATATCTTGCTTTTTAAGCTGCTGTCCATTTTTATTATTTCCTTCAGAACTCAGCACTTACTCAGCTTTGTCTGTAGACCTGTATTTTAGTTGAACACCTCGTTCTAGTATCTGTTAATTTGTCAACTTCCACTAATGGCTCATGTTCGTTGGTTTTTTCATTTTTTACAAAAAAGTAGGTTGGGGGGTGGAAATTAAAAGATTATTTTGCTTCTTAGTAATGTCAATCTCTTATGGATATTCTCAAATTTCCTACTTTTCAATGGGTTTTCTGATTTGATATTTTTACACAATTTTAGTCTTCCTAATTATTATTTCTCTCATGCATGTATTCTCTTTCATGCTGAAATGCATATGTTTATATATGTGCATGACCTGTTTATCCATTAACGGAATATTCATCAATAGTCTTTCCTGTTTTATGCTCTAAACCCACCATTTCTGACAACCAGTTACACTAGGCTTTGAAGAGTAGCATCTCTAAATCCTCCTCTGATTGTGGCATTTACCCTGTTTTTTAAAAGCACAGTAGGATTTTTGCATCAGTGGATTTTTGCATCTGTGATCTCTGTCAATGTTGTGCATTCAATATATTCTTTCTAATCAAGACTTTTCTAGTACCTGGCGTTCATAAAAAATCAGGCTGGTGTTCTGTGTCAGTCAGAGCATCTTTCCTGGTTTTTGTTTGTTAGCTTGTTTTCCATATGTGGGATTGCTGCTTCTTTTTGTAATCTGTCCTTTACTACTGGAGACTCAGACTATTACTGATATTTTCAATGTATACATTTTTCTGACTACTGTCCCTCTGCATGCCTTGATTTTTCTCCTTGCCCCTGTTTTATTTCCTGTACTTCCTTGTGCTGTTAATACCAGTATGGTATTAATTCTTCCTTAGGTCTTGCTGGAAGTCAGTTTCATGTGATCCATTACCTTTGAATTTAATTATGTGCCCTGCTACTTATATTTGTTATTAACCCCCCTATAAACTGTTTGTATCAATTAATTCTAATTCCATCCCTGGGAGCAATCCTCCATGATATGAGGGGACAATTAGCTTTTTCAGAGTTGAGATGGGGTTCCCATTTAAACATCTCTACATTGCAGGATTTATTTTTCAACTCAGGTATAGGGAATTATTAAATTCTAAAGTTGGTATGTTCTACAGTGCTGCTTACGTACAGACTTTGAATATTTCTTTATCTTCTGGGTTAATAAATCTGTTCTTAAGATAATGTGTGTATACTTTGGCAGTAATAGCAACAGGTTAATTGCATCAGATGATCACAGATAAATTCTTTACTTGCCATTAACAAACTGAATAGCAGCCATTTATGTTTTTTTTTGTTAATTCATT
>NW_008824722.1:3341175-3341857 GCF_000699105.1 Pygoscelis adeliae | reverse complement strand
ACACTGAGTAACAGCTTAACAGGCTGTCCTAGCTAACAACTTTTTTCTTCAAGTGCAAGTTTTTTGTGGTTTATTTAATAAGATTTTTTTTTTCTTGTTACTAAGCTTCTTGCTTCACCTACATGTTTAATATCCACAATACAAGGCTTTTCTATGTTTATTTTGCTGTTTGCCCCCCTACTCAGACTGGGCCTCCGTTCACTCGAGGAGGAAGTGATGCAGCCCTTGTGGTTAGGACCCTGTAAAGCACTCTGAAGGAGACTGTCCTGCTCTGCAGTGTAATGGCTTGAGGGATCTGCTCTTTAAGATCATTCCTTCAAGAACTGTTACGGAAGATTTAAATCTCTAAGAATCGGTTTGAAATGTAAATCTTACGAAGGTTCTTTCTATAGCTGTGACACAATTTCATCAGATAACTTGTTGGTTTTCACTGCTAGCCATTTGCAAGGGTTTGTTTTAAAGTCCAATTAGGTTTATTGTCTTGAAAGGATAATATAGTCTTGGAAAAATAGAAGCAATACTAATGAACATCATTTGGATAACTGGACCACTTAGCTGGGCCCTTTAATGCGAATTCTGTTAAAGCAAAACAGTAAAAGGAAAATACAATGTTTTTTACTGAAACATTTAATTCTCCACGAAATAGCGTTAACTATAGATACTACAAAATCTGTTACAGGTC
>NW_008824722.1:3338515-3341065 GCF_000699105.1 Pygoscelis adeliae | reverse complement strand
TAGACGACAGTCATGGTGATCAGTCTTTATCATCGGGTCTCAGCTCTCCAACACGCTGTCAGAATGGTGAAAGAGTGGAACGCTATTCTAGAAAGGTGTTTGTTGGAGGTCTTCCTCCTGACATTGATGAAGGTACTGTGAATAAGTTACATTGGTGAGATGTGGGAATTGGCTTTCATGTAATTACTTTAAAAAGGTCAGATTTTCATAAAAACGAATGTATTTTCCCAGGTATGTCACTTGTAGCGCTTGTGGTATTATTTAAAACAAACAAACAAACACCACCACCCCCTGCAACACCTGAGAATTTACTTGACATTCTTTTGTACTGTAGATCAGAAGAGATGGAGACAGAAATGCCTGCATAGCAGGTCTTCTAATCTGCAATAGCAACATGTGTTCCCACATATGTAAAGTGGGAAAGCTGAAAAAGGGAACTTAGTGGGTACTGTCACTCCTCCGTAGTCTTTCCCTCTTCTTTTTAAAAGATGTGGTTGACTTTAAGGACTTTGTTAATACAGTCCTTACCAAAATTAATCGGGCTTTAATTAATCAGCTCTTATATCCAGCATATATGCAGTGTTCAGTTGACAAATGTAGGGCAATTAATATGGTTACAAAATAATAATCAGCTTAGTAGGATGGTCAGGTTTTTTCTCAATCTCAATCAGTATCTGCTCTACTTGTGTGTGCCCACACACCCCCCGACTTCCAAACCAAAAATATGACAGGTTTTGGTGTATTTTTCTTATTATAGCTGGAATCCACCACTATCTAGCTTCAACTGGCATACGTAGGGAATCTGAGGATGCCTTATAATGAAAAGAGAGGGATCTCCAAATCTGACCTACTAAATTGAAGCCTAAACCACGTGCAATTTTAATAAAGAAATAGTATGAGTTGCCAATCTGTGGTTTACAAACAGCTCAAATGCAGTTCCCATGTCACATCATGAGTTGCAGGATTGTTGATACAGGGACTGCTGGGTAATCTGAATCCCCAGCTCTAAGAAGAAGCAGGCCAACAGGTACAACCGACGTGAACATTGCTGGGTCACTCAGAATCAAAAATATATGCCCAGCCTATTCTGTGAGGAAGTTAACATGGCCACTTGGGAGCTGTTACCCTCTTCCATGAGAGGTCTGCTCTAGTAACACCTTTTTTCCTTCAGCTCCTGAGTTATGCGATATGTGTTTTGTGGCTCTAGTTGCTTGAAAAATCGGATGTGCAGCTCATGGGGTCAGATAAACTGGACACATCTCGAACAGCAATCAGAAAATTGGAAAACCACTGCCTTTCTGTTCAAACTTTTCTCCTGATGGATTGTTGCTCTGATCTATCTAGCATCACATTAGACATAATTTTAAACTAATTATTTCTTTAAAGTACATAAATAAATGCATTGAGAAAAAAGATTTTTTTAAAAAATAACATAAAATATTTTTTTCTGAAGCATTTGCATGTAAAATAAAATTGTCCTATAGGATAGTTTGAGATGTGTGTTCCACAGTGTTTCTAAACCGATGCTTAAAAATCGAAGAAATAAATCGGTAATTCAAGGCAGATTTCCAGAGGGGACTGAGGAAGGTGAAATCCCCACAGTCGCATGACCTGATGCAGCCTGCTTTTTAGGGCGTGCTACAAGGAGTGGCTGTGCTGACATGTAGCTCCTCCGTCAGTCCCATGTGGCTGCATCTGACCCTGCTTTGTGGCTATAATTAGAAATAGACCGCAGCTGAAGCATATTCACTTCTGATAGATCATGTTTGCATTTAATCCTGCTGCAAACTTGCATTAGTGGAATGTAAAATTATTTTTTTAAGCAGCCATGTGTAGCATAGAGGTGAAAGAATACTTAGGCATCCTCTATGTACATTATTGCAGTTTTCACTGTTCTTAATAGGTGTAGAAAATAGTCTGGGTTTTTGTTTTTTTTTTAAAGTAAGAATTGTTACCTTGCCACTGTCAGTCTTCGGATTCTAAGGTGCCTCATTTGTTTTTTATAGATGAAATCACTGCCAGCTTTCGTAGGTTTGGACCTCTTGTGGTGGACTGGCCTCACAAAGCTGAAAGCAAGTCATATTTTCCACCTAAAGGTAATCAGTTTAAAATATGTTTATGCAGTCTGTTCTGGTAAAAGGAAACTACGTCTGCAATGTGGCACGCCATTACAAAGAAAAGATTTGACTCTTTACGATGAATTTTCTCTCTTTCAACAAGCATATTTTCAGCAGTTGTCATGATGGAGAAAACACAATTCAGTGACTGAAATGTGGTCCTGTGTGTGTATTTCTTCAGTAAGCCTGGAGTCCTTGAATCATGCCCTAATTTACACTAGGCTTACTTTAGAAGGCAAGTTGCAGAAATTTCCTAGGGCTGATTTTGTTGCAGTTTGCATACTGTAGAAACCATAGGAGTAATAGCTGGAAGTCACTGGTGGATGGCTAAACAGTATTTTGTAGAGACGCGTGAGTCCGCTTTGTGTGTTCTGACCCAAGCAGCTGTGATCCTGCTCAGAACCCCAAGGTCTGCATCAGGGTGCACCGGGTG
>NW_008824722.1:3316982-3338491 GCF_000699105.1 Pygoscelis adeliae | reverse complement strand
CCCGCAGCAACGAGCTCTGCTAAGAGAGGGCAGGCTGGCATCACGCGCCAAGAGCTTCTAGGTTGGAGCTGATTCGGTTCAGGGTGGTTTAGAGTGTGTGCAGGTTGGGCAATTTCATATCTGTCAGCAAAACACTGTGCAGACCTGTTTTGGTTGAGAAAGAACAGTTTACGGGAAACCTGTTTGGGAAAGTTACTTGGCTAAATCACATTGCTCTTATTGTATCCTTGTCTCTCCTATGAGTTTGTATTATGCTATATACATTCTATTCTCAGTCACACGTGCCTCTTGCATATAGTTTGGGAGTTCACTCATGATCTGAAACAGTAGCATGAAGTTATACGCAGAATTTCTGACCTATATGTTAAGATTTTCTGCTCTCACTGACCCTGAAAGCTCTTAATTGCTCATTAAGGCCACTGATTATTTTGGCAGAACAATGGGCTGTTCAGTCAGTGAACTAGCTAATCCTACAATATTTTGATAGATATATTTTGACTGTAAAAAACACACAAATAAAAGCCAATTTAATTTATCTGGAAGCTTAAGTGCTGGAGGTGAGATAACTCTGTGACAAATGCTTGCCCTGTAAACAGTATTTGGGGCACTTAAAAACAGAACAAAAACCCATACGTGCTCCCTCTTTCCCATTCCATTCTCACAACTCAGCCTTGCTGTCACTAGTTATTATGCAACATCTGTTCTTGAATTTAAAAATAACCTAAACAAACAAAAAAACCCAAAACCAGCAACAAAACACCCCAAACCTCCCAAAATCTAATATATTCCTAAGGACAGTTGGTAAAATATATGATTTTCCCTTTTTATTTTATATTTAAAGGTCTTTAGGGTCTTCCTGGCTAGTGAATTCTGATTGTACCGTCACTTACAAGTTAAAAAAAAAAAAAAGTAGTAAAACCAGCTTCTCCTTGTCCCTAATATCTCCTAATACTCTCCACTTTTTTTGTGTGTGTGTGTTCTTATTAATTCAGTAAGTATTCATGGTAGATCAACATGGGACTTCAATTATGATTTTGTTCTGTATCTGACAGTGGACTAGTTATGCCTCGCCAAACTTGTAAAAATGTTTTTGAGTAAGATCTATTTTAGCAGAAGACAAGGGAATGCAGCCTCACTTCTATTTTTGTCATGATTCTAATGTAGGAAACAGCTTTCAAAGCCCCTGCCAGTTGCCCTGAATGTCTGTCTGAAAGTGCTAAACAACACTCAATCCCAACTGTTCCAGATTTATTTATAACTGACTTCTTAGTTATCAATCAGGGCTGCAGCATCATACATCCTGCATTCCTGTCTTTGAGATTCACTTACAGTCACGTTAAGCTCGGTAGGTCAAATGTACTTGACTTACTGTGATCCCATATAGGCAGCATCTGCATAGAAGACAGAATGTTATTACCAGGAGTCAAAGGGTAAAGTTTGAATGTGTATTATAATTTTTTTCACAGCTTTTTGGTGTATTTTCTATATAAAGAGTACATTTTTTCCAAAGTTGTTATGCAATCATTGAGAGAAGTACCACAACAAAATGTCTCCACTGCTGTTTTTCATTAGAAGTTCCTTTAGAACTAAAATTGTCTTTTTTTTTTTTTACTTTTTTATTTTAAGCTGTTTTGATGCATTATCAGGCATTTCTTTAAAAAATAGAGTGAAATGAAAAGAGATATTTGAAATTATGCTTGGTACAAAATTCAGTGACATGACTTACTCAGCTGTCAAATACTCATGAATTCAAATGTTTTCTCCCTTCCTTTTTCTAGATATCTTCTCTTCCATGTTGCATTGCTAGTCTGTAAATTCTCTGACATTTTGAATACGATTCTTTCAAATGGAAAAAATGTGTGTCCCCCTAAAAAAAAGACAAATTAAATTATAGAGGAGGGAATGAGTTGTTTTTTGTGTGCTAGCAATCTCAAAGGCAGACAAGAAAAATGCATTGTTGGAAGGCAGTGGGGATGATGTGAAGGCTAATATTTGTTCACACATTAATAAAGCCTGACCTCCAAGGCTTCTCGCACCTACTTGAATGTGCCCCACTGGCAGTAAAATTGAACCCTGCTCTTTCTGAAAATCAGCCATCACCTCCAGACAGACTTTAGTGTCCTCTTGACGGATAGCCTTTTTCATCACTCCTTCATGTCTGTAAGGTCAGACCAGTGGGCAGTGTCTGGACTTATAACAAAGTTCAATATTTTTTGTTTGTTTGCTTTGATAAGCATTCAGTTAGAGGTTTGGAGCAGACAACATCGGTAGTTGATGCCATGGGTCAGCCGAGTTTTACACTGGGGCAGTTTTACGTCATGGTTTTCTGTCTTCATAGTTACATCCAAGTGATCGCATCCCTCGCAGTCCTGAGTGTATTAATACAGACTTCCAGTATCTACTTGCTGGTATAATTTATTGAATTTGCGGAATGTTTACTATATTGGTGCAATATATGATCTCCCTATAGTTACACTATATTAGGAGCACTTTGTTGATATTCTTAGGACTAGGAACAAAAGGCTGCAGAAACTATTAGCCATGGCTAATCTGATCAAGCATGAAATCTGAAAGCTTAAAATAAAATGTTGCTCACAGTCTAGTGACCTCCACCACCACCACCCCACCATCCCCTGACAGCTTTATCTAGTTAGTTTAGTGGGCAAGTCAGGCCATAGATGTGTAGTTAGTTCTAGCAAGCCTTATTAGCTAATTTATTAGTTAGTATGGTTGACTAGCTTAGGTGCAGTGGCATGTAAGCTGTTTTCAGGACTAGCTGGGGTCCAGAAACATACCTGCAGCACTGAGCTTGAACAAAGAAGGTTTTCCTGGATTTGGCATCCTGAGCAGGATGGTGTCACCACAGGTCCGCTTAGGCATATTACCTCAGTTTTAGTGCTGGACCTGATGGACATAAACTGGTTGTGTGTGAAATATGCTGAACTGCAATCTTCAGCATGGTGAGTTACACGAGGCTTATTTCAGTGCAATGCCAATGTTATGATTTTGGACCTTGCGGGATCGCAGATCAATGTGGATGTGTCTGGACCATATTCCTCAAACACATCTATACTAACTATATTATCCAGGTTTTTCTCTTTTCCCAGATATTCTAGGTTTTCGTTACCCTTACTGAATCTTGCCTGACATCACAGAATACAGTGTGAGCACGTGTTTGGGACAGCCATCTGGCTTGGTCAATGGTTGAGTTTTGGTTGTTATAATAACAAAACCAAAATCATCTGATAGATCAAATAGCCTTTACAGGATGCATTGGTCGCCAGCGAACTCAATATTTAGGTTGCTGAGAGAAGAGGGTCTGGTGGCACCCAGTTGTTTTTTCACTGAAAGTGTATATTATGCACTCAGGCAAGAGGAGCTGCTAACAGCTGACAATGCGTGTAAGAGGTTGCTATTTCTAGTTCTGAGCATCCGTATTATTGCCTTAACATTTCCTTTTACCTCTCCTATGCATTGTAAAGCTTAGCACCGTGTTTTTATGTTTGTGTCATCCATGAGGTGATTTTAATGCTTTGCTTCCAAATAAAGCCAGTTCATTCCCGTTGCCTGAAAAGTCTTTGGATGACTTCCTTTGGCATCTGTTTGGATATGTTAGTAACAGAACTGGCAAAATTATAAAGGCCACGTGTTGGTCTTGGGTAAGCAGATGCCCAGTTTGTAATGTGTTTACTTGGCTTTCACCACAGAGTTTTGGGAATTAAATGTGGTTTGTGGCTAAGTATTTTTTGAGTACCTATGAGATGTTGAGAAATAATGAAATATGCACTAAAGAATGTTACTAAATGTAGTTACACATTACCATGACACAGTCTATTTCACTCTGGCAAAATCCAGATATTTCATATTTTACTGAAATATAAATTGATGGGTTTTTTAACTTATTTGCTGGTCTGCTGAGTTAATGCTTATGCTAACTACAGTCATTTTTTTCCTTTTTTTTGTTAAACAGATGGTGCCAACTGTTTCGAAAACATTCTTTTAGGTCTTTTTAACAGATTGCTAGCTTTAAAACAACTTTTTAAAAAGTCTTTACTGATTTTTCTTTGTGATAACTATGATTTTTCTAGCAATCACTAAAAACTGCACAACATATTTTAAAATGACAAAAATTATGCAAAAGTCTTCCTCTGTTTCTTTTCATTTAGGAGGACTGATGTTTGGATAGAGATATAGAGTGAGAAAATGAAGCATGGCAGAGCTTGGAAATAGGATGGGTTTGGAATGGGAGGAATGCTTTGGCTTTACAGTTGATTTAGCTGTGTGGTGCAGCAGTCTGCACCTCTTGTGTTTTCCCTGTTCTTCAGTTAGTTGTTCTGTTATTTCATAAAAATAAGCACACGTGTCCCTACTGCTCCACAGGGGACACTAAGGGTGAACAAGATCTCGTGAAGAAGAAAATAGCGTATGCAAAGTTGCACAAAGTAGCATTGTGAAGTGATTCTCATGCTTTAATTTAAAACTGGTGGGACAGACTGTATGAGCCTTCCTGATGATCTCTGAGGTAACGTTAGATGGGAACAGTGTTGCTGGTAGTCTTCTGACCTTGATTTCATGGATGAGGACTATTTGCATGGTTAATTCCATTGCCACTGCAGTGGCAACAGTAGCTTCTGCCAGAGGAACAAGAATGAACGGTTCCAAGGAGGAAGTACGGAGTCATAATTCTAATTTCATCAGCCATATTCACGAGAAGGTATCTGGTTTGTCCGAATACAGCAATCTGTTGTACCGAAACTAATTGCTTTGGCTTAAATGATCTAATACCATACCACCAAAGTCCAGCATAAAATGCTTAGCCAATTGTTATATTTTAAAAACTGAAGTCAGAGATCATAATATTTGCTAGAATGGAAACTGACATTCCTTATTGAGAAATACATTGTATGGCAAATAGTGATGCAAGATCTTTTTGAAACTTTGTTTACGTATGTTCCAACACACACATGCACAATATCAGTCTTTTACCCACTGAAATCTGAGGCCACATATATAATTTGTAGTCCCTGTGTCTTCCCACAGCAGGGCAGCATAATCCTCAATCAATGCAATTCACAAAACGCGTGGTAGCAAAATGCAGTACATACTAATCTGCTCCTCTGTAGCTGTGTGACTTGAGGTTGTTTTTGTATAGAATTTTCTTCTAGGTTTTCAATGACTTTTGTTTAAGCCTCCCTTTGTAAAGCTCTTCACGCTATTTCCTGTGGTGGTGCACTGATAATGATGTTTTTAAAATGTTTGTCTTTGAGACTGCTATGCGAGTTATCAAAGAACATTCAAGGAGCTTGCTTCATATAAGAGAATCTCTGTCCCTAAAACTGTGCCATTTGCAATTTTTTTTCCTAGGGGTAAACAAGAATCTGATGAGGCAAAATATAAAAATATTTTTGAGCAATCAAGCCTAGGCAGAACAAATCTGATTCTGAAGTAGCTTTGCAGAATTATTCTCTCCTAGCTTTCCTGTTGCTTTCAACAAATGCTATTTCCTTTCAGAATTGCTAGGTTGCAAGAGAATTTTTTTAACGCTGAAGAAACCACAATTTTTTAGCAAGCATTTGTTGACCGTTCTTCAGTCAGCAACTTCTGATGCCTAAGGAATGACCAGGTCTCTTCAGAAGGGGCTCAGCATTCAGAGTCTCCACAGAATTTGGTAGTAAAGGTGTTTCTGTCAGTCTTACTAGTTGCTTATGACTACAGTAACCAAATAAGTAAATAAAGGCTATTTATTATGAGAAGAATGTAATGATTGTAGCCAAATATTCCTAATGTAGTTTAGGTTATTACTGAAAACCTTATTTTGAGAGCCAGGACTGTGCAAGTTTAGAAAGGATGGGTAGTGTAGAATTCAAGAATGAAACTTGGGTTTCTGGGTTCTAGTACAAAGTCATAACGCAGAGTAAATCCAACCCCAGCAGCTTCTGTCTTCCTCATTATTGTAAACCGAATGTTCCTATGAGAAAAATCTTACTTTTCAGAAACCAGTTTTTCCCTTTCTGCCTACTTCCCTCTCTTCTTTATTCTCCTTCCGTGGTGTCAGAAAGCTTTTTCCAATCAAGACACGACAAATTTGATGTAATCCCCACAATTACTGGATTGGCTCCTTTTCAGGACTGTTTCTGAGGTGTGGGGTTGGGAGGGGCAGATGTTGGGCTGCAATTACTGATAGTGGCTCTCAGTTATTCTCAATTATTCTTCTGTAAGAATCAATCTTGCAACACTACATGCTTGATAACACTCTGTAAGACATTCTCCTAAGTGGAGTAATCTCTTGTGAGATTTTATGTAACGGGACCAAATCAAATTATTTTCTGCCTATTACACAAAAGAAGGCTCTTGTCCAAATTTAGATCTCTGTCCTATCAATAAATTTATCCCTCATTTATGTTTTTGTTTTTTGTGGTGGATTTTTTTGTCATGTTCTCAAGAAATTGTAGTTGACTTTTGGACTACAGGACACTTGTCTATGTGTAGACTTTTTTTTTCTTCTTTTTTTTTTTTCCCTTCCTCCAAAGACTTCAAAGTTCTTAAGATATCTCTGATAGGCTGGAGTATATCCTCAACAGATTCTTGGTTACTCACCAGTGTCCTGGCATTTTTGGTAGTTCTTCTGTTCAGATAAATAACATTTTTAGGATCAACAGTCTAATCACACTGGATAATACGATGCCTGTGTACTGTAATATGCTATATGTGTACAATATACAAATAAAGGACTATCTTTTCTGTTTTTTGAAGAAGTAATACACATTTGGGGCTAATGTGTCATACAGGAAATAAATTCAGTAGCTCTCCATCACCTAGGTTCCTCTTTATTGCTTAAGCAGATTATTTAAGCAGGAAAAGTTCTGTTGCCTCAAAAGTGAGAGTTCAAGGGCTGTGATAGTCCTAGAGTAGCTTTTCCAGTGCATGTTGCTAATATGATAGATTTTACTGTCAGACTTACTTGTTAGCCACATGAAAATGAAGGTTTTGGTATTTGGCATCTGAAGATGAATACAAGTCTACAGGTTTTCATGGCTGCACTTCTAATTTGCTAGAGAAACAACTTGTTTTCATGCTCTTCCTCACTAATGTGCTAGTCCCCAGAGTTTCCAGAAAAATATTGTAAAGACAATCCTGTGTGATGTTTTCAATTTCAGCCTGGATGTGCATCTGTCAACCAGCCTCTTTCATATCTGAATCTATTGAAAAGTGGTTTATATAATCAGGGGGTTGACTGTAATTAACCATGTTAACTACATTTTACAGCATTAGTAATAAATTGCTAGAAGAGTTTTGTAGTCATGACTGTTCAGAGGCTGTTCACAAGGTTTTGACAGAGGCAAAATACCTTTTTTAAAACACAAAAGTCAATATGGAAGGTTGTTCTGCTGTATTCAAAACTGCACTAAATTCTAGACTTCTTCTGTTGGACTATGTGCTTATTGGAAGAAGACGGGATGTCTCATAACTTGGTCAGCAGTCTTATGGCCAGTATCATCAAAAGGCCTTGAATTTCCCACAGAAAAAAATCAGGTTTCTAAAAGACCTAATTGATTTGTTGGTAGCAATTAAAGGAGGCATACTTTGGAAGCCTATATCATGGTCTGCAGTCTACGTATCACTTTTCTATTAAGTTGTCTCTAATGCCTCTCAGTTTTGCTTTAACTGATGGCTAGGTAATATGTTACATGAGGAGAGATATTCTAGGGCACATCCACTGCTTCCAGCAAAGCCAGTTTTGAAGTTCATATGCATCGCATCTATACCTACTGATAGAGTTTTTTTCATGAGCCTCCTGACTCTTTAGGGAAAACTAAAGGTCACGTGTTGGAGTTGCACAATTTTCTCTTTCCAGAACAAAGTCTTTCCATAAATCATCTAGATGCTTTTCTGGTGGTCATATGCCAGAGGCAGGCTGTTTTCTCTCCCTCACTGCCAGGAAGGGATAAGATTGCAATGGGATTTCGTATACTTTACACGAACTATCTATTTTATTAGACTACATTGAGTTAAGTCACAGTTGATATTTAAGGCTTGTCTCAAGGGGATGCCCAGTTCAGTAGGTTCTGTTTAAATAGCAATTCCAAGCATCCACTTTCTGGACTAACTGTTGCAGTAAACTTGTTTGGGCAGATGCTGAAATAATTGACTAGGATTTTTCAATAAGACTTACCTGTGTATAGTGCCCATATTTTTTTCTTCATTGTTGTGCAGCTGTTACCTGCAGTAAAACTTCTTGAAATTCTGACTTATTTAGACTAAATATACCTCTGACTTAAATGGAAAAGAGACAAATGTTTGGTTAAATGATGCAGTAATCTGAAGAATTGATGGTGGCTAAAAAAAAAAAATCAAATTTCAGACAAGTTTACTGATGTCACTTTTTGGACAGAAACAGGAAATCTTAAAGATAGTCCTTATTAAAGAATGCATTCTTCTATGAGTTTTTTAGGAGCATGTCTTGGGTATTCGGTATTCTGTAGTATGTAGGTAACTGACACCAACTTACATGCAAATTGAATATTTTTTAATTTATTGGGCAATTAATTTTAATAAAGCTAGACTTGGTTCTGATCACAGGTTTTAAATCTTAATGTTCTTAAAGATTATCTCAGAGAGAAAAGAGGAGCCCTATGAATTTGTCTTCTAATAATCAAAGAGGAATCTTACAAATCATCAGCTATCCAAATCAGGGACAGGGTTAAGTTCAAAATTTTAACTGTTTTTAGCTCTTACTTCACGAGATGCAGATCCTCTTTCAAAGAAAGCTTTGTATTTAGAGAAACAAAAGCACATAGAGCTTGATGACTGACTTCATGACGTTTCCTAAATAAAAGCACTGAATCATGCATTTTTAGGGGTGTGCATCTCTTTGTCATTTTTGTGGATGATAAAGAAATTTATTAGACTGTGATATATGGTATACTAATTGAGCGTACATGTATATTATACTGCTTATATCAAAGTGAGTCACTGACTAGCTTACACATCACACATGGCCTGCTCAGGAGGTAAAAATACGGTCTGGCATAGATTCCCACTGGATTTGTAGCTACTATGAAATGTCTGTATGGGGAAGAAAATATGAATTCCAATTGAGAAGTCTCTTATTGATGATATATTTAAATAGTGAATGGATATTCAGCTAAAATGAAGTATATTAAATCATTCTATGTAGCTACTGTTTATACTGAAATTTTGCATAGGATAATGGCTAAAAGACTCCTACACAGACTGAAAAATATGTTCCTTCTTCACTATTGTCACTTCATAGTACACATGTGAAAGAAAACGCTGCTAATTCTGATTTGAATGACTGTTAGTTCATAATATCTAGCTAAATTTTCTTTCAAAACCCACTATGATCAAGACACTAAAAAAAAGGTTTAAGGTGGCAAAAACAGAGTGGAGAAGTGAAAGCATTACCTGGAATTTGAACACACCTAAGTACAGAAAAAGCTTTCCATCACTTATCTGTAGGAGGTAACCAGATGGCTTTTGTCAAATGGAAGCAGTTAAATATTTGTCTGATTCTCATTAACCACTGCTAAAGCCAAATAGACTTTACTGTGATTTGTGTACCACCCTACCAGTCGAAATACTACTTTCATTAAATGTTGCCTTTTCTTTTGTTTTGTAAATGGAAATATATTAATTGATCTGTAAGTATTACGGGCTCCAGGATAAAAGCAGTCCTTTGAATAGTGATATCGAGGACTTGATAATATTTAGTGCTTTGCTAATAGCTTGTGCTATGTCTTGTTTTGCTAATAATTTATGAAGCACCAAATTCTTCTTTCAAATCATTGAAATAACTTCAAGGAGATGACTGGGGGTGGTGGAGAGATTCTATACTAGTACTGCAGCATATTCACTGTTTCTGAGGGTCATCTAAAAAATAAGTCGTTCCTTACTCACGCCCCCCTGATCAGTTGTAATAATTTCATGCATTACAAGCTTGTGCTCTCTTTATAAATTCCTATAAGCATTACATTTGTAATATTCCATATTCTGTTCCTAAAACCACTGCGATGATGCACACAATTCTACCCCTATGATAATGATACGGTAATATAAAATTAGTGCAATAGCATCTGAATAGCTAAATCAGCAATTTATCAAAGGCAATATCCCAAATTATACTTCTATTCTCTCAAATCAGAGGTTAGGACTGACAATGGGCATTCATCGGGTACTGGAATGAAAGATGCCGTAGATGCCTCTGCCCAAGGCAGCGTATATTCCGCTTTCTGATTTCAAAAGCTAGGAGCAGCTGAGAACTGGTGTGTCTCTCAGATGTTTCAGTGCTGTGGTTGGCAGCTTTTATCTACTTTATACCATGCAAATTCTACCTAGTTTTGGGACCTATGATGTATGATTATACTACCTCAATATAATCAGTAATCTGTTGTATACCAACGGAGGCTATGCAGGGCTGTGCCGTTTTCGTTTAATAAAGTGAAAAACAATGTTTTAGAGGATTTGATGAGTCCAATAACTTTTTTGTAAAACATACCATTCTGGTCTCCCAGGAAAATGCATACTCTCACTAACCAGAAACTTCTTTTTTCTGAGAGAGAATTTGTTCTGCAACTATGAGTAGTCAAGTTTTGGAAAAACCTTCCGTTACTAAGGAAGGCTTTTCAAGCTGCATCTTGTCTTTGTTAACTATATAGAAAAGAAACTTTAGCAACTAGAACCTGAAAACAATCCACGTGTGAGTGAACATTCAAACCAGTTATTAACCAGCAACACACCACAGCAGCAATTGACAAACTGACTACTTAATTAAAAGAAGAGAAGTCAAAGCCTAGTACTGAAGCTCTGCGTTCTGTCTTAAGAAATGTCTTACAGCTTCAGTCCCTCTCTAGGCACAGTTCAGTCACTGTGAAGCGCAGATTATCTGTCTGCTCACAGGAGAGTTAGAATCATACAAAATCAGGAAATATGTTGCTGGCTTCGTCTGTGTAATGGCACTGGGTATCTTCTCTTTTTGATTTAAGTTCTTTACTTTGAATTCAGCTCTTGACAACAGTCCCAAGTGTTTGTGTATCACACGTCTAGTAAGTGCTGTTTCCTTTCTTCTTTTAAAATAAATTTTAAGAAAAATATATCATTTAAAATTAAATAGATTGTAAACCCCAATATCAAATTTTAGTAATTAAAAATAACTGACTTCAGCAAAAAGGTAGCCTGGATTTTTGGACCTTTGCTTTCTTCCCCTGAAAATCTTTGTGTTGAATTTATTTTACCTCATGCTGACAGTATGCATGAAATAGAAGCTGAAATCAAGCAGATGATTTATATTTATCTAGAATTTTTCTGTGTTAATGTTGCTTGGAGTAGAATTGAAAATTGGCTTATTTGCAAAGAAGAGTAACAGGTTTTGTTCAAAGTTGGAAACTGATCTCTTTTCAGCCATCTGTTCAGAGTAAAAGCAGCAGCAACAGACCTGACCCGCTCCAGATGATGACAATGAGCTGCCCTGCCCAGAGCGGTCACCATTTCATATTGCCCTTGAAAACCAAAATTGAAAAATTCAATTCTGAATTTGCTTTTTTGATATTTATGAATGTAAATGCATGGTTTTCATGCTGCTGACCCAGTAAACTTCACAAAGATAGCTCTTGCCTCATCAAAAATTTAGTCTTTGTCATATGATTAATTCATGTGACTACTCTTACAACTACAATAAACCAAATTGTATGTTATAGCCTTTCTTCTATGTTTTTATACCCTTTAATTCTGATTTATAGCTGCTATAGATCATGTTGCAGTCTGAAGTTTTAAAATGGCTGTGACCTTTGAAAGAGGAGACAACCCTATAAATTTGCTGTTGCAATGTTTTACACTAGTGTACAAGTAAAATGCCAGATAAAAAGAGAGGCTTTAGTACGCTTGTAGAATATTCTTTTAGTTTAAAAAAAAAAAAACAACAAACCAAACAAACTGCATTTCAATGTTTTCTTTTTCAGTACAGGTGGGTAGGTGGGTAGGAGTATTTTTAATACAGGACAAACTGAGATGGTATATGTATGCTGGTTTTTTTCCCCATAGGCAGTGAAAGTCGTGAAGTAGTGATGACTAGCAAATCCTGTCTGCTTCTTGGCGTGTTTTGGAATTGAAAGGACTTTATAAATCTTTAGCTGTACATATTCACTACAGCACTATCGAAATGTTGTCCTTCCTATTCAGCACTGAAGTGCAGAGGAGACATTGGGGCAGCTCTCCAATGTCCCCTAAATAATGTATGTCCTCATGGAGCAAGCAGACATTCTGTGGGTGTGGTTTTTTCTTTTTTTTTTTTTTTTCCATTTAAATTGAAGATGTGGGGAAAAACTCTCCGTAATATTTATGACAACATAGGAGGTTTCTAATTTCTCTGTTGTTTGTGATATGGTAAGATCATTAGTAGTAAGGGTTAAATATTAGTTTCCATTCTTTTGGTAATCTCAGTGATGTGGACTATTTAATGGTAAAATTGGAATTATGAATGCATGCAATTTATTTTACAGAAGCTACTGATACAGAACTTCAGTTTTCATTCAACTCTTCCGTATGATATGCTTGCTTGCTGACTTTTCTTGATATGCATCCTGCCTTCCATTTAACTATGTACGCTTCATTTAATTGCTATTTAGATTCAGGATCCAATTATTTTTAAGTACATACCTTTAATTAAAAACAAGTAAAACCTACCCCAAAACCTGTATTTAATGTGGCATATGGGGAATTTCTTACATATCAGACTACTCAGACTTAAGTCTGGTACTCATGAAAAACACGTAAAAATGAATAGGAGTCGTCTTGTAAGATGCTAAACTTCACATTTCTTATACACCTTTTGTTTTTCAGAGAAAGGAATCAGCCGACAGGGTCGTACACCGCCATTTAAAATCAGACTGACTAAAAGAGATTCATCTTTGCAGCCCTGACTAATACATAGTTTCACTCTTCTGCAGTAGCTAAGTGAGATTACAGCCCTTTCTATTTTGAGGTTTCTTAAGTATTTAAAACCTTTGATGTTTTTTGAAAATCCAGTCATGTCACTGCAACGTTTAAAAGAAAGTCTGCATTTTTTTAACACCTCGGATTTTTATTTTTCAAAAATGAGTTTAATTTTTAGTAGTCATTTAATCTTTGGATTTAGAAATGTGTTTTATTCATGTTCAAAGCATCTTCTAATAAGATTACTAAGGGTGACTTTGAGCAATGACCCTTTGTCATCACATTAACTGATTTAGAAATTTGGTTCACACTGTTTCTAAATGTTCCTTTGCTGTGGGCTTTTAAAACAATTTTATTCTAAAAGTTCTAGTAAATACAACCGTAATTCAATTCAAAACTACTTTTAAAAATCCAGAAAAAAATAAAATAAGAAAGTGCTATTTATATTTCATGAAAAAATTAACTCTATTTAAATATACTCTTTTGAGGTAGCCATCTCAACCATCTAAAAATAAACCCAAAGACATGAGACTAGAACATTAATTTTCTTTGCCAGTTTAACTCCATCTTATTTTTTACATAATAATATCAGGTAGATATATATATTGAAATACTTCAGTGAGAGATCTTAGATGGATGGTAGATTTTATTGTGATGTTGGAGCCTATAAAACATCAGAAAAGACACTGTCTAAACTTTAAAGACTGAATGAAAGAAAACGTGCTTCAAAGGTAGTTTAACTTTTTTCAAGTGTAAGTAGTCTTTCCATTTTGCATATGAAATGAATACATGTGACTACCCAAAGACTTTTCTGACGTGCTATGCAGCATGTAAAGAGAAGAGAAAGTCCTTCTCTTCGTTGTCTTAGTTCTGCCACCCAACATCAGTGTTATAAAACTGGAAACACATGACCCTTGGAATATGATTTTGATAGCTGATTTTGTAAGTGGGCTGAATTTGGGGAATTACGGATTTGAGATCAATTACATAGGAGATCAATAGATAATATGCAGACCTCTGACATGGATATTCAGATACTCTTTGACCTTCTATATAATCCTTCATTACAATTTTTTTCTTTATTTGAAAAGTAGCCCCGATTCCAAGAGCCAGAAATAGGTTAATCTTTCCCTTTGGTTATATAACATTTTACTGCCAAAATGCTGGCTTTGTGCCCGAAGACGCAGCTCATGGTTGACGTATTTGAACAGCAATTTATATATTGCTGTTCTCAAATGCAAGAACTTATGAATTACTTTTAGTATTCACAAGTTGAGCATAAAATGGTAAACTTCAGTTAATTTAAAGAGATGGAACTAATTCACAATTAACTGAAATTTCTAAGAAAAACTTCTGACTGAATTCAATCCACTCCAGACTTCATTAAGTGAGATCTGTGCAGCTACTCCATTAGCACCTTTCTCAAATATTCCTGTATCACTAAGTAACTAGAGACTGTTCAGACAACCTTAGCGCTCATAACATTAGTAATTAATCACTTAAACTGAAAGGAGTGTAAAAATTCTAGTATACCAAACTTCTTTCCTACCTTCTCCCATGGGTTACAAAACACAGTCAACGATTTCATTTCACTCCACCAAACTTTGTGCCTAATGATGGAGCTGTACAAGAAAGGTGTTACCAGGTTTAGAAGAATAAAAGAAAGCTGCTTTTCTTTTTTTTTAACATCTTTTATTCATGGATGCTCTGAAATGCAGTGAGTCTTTTCCTGGTGAGCCATGAAAGGCATGAAGTTGGATCATCTTTAACTCAGAAATATTTTGGTCCAGACAAGAAGATAAGTCTTCTCCAATAAACTCTACCAGCTATGGCTTGCTAAGTTGAATGGTGCCTACAAGGCGCATAAGTTAATTTTCTCCCTCACCTGATACACTTAATACACATTCTGCCCTAATAAAGGTTCACGAGTAGTTATTTTCACTTTAATTACATTGAAGAAGGATGGGCAGAACGCATACATGATGCACTTCTAGCTGAAACTCCCAATATGATTCCCTGTAATTTGTACCAACGTGCCAGTTTTTAACATAGAAGTATGAATATCAAGATTCTGCTATTATAAGAAAGGCAGAATAAGCACCTTAATAAGCTTTCCATCTAGCATGTTGTTTTGAAGAGATCACTGAAGCCTTATTACAAAATGTGCTTTCAGTAATACAGAAAAGTTCCCATCATTAGAGAAGGTATGCCTACGTTGATATTAATTGAAATAGAGATTTTCCAGACTGACTAGGCTGGCAAAAATGCATTTTCCGGACTATAGCAACATTATATGGTAGTTCCAAGTGTATCTTGCATTTCAAGTGACAACCTTGTTTCAAGCTTGTGGGACACAGCGTATATGCCAGATTTTCCAGTTTGTATTCAGCAAGGTTAAGTGAAATTAGACCAACCGGACTAAATTATCCTTTCATATGGAAATTGTGTCACTGTTTAGATGTCAGAATGGGACATGTACAAAGGAGCTTAGTTCTTGTACTGCTTTCCATAAAATAATGAATCCTTGAGCTCAAGGTTGAGGAGCTCCTAGGCTGTGCCTCAGAATCTAGGGAAATTAACCTGCTGTACCCCTTTAAAAGTTGTAGCGACTTTTCTTACAGAAAAATACGTTGTTGCCTTTTTCCAGTGGATTGCAAAGTGCAATGTTTATTGTCAGCACTACAGTGACCTGTTGTACCAACAGCTGAGGAGGAGCTGGATTGTTTCTGCTCTGCCGAGAAGCCATATATCTGTGTATATAGAATATTCAGCTGTGGTCAGGTACCTTGCTGTTTTCTGGGTCTTCAAATATCTCACCTGTTTTACTTTGTGGAATCTGAGTCAGGAGCAGTCCCTTGAGCCCTCAAACGTTTAGAACGTTTGGTCAGGTAAGAAGGGATCACTGCTGAAGTTTGTCTGCAACATACTACCACAGCATGCTGCCAAGATTCTGCTGTAGAGAATTAACATTTTGAAATTCATCAAATCTCTTACTTCTTGGAGAATACCCATATGCTTTAAGTCATACGATACCCATGATATACCGAGAGGAGAACGTGCTGAAGCACACAATGCTGAGGAATTTGAAGCAACTTTCAGCATCTGCTAAATAATTCAAGTTATTTGGATTAATGTTTTTGTTTTGGAAACTGATTATCTTATTAATTCTACCTCACCTACTGTCTTTAAACGTGAATTAAGTTTCTTTAAACCTAGAAACCCCTATAATTGACCATTCTGAATGTTAGAAGTCAACTGGCCGTGCAGTAAAGCTTTTTGGGGATTAGGCTCATCTCTCATTGTGTGTAGTAGAAAAAGGAATAGAAATACGCAGTAGAACAGGATATAATACCTGAAGTAGACATTTTTGAGAATCTCTTCAGGAATGAATACTCTTAGAGTTTTATAAAATTATAGCCAAACTTAGCATTGAAACACAGCTGACAGAAAAAGATAATTAATTACTGTTAATTTACAGATTGGCATGCTGTTTTTTCTTTAAATTGTGGCTGAAGTTATTAAAAATGGTGTTTTCTTCCTATCAAAAAAAATTATTTCATTATAAACTGCATCTAGTGTGAGGTAATTCTTTATGCAATGTCAGTTTTGGCATGTGTATTTTCCAATTTCACTTTTTGTACTGGAATCTGAGTTCAGAGTGCATCTCCTGCTATAGAGTTCTAACATGGAAGCATGTATTTGCTTGGATGAACAAGCATAACGAACAGCGGTACTGTGAGCAAGAGGGTAAGTCTTCAGTAATAGCAATGCCTAGCACTTCCCACTGCTCACGTGAAGGAGCTGCACCTTTCTGAATTTAAGGTTTTTGCATCCCTGTGCGCTTCTAGAAAATGACTACAAATACCTTTAACTTTGGCAGATATCTTTCTTGTCCGTATCAGCTTCTACATGATCCTTCTATTATTTCAACTCCTGTTCTTTAATTATTTTCCATTTCAGTGTAATCTTTGTTAATCTTGAGTACCGAAAGTCCTTGAATAATTGGAATAGATGTGCAATCACCAGGTTTTGAAGTAATGCTGGACATCATGTCATGCTAGTCTAGCCTGCTTGCTTTTCTAGATTAACAGAAGACTGCTGCTGTAAACTGCTTACCTGCCTTTCTTCAGAGGGCCCATAGAGACTCTCTAGCAGGCAGGAGAGTGTGTTACAGTCACAGAGGTCTAGAGAAATGAGGAGGTGTTAACTTACTAAACTTCACGGCAGGTGCTAGCCCCGGGTTAGAAAACTGAATTCTTACTAAATTGGACTGCTCTTGTAATCTAGCAGCCAGAGAAAATTAACAAGTTTGGTTAATTTTAACTGGTTTGGGAAATTATGATCATACCATTTACTGTACCCCCAAATGGCTGTCAACTCCAACTACCACAGATTAAGCCACAAAAAACATTTTCCAATTTTCATTTTGACTTTATGCTAAAGAAATTTCCAATATTTTGCTGGTTTAGTATTGTAAAAGTCTGAAATATACAAAATTCTATTTTTTAGAGTTCAAATCTTACGGTCTGGTCAGAAGATAAATCCTAAGTGTTTAAATCTATTTAAATATATTGTAAACCATTCTTTTGAAGTATGCATAAATGTACTTGTATTCTTATTTGGATTTCATAGTACTGGGCTGATCTGCACTGCATCTTCTGGGAATTTGTCTCACAATGCATTTATATAAAATATAAGGCAAGGATTGGGCTGAACCATGAAGTGGGATCAGTTGGCTTTGGAGGTGTAGTTGCCATGGTAGTCTTTTCGAAGTATCTAGTTTTCTTACTGGGGCATTTTGTAAGGCTGAAAAAGTTGCTAAACTAAAGATACTTTAATTTGTATAAAGTTTTTGCTCTCATCGTTGAATATAATCAGAAGGGGCGGTATGGAGTGAGGAAGATATAACAAGCACATGGATGGAAAATAAAATGAAACTAAAAACGATAGTGATTGCAAGCTAATTATTTTCATACTCAGTTAATGTAATTAGTTTTGTAAAGTCTAAAACTAAAATGTTGAAGTGTGTTTATATCTTTAGGGGACTGTTTTAAGAGAAATATATCTGCTAGAGAGGAAACCGATGTTTTTACTCAAGAAATATTTCACTTTTTATTGGGACTGGTATCTTTAATCTACTCCAACTCTAGGTATGCAAGTTCCTGGTTTGCTGATGATCAAAACTATTTTGTTTTCTTGGGGAAGTCAGTCTTTCTAGATGTGCTCTGGGCTATAACTATGTTGTTAACGCAAACTTCCTTGGCCTCTGAAAACAAACAGCATAGAATTTAATGTTATTTGAGAAGTCACACAGGACTAGAGATAGTAGGGTAAGAGGTAATTTGGTAGATAATAACTCTAGAGGAAAACACTTTTTCAGTGTCTGTCTAAAATTTTTTTTATGAATCAGAGTTGTGTAGTATTTCCTCTAAAAAGGACATGCCAAATACTATTCACTCAATACTCAGTGCAAAATTAGGGTAAGTCACTACTATATATTAATAGCAAATAGACTGTGTAAAGCTGTATCAAAAGTTGTCATAATTTAAATACGGTATATCATCGTGTAGGTGCTTAGTTTGTGTCAAGAGTCTTAGGCAGAGAAAGTCTAGCAGTCCCTGCTTAAACCCCAGCTGCTTCTAATTGCTGCAGATTTTCTGAAAAGAGGTAGCCTGTAAGACACGTTAAGTGCCAAATTATAAAGGTCAAAGCCAACACGTTCACATTCAGGGAGAAAACTTGAGTCGTACTGATTATGGAGCAAAAGAGCAATGCATGCTCCATAGAAAGCCCTCTTAACTGGGCAGCTGTATTCAAGTCTAGCAGCCAGTCTTTAGATGGCTTTGCTTAGTGCGGAGTGTGCTGTATTAGTTTCACTTCTAAGGTAGCAAAAGCATGGACTGTTTGGGTCAAATCTTCATTCAAATTTAACAACATAAAGACTGAAGAAAGCTTTCTTGCCAGCTGCATTCAGAAGAGCACTGAATGCCACACACACTTAGTTTTACTGGCTAATTTAAAGTCCTAAAGTTCTGAATCACTTGGAGCAAGTTTTATGGGGCTTTCTTCTTTCTTCCTTTTGAACTGCTTTATTTAAATATAAATAACAACAGCAGGTCTTTGACTCATAATAAAACACAATGCATGCCATTCTTTTTTGCTTATGCTTATTGGTTTTAGGTGAGCGTTGTTTTTCATAGTTAAGTATGTGAGCATAGAAGTCTATTTATCTGTTTACTTGTCCATTTTTTTTTTGACCCTTTCTTCTAACATTTATTCACTGTATATAGTAACCAGAAACCCAGTGCCTCCCTTGTAAGATGATGATCGCTGATACCAGCAGATACCACTGATAAATAGCTCAGATACAGTTGTTGGATGATAAGAACCCCTTATTCACCAGCCTATATTCTCACCGCTCAAAATCATTAATTAATCAAATAAACATACTCATATGCAGCAAACACTCTTGTCTCCATTCTGAAATCAATACTGTATGAGGGTGCGATCTATACAGGTGAGTTTAGTTTATGAAAACAAACTAACAGCCTTAACAGTTATTTGTAATTTGTATATCTTATTCACTTCTTGGGTTTGTTTTCTTTCTAAAAAAAAATGCTTCATAAATTAATCTGGTTTTTCTTTCTTGTGCCTTTATCCTTTCCAAGGTTATGCCTTTCTGCTGTTCCAGGAAGAAAGCTCTGTACAAGCTCTGATAGATGCTTGTCTGGAAGAAGATGGGAAACTTTACCTGTGTGTGTCAAGTCCCACAATCAAGGATAAACCAGTAAGTAGCTTGTGCCATGACACTTATGCTGGTAGCTAACCCATTTGCTGTTACTCTTTTCAGTTAATACATAAAGAAATACCTACAGTTGATTGACTTGTCCATTTCCTGTTGCTGTCCTTGCTATTACATTGAATGGACTTTCTGTATCAGCGTAACATGGTTTTAACATTTGCTTCTTTCTGATAAATGCCATGTTCAATTAACTTTTATATTTGGTACTTCTGGTATCTCACAGCAGTATGCATCCTTTCACAATGTTAGCGGTGAAACAATCGGATTATAATTCTTCCCTCTATATTGTTTGAAAGAAAAGAAAGCCTTATGCAATGAAATGAAGAAACTTAACACCCCCCCCCAAATTAAAATCCAGATAGCTTCAAATATCCCCTGTACTTCATTAGGTTTCTTAATTATACAATAGCTAATCAATTTATAATTTAGGTCTCATTTACCTTACATAAACTGCAGGGTAAAAAGAGACTTGTTTTTTACCCTATGCAGACAGCTATAGCAGAATAGAAGCCATACGGTAACCTGTTTCTATTGTTCACATCTCTAACATTCTTTAATGCTAGTCTCTTTTGTGGTTATGGATACATACAGATTATAAACAATAAAAAACCCCAACCATGCTGCCTCTTAAAACCACGGTTAAAAAGCTTGCACAGATAAATGAACAACCCAGTATTATAGCACAGTGAGTGTGCTTACGTGATTTCTAGGATCAATAAATGGATGGATGAACATCTTTATCCAAATAACTTCTGAGCAGTTTTTTTTCTGTGTAATCTAAAGATTTATCAACTGTGTTGCTTGCTGCTTAACAAAAGTGAGCATTCACACATTATAAAAACTCCTTTTGTATCCAAGCACAAAAATTAACTTTATCTCCACTCCTATCAGGGCTTTGAAATTTGTGGATCACTGTATGTGATTACAGGAAAGCCAGAAGCCCAGACTGCAACTGTAATTGCACATACATGTTCTGAAAGTCCTTTCACAGATTTCTTATTACAATGGTGATTAGGGGCAGGGAATTAATGAGGTAGGAGTTTGCTGTGATGAAATTTAACTCAAGCCTGGCCTCTAGAGGTGATAAACGAATTGTCCACCTTCTTTCGAACACTTGGATAAGCTATGTTCTCAAATTGTTTTGGTGGTTATACCACTGATTTACTGCTTTTGCTAAGTTAAAATTATATTTTTAATTATAGAAAGACTTGGCAGTTGTTTCTTAATTTTAATTGAGTTCTCAAGTTCCTCTACTAAAAACAATACAGGTGCAAATTCGACCTTGGAACCTGAGTGACAGTGACTTTGTGATGGATGGGTCTCAGCCTTTGGATCCAAGAAAAACTATCTTTGTTGGAGGAGTTCCGCGGCCCCTCCGAGCTGGTGAGTAAAAGGAAAATTTAGGGCATGTAGTAGGGGGTTCCAGATTAAGCAGAAAAGATGAGAAAAGATACATAGTATATGTAAAAGAGCAGAAAATATACTGTCTTTTCCAAAGATTGTAGCTCACTTTCTGAGTCAGTGAGTGTCTTCCAGTCTACAAAATATGAACTGTGAACATTTTTTATCTTTTAAGTAGGTTACTAATTAGGAGTTTCAGTAGAAACAGTTTTCCCCAAGTTTGCATAATATTCTAGAACTTGGCTGATTTTTCGTAATTTATACCATCTTAATCCTAACAGTGACTTGCTTGCTGAGATGCAGGCAAGTTCCCCTCTCCTTTGACTAGATGACAAACTTCTTCCAGCCCCTTTCCAAA